>NC_089777.1:15751844-15926844 GCF_040412425.1 Macrobrachium rosenbergii | reverse complement strand
CTTTGTGCTCTTGTCCTCCCCCCCCCCTATCCTCCCTGCAAGTACCTCCTCTTACAACTTGACTCATTGGCATCTTGTCCTTGATGTTACAATGGATTAGTGCCTTCTGTGTTGGCGCTGCATTCTCCGTCAAATCCAGATGAGCTTTAAAGGTAATCTTCCCACGGACCCCCTCCTCCTCCTCCTCCTCCTCCTCCTCCTCCTCCTCCTCCTCCTCCTCCTCCTCCTCCTCCTCCTCCTCCTCCTCCTCCTCCTCCCGGTGGCCGTCACATTCTCCGCCCTTATCTCCTGCAACATGCATAAGACTCATTGTTGCAATTAGTGCCAGGCCTCTCTTTCATGGTTTTCAAGTTGCACTGTATTCGAGGAGGTTATGCGGCGCCCTTTCAGCTCTGATGATGCGTTTGAGTCTCTCTGTCGTGTCGTTCATTTCTCTCTTCAGTGTAATGCTTTAGTCGTCATGTAGCCCATTCCCGGTGTAAAAAGTGTGAAAAGTCGGTAGGTACTTTGGAGCTTTCTAGTAGCCTATTTTTTTTTTTTTTATCTGTGAAGCTCTTTGACAACCAGTTTATTGTAACGCAATTTAAGCACAGTCTTTGTCTTGTGCGAAGGTGATGTAATAGTTGAATGGATTGCATCTGTTTGCATGTGAAAACAAACAAATAAATACATATAAATTTTATATATATATATACACATGTATATATATATATTTTATTTATATACATTTTATTTGTATAATATATAAAATATATATATATATATATATATATATATATATATATATATATATATATATATATATATATATATATATATATATACATGTATATATATGTTTGTGTGTGTGTGTATATACATAGATACACACACTTCTGTGTCAGAGAGAGAGAGAGAGAGAGAGAGAGAGAGAGAGAGAGAAAGAGAACAAGAGTTTGCTATCCGGGAAGGGTTTGCAGTGGCCGGGGTTTGCGGGGGCGGGGGCGAGTCCAGGCGGTTAACCAGATGCCCGTAATTAATGCTTTTGAGATTAAAGTGAAGGCATCGTCTTCAAGCAAGTAACTAATTAATTATCGCCGGCGTGAAATACTTTATCATATATGAGACACCTTCAGATTGTGTAATCTGGAACACGCGCGTCGGTTCCACGGCCTATTCATAACCGCTTTCGGCCGAGGACGAATGATTAGGTGTTGTTTGTGGTTGTTATTGCGTTTTCTTGCTTGTGAAAGCAGTGTAGTTCTTGTGACTTCTTGCTGGGTTGCCAACTAAATGATTCCAGAGTATTGGGTGAACTAGAAGCAGGCGGACTGTAGGTGGAATAGGGTTTGTGTTAGGGTTCAATGGCGTTCATGTTATATTATATTAAATTTTGTAACGAAATTTATTCAGATTTGATATTTTTAGTTGTCTAAAGAAGAAAATGTTGAGATGGCTTTGTCTGTCCGTCCGCACTTTTTTGTCCGCCCTCAGATCTCAAAAACTACTGAGGCTAGAGGGCTGTAAATTGGTATGTTGATCATCCACCTTCCAGTCATCAAACATACCAAATTGCAGTCCTGTAGCCTCAGTAGGTTTTAAATGATTTAAGGTTAAAGTTGGCCATGATCGTGCTTCTGGCAACGATATAGGATAAGCCACCACCGGGCCTTGGTTAAAGTTTCCTGGGCCGCAGTTCATTCAGCATTATACGGAGACCACCTAAAGATAGATCTGTTTTCGGTGGCCGTGATTGTACGCTGCAGCGGCTGTACAGATAACTTAAATACGGATGCAAGAAAATGTTATCATTTACTGTCCACGTACATATATATATATATATATATATATATATATATATATATATATATATATATATATATATATATATATATATATATATATATACATATATATATATATATATATATATATATATATATATATATATATATATATATATATATATATATATATATATATATATATATATATATATATATATATATATATATATATATATATATATATAATAACCTTTACCTGGAGAAAAGTGACGTTTCTTCGCCTGCGATACGTCATGACCTTTAAGGTTTAATAAGCCGGCTTTTTATGTTTGAGAGAACCCTCGACCTAAGAAACTTGGCGACGCGTTATGCGCACGGTCGCCTGAGTGTGAAACGTGGCTTGTTGCCACCGTAGAGTTATGTCGAAGTTTCCGCACGCCTGACGGATCTGGTCTCATTTCTGTGACTTATTAAATACGGTATTTATGTTGGCGCTTTGTTCGCCTTACGCCCCCGCCCACGGATTTTTACCGTTTGATATGAAATGCGTTTTCGTTGATGATAGTCACAATAACGCGCGGATTTTATACGAAGGAGATTTGGGCAAATACACAAAGCTTGTTTCGAGGGAGAAGAGAGTTAAGCGCTTAGATAAGGTGTCTCTCTCTCTCTCTCTCTCTCTCTCTCTCTCTCTCTCTCTCTCTCTCTCTCTTTTTTTTCCATTTAAGAGAGAGGAATATTATCAGGAGTAATATCCCACCTGATAAGCAGACTAATAGAGTTTCATTATATGCTAATACACACACACACTATATATATACTATATATATATATATATTATATATATATATATATATATATATATATATATATATATATATATATATATATATATATAGATAGATAGATAGATAGATAGATAGATAGATAGACAGATAGATAGATAGATGGATATATACGCAAGTTTCGCATCATAGCTTATTTATTTGTTATTTATCTGCTTTATTTTACTTTATTTGTCTAAGTTTGTTTTTTGTTATTTCTCTTTTATGGGTTATTCTTTACCGCTACCTATCGGTTTCCGTACCTGGTATTATTAGAGGTATCGGTTTCCGTACCAGGTATTATTATACTTATTGGCTTCCGTTCCTGGTATTATACATATCTGTTTCCGCAGCTGGTCTTATTATGCATATAGGTTTCCGTACCTGGTATTATTATGCATATCGGTTTCCGTACCTGGTATTATTAGAGGTATCGGTTTCCGTACCAAGTATTATTATACATATTGGTTTCCGTACCTGGTATTATTATACATATCTGTTTCGGCAGCTGGTCTTATTATGCATATAGGTTTCCGTACCTGGTATTATTATGCATACCGGTTTACGTACATGGTATTATTATACACAACGGTTTCCGTACCTGGTATTATTATGCATACAGGTTTCGTACTTGTATCCGTACCTGGTATTAGTATACACACATGTTTCCGTACCTGGTATTATTATATATCTGTTTCCGTACCTGGTATTATTATACATACCTGTTTCCGTATCTGGTATTAGTATGCATCTCGGGTTCCGTACCTGATATTATTATACATATATGTTTCCGCAGCTGGTATTATTATGCAGACCAGTTTCCGTACCTGGTATTATTATGCATACCGGTTTACGTACATGGTATTATTATGCATACAGGTTTCCGTACATGATATTATTATGCATACCGGTCTCCGTACCTGGTATTATTGTATATCTGTATCCGTACCTGGTATTATTATACATATATGTTTACGTACCTGGTATTATTATACATGTCGGTTTCCGTGCCTGGTATTATTATAAATATCTGTTTCCGTACCTGGTATTATTATGCATATCGGTTTCCGTGCCTGGTATTACTATGCATGTCGGCTTCCGTACCTGGTATTATAATACATATCGGTTTCCATACCTTGTGTTATTATGCATGTCGTTTCCGTACCTGGTATTATTATGCATATCGGTTTCTGTACCTGGTATTATTATACATATCGGTTTATGTGTACCTGGTATTATACATATCGGTTT
The DNA here is from genome assembly GCF_040412425.1 of Macrobrachium rosenbergii. Lineage (NCBI taxonomy): Eukaryota > Metazoa > Arthropoda > Malacostraca > Decapoda > Palaemonidae > Macrobrachium > Macrobrachium rosenbergii. The sequence goes on along the minus strand of NC_089777.1, from coordinate 15,923,003 downwards.
CCGTACCATGTGTTATTATGCATATCCGTTTGCGTACCTGGTATTATTATACATATTGGTTTCTCTACCTGGTATTATACATATCGGTTTCTGTACCTGGTACTATAATACATACCGGTTTCCGTACCTTGTGTTATTATGCATATCGGTTTGCGTACCTGGTATTATTATACTGTACATATCGGTTTCTCTACCTGGTATTATACATATCGGTTTCTGTACCTGGTATTATTATACCTATCGGTTTCTCTGCCTGGTATTATACATATCGGTTTTTATACCTGGTATTATTATACATGTCGGTTTCCGTACCTGGTATTATTATGCATATTGGCTTTTATACCTGGTAGTATTATACATGTCGGTTTCCGTACCTGGTATTAGTATACATATTGTGTTCCATACCTGATTTGATTATTTTAATGATTAATTATATTTGTTTACCTTGCAATTATAATGATAATACTATATATATTTTAACATAATTAACAAGGCGTTGTTCACATTCCTGTGATGAACCAAGTTTATAACCAAGTAAAGCGAAGTTTTATTTGCAAATTTTTTTTTTCACCCTCCTTCACCAGCATCACAGTCCATTTTGCAGGAAAAGTAATTCATAGAGTCTGGAGCTTTCAATTTTGCTGTGAATATGTGAGATGTCAAACCGAATCCTTGACGGGGTTACAGTTATCAACTATTTTTCAGTTTCTTCCCGTGGTTAGGTGACATTTTAACAAAAACCCTGCTGACAGCGTTAACGTCTGTAAAGGTGTTTATGCCAGGCGATTTGTCGACGCTGGATTGAGACTTGTTTACACTCCACTTAGAAGGTTGTATATGGGCGTACGTGAGCGCTGTAACAATGGACTCGGAGACGTCGCGTAGGCCTCTCTTCGAAGTTTTAGGCCTGATGTCTGTCCTGTGCGCGGTGAAATGTAAAAGTTTTTATTGTTGTATGTTTTTGTTGCCAACTGCAAGGCAAGTTTCTCTCTCTCTCTCTCTCTCTCTCTCTCTCTCTCTCTCTCTCTCTCTCTCTCTCTCTCTCTCTCAGAGAAGTAAGTTTTGAATCAAATTGTAAAAATGTTTTCATGCCATCTCGTTAGTTTTTAACCTCAGCGCAGTGTAATCAAGTATGTCTGTCAACTTGGCTTTTTTGTTCTCAGATCTGTGATTAGAAAGATAATATAATGCTTAAAATAAAAGAGTGGCTTTTTGTGTTGCAATTTCTAAGAATATTAATGGTCTATTTATATGTTGTATTGTACGCTGATTAATCAACTAGTTCCACGTGTAGAATATGTCAGACCCTACCGTCATTGTTTTGAGTTTTCTGTAAAAGAAAACTACTTAGATGGCTTTGTCTCTCCGCCCTCAGATCTTAAAAACTGTTGAGGCTAGAGGGCCACAAATTGGTATGTTGATCATCCACCTCCAATCATCAAGCATATCAGATTTCAGCCCCCTAGCCTCAGTAGTTTTTTTTATTTTATTTAAGGTTAAAGTTAGCCATAATCGTGCGTCTGGCACCACAACACCACAGGCCACCACGGCCGGCTGGGAGTTTCATGGGCCGGTGGCTGGGTGTTTCATACAGCATTATACGCTGTTCAGAAAACTCGATTGCTCCGAAGAAACATCGGGTTATTTTTTACTTGTTTTTTATTGTCCCGGTCAAGCTTTTCTGCCTGAACCTCACAAAAGGAATGAGAGCGTGAAGAAGTGTACCTTAGTTTTACCAGACCACTGAGCTGATTAACAGCTCTCCTAGGGCTGACCTGAAGGATTAGACTTATTTTACGTGGCTAAGAACCAGTTGGTTATTTAGCAACGGGACCTACAGCTTATTGTGAAATCCGAACCACATTAAAGCGAGAAATGAATTTCTATCACCAGAAATAAATTCCTCTAACTCTTCATCAGCCGGCCGAGGACTCGAACTCGGGTCTGGCGAGTGTCAGTCCACAGCTCTACCGACTCACCCAACGAAGAGCTAATGGGAGCGTGAGAGATACCGTGATGGACAGTCAGACAGACAGGCGGTGTTGGTAAATGATGTACAATTTTATCCTCAGGCTTGAAATGGATCCACCAGTTCCTGTTAGATTGGTTTGAGTACGTTCCGTCGCTTGAAAGTTGATTCCCGCTGTGGCCAGATTCTGGAATAATCTCCGTAATCTTGGAGTTCAGTCATTGGAACGTAAGAAGCTCAACTTGGTGCACATGTTTTTATAGGTGAGCAAGTTGTTGTTATAGGACTCGCTTCATGTTTTATTGTAATTCGTATTATTGTTGCGTTGCTATTTACTTGTTTCCCTACTTGGGGCCCTGGGCTTGTATTCGGTATTACCAACAGTGGTTGGGCTTGGTTTGTTATATATTTGTTTTATATATATATATATATATATATATATATATATATATAAAATGAATATAAGGAAGAAAGTAAATAGCAATGCAACAATAATATATATATATATATATATATATATATATATATATATATATATATATATATATATATATATATAAATATATATATATATATATATATATATATATATATATATATATATATATATATATATATATATAAATATATATATATATATATATATATATATATATAATAAAGTAAATATATATATATATATATATATATATATATATATATATAAATATATATATATATATATATATATATATATATATATATATATATATATATATATATATATATATATATATATATATATATATATATATATATATATATATATATATATATATATATATATATATATATATATATTAATATTAGAAGATGTGGCTCCAACCATTAGTCCTTTGAGACAAGGTTACTAACTCCATGCCATTCCACCTCAGTTATGCGGCCCAACACAGCCGACGAACTTCAAAGTAGAAAATTCACAGCTTAGGCCATCAGAGCCACATGGGATTTGACGGAACGCGCCTAAAACGTTTGATCGCCCTGCGATCGGATTTAGGATCATCAGCTGCTGTCGTGAAGAGCGTATGGGGATGTTTGCGGAAGTCCGAACTGTAATGCCGCTATCCCGATTGTGGAACCCTGTGCCAGAAATCTTTGGCGCATATATTATGGTAATTTTGACAAAGAATATGTTTCTCCATTTACGTTTTAATAATGTGGCCTCATAAACGGCGAGAAGAAGGAAAAAAAAATTAGCTAGATATTTCTCCATTTATTCTCCACACCCCGTAATTGGTTAGTGCCGTCATTGCACCTCGCCTGGTGCACTGTAGGCATTACTGAAGGGTCTTTGCAGCGTCCCTTCGGCTCCTAGCTGCAACCCCTGTCATTCCTTTTACTGTGCCTCCCTTTGTATTCTATTTCTTCCATCTGACTTTCCAACAGCGAGGTTTTCCTCCTGTTACACCTTTCAAACCTTACTGTCAATATCCGTTTCCTCGCTGAATGACCTCATAGGTCCCAGGTCTTGGCCTCTCGCCTAAATTCTGTATTCTTTGTCTTATTCTTCTTCCTCCATTCTCCAAAAGCTAGAGAAAGTCGGTTCAGATTTACGCCTTTGTGACAGTCTGGGCGTGTGCGCGCTCGCGCGCTCTTTTGTGAAATGCTGGTTGCTTGATTTCCTTCTTTGATCGTTTTGAAAGTGTTGCACTGGGTTGGTTTAAATCATGAATTTTCGCATTCCTCTCTGCTTTTCCCTTTGGCTGAGTTTTCCTTCAGAGTTTTACAGTGAAGATGCTCTCTGACATTTTGGGATAAACAAAGATAGAAAAAAAGTCAATTTGTGGATGTATTTATATAAGCATTGGCCTTTATTTTTGATAGGAATTTTTGGACCTTTAAAAGTCACAGCATGACGTTCTAAAGCTCTGGTTTCTTGAGATGATTTTAAACTTGATTTGAATTATCATGGAATGCTGGTTTTCCACGTAGCGAACCTGAGGTGGAGTTTTTGATTATCATATGATTCTTTGCTAGCATCGTGAATTCATTTTAAAGCACCGTGAAGACGGAAAGATAATTGCCTGCTATTTAAAGTCTGTCAAGTCCGTAGGCTGTGTCTCTGTCTCTTCATAAAATTTTGCCTTGATTATTGTCAGTCGTGTTTTGAATAAAAAATTTTTTTGAGCAGTTCGGAGTTTCATATTTTTTTCTGCATACAATCAAGTGAATCTGTTATTCATGTGATGGCAGTGGATAAGACCTTAGTATTCAGTAACTCACTCTCTCTCTCTCTCTCTCTCTCTCTCTCTCTCTCGTAGGCTGATGATTTTCCCGTCATCATCATCATCTTCTTCTTCTTCTTATTCATCATCTTCTTCTTCTTCATCTTCTTCTTCTTCTTCTTCTTCTTCTTCTTCTTCTTCTTCTTCTTCTTCTTCTTCTTCTTATTATTATTATTATTATTATTATTATTATTATTATTATTATTATTATTATTATTATTATTATTATTCAGAAGATGAAACCTATTCATATGCACCAAGTCCACCAAAGGAGCCACTGACTGGAAATTCAAGCTTCCAAAGAATATGGCGTTCATCAGGAAGAAGTAAAAGGAAGTAAAAGGAACTGCAAAAGAAAGAGACCCCACTTCAGCCTGTTAATTTATTTATTTCGTCGAAATTGGCGAAAGTGCGACTAAATCCAAAAGGTACTCGGGAGAGATTGCGTTCCTCATCTGAGTGGGGGTAATGCAATTACGAAGCCAGCGCCCTCTCTTGTTATGCAGGGCAGGAACCGGCGGGCGTATTCCCTTAGGCCTTCGCCCTTGCATCGAGGGAGCCACTTTTCAAGCCACACACCCAGTGCCGATGAGGAAATTGGGCGGGCGGAGCGTGTGCCCGGATTGGGTAATGGCCGGGTGTTTAAGAAGGGTTAGACCTCCTGCGTTTCTTTGTGCTTCGTTGCTCGGCAGTCGCGATGTACCTTGAAGGCCCCGGCAACAGCTCACACTGTCGCTGGATTTTTGGGATCGATCCCAGGTAGTAAAAAGACACTCTTAATTTTTTTTTTTTTTACAACTTTGACGGCTCGGGAACATCTACAACTTTTTTAACTTGACATTTGCCGTTGATGTAGAGAGTTTGAAGATTTTTTTTCGCCATTTTTTTTTCGTTTTTGGCTAAAATTAGCGACTTTGGGCCTTGACCTTTATCAGCAGAGCAAAATCATTATGCTGTTCGTTTATGCGATTTTTGTGTGTTACTCCAACAGAAGATCGCATTGTGTAAAAGGCTGTTTTGTTTTGAGACTAAATATTTTTTATGTAATGAATTTCAGTGGTTGCGACTGGGTATTCACATTGCCAGGTATTGATTCAGGCATTTGGTGGATAAGCAACCGCGTTAATTTCTCTCTCTCTCTCTCTCTCTCTCTCTCTCTCTCTCTCTCTCTCTCTCTCTCTCTCTCTCTCTCTCTCTCCGCGGGAATTCGTAAGTCCAAATTCTCCGTAAGGGGGATATCGCCGTTAGTGGACCTCACGCGGTGCACTGTAGGCACTACTTAAGGTTCTTTGCAGCGTCCCTTCGGCCCCTAGCTGCAGCCCATTTCATTCCTTTTTCTGTACCTCCGTTCATATTCTCTTTCTTCCATCTTACTTTCCACCCTCTCCTTACCATTGTTTCACAGTTCACCTGCGAGGTTTTCCTCCTGTTACACCTTTCGAACCTTTTACTCTCAATTTCCCTTTCAGCGGCGAATGACCTCATAGGTCCCTGGGCTTGGCCTTCCTAACCTCTCACTACTTTTCAGACAGGGCGCCCTTTCAGTTTTCCTTTTCGCTTGAGGATAAATGTCCAGTAGGCCTACTGCTGGGTAGACAAAAGCAAAGGAATTTGAACATTCCACCCGGAGGTGGCATTAGCTGTCGCTGATGTGTATGTTAGCTCCTGCGTTATTTCTGGTTTTATTTTCATGTCTCTGTGTCCAGATTACGAATGAATACTATTTGTTAATCAATTCTTCCTCTTGGACTGTGTCCGATGAAGATACATTCCTTTTAGATTTGATTGTAATACGTTTTAAGTTTTCTGGAAAAGAAAATTATTGTGACTGCTTTGTCTGCCCGTCCGCACTTTTTCTGTCCGCCCTCAGATCTTTAAAACTCCTGAGGCTACAGGGCTGCAAATTGGTATGTTGATCATCCATCCTCCAATCATCAAACATACCAAATTGCAGCCTTCTAGCCTCAGTAGTTTTTATTTTATTTAAGGTTAAAGTTAGCCATCATCGTGCGTCTGGCACCACTATAGGTACCAGCAACACAGGCCACCACCGAACCGAGGCTGAGTTTCATTGGCTGTGGCTGAGGCCACCACCGGACCGTGACTGAGTTTCAACGGCCGCGGCTAAGAGTTTCATGGGCCGTGTCTGAAAGTTTCATTCAGCATTATACGCTGTACAGAAAAATCGGTTGCGCCGAAGAAACTTCGGCGCATTTCTTACTTGTTTTTGACGTTATTGAATACAAAGTGAAGCCATTCTTTCCCGGAAACACCGAAGTGCCACTGATGTCCAGAGACAAACGTAAGGTTTACAAGATACCAATAATTCAGAAGAGTCGCGTTTCTGGAGCAGTTTGGACAGCACGTTGCAAAACGGAAACGGCGAACTGTTACATATTCCAAGAACTGTTGGTCCATTCCAAGGACCGCCAGGCCTTCCCGGGAATGCTGCTGGGGGGCGCCCTTCGCTTTAATGCAATTACGGATGCCGTGGGGCCCCTTTGACGGTGTCGCGTAGGTTTTTTCTTTATTTTCCTTCTGTTCAGGAGGTTTTTTTTGACCCTTTCGCTTCAGAGGTGTTTGTGTCGTTGCTTAGCTGCAGCCCATTTCATTCCTTTTACTGTACCTCCGTCCATATTCTCTTTCTTCCATCTTACTCTCCTCCATTGTTTCTTCACCTCTTTTCTCCTCACCTCTCTCTCTCTCAGCGGCGAATGACCTCATAGGTCCCTGGGCTTGGCCTTCCTAACCTCTCACTACTTTTTCAGACAGGGCGCCCTTTCAGTTTTCCTTTTTTCGCTTGAGGATAAATGTCCAGTATACTGCTATAGACAAAAGCAAAGGAATAACATTCCATATGGCATTAGCTGTCGCTGATGTGTATGTTAGCTCCTGCGTTATTTCTAGTTTTATTTTCATAGATTATGAATATATTTGTTAATCAATATCTTGGACTGTGTCCGATGAAGATACATTCCTTTTAGATTTGATTGTAATACGTTTTAAGTTTTCTGGAAAAGAAAATTATTGTGACATATGCCCGTCCGCACTTTTTCTGTCCGCCCTCAGATCTTTAAAACTCCTGAGGCTAGATTTCACCTATCCTCCAATCATCAAACATACCAAATATATAGTAGTTTTTATTTTATTTGTTAAAGTTAGTCGTGTCTGGCACCACTATAGTGTGTGTGTGTGTGAGTGTGTGTGTGTTTGTGTTATACGCTGTACAGCACGAAACTTCGGCGCATTTTATTGAATTCTTTCCCGAAACACCGAAGTGCCACTGATGTCCAGAGACAAACGTAAGGTTTACAAGATACTCTCAGAAGATGTTTCTGAGTCAGCGCGTTGCAAAACGGAAACGGCGAACTGTTACATATTCTGTTCCAGGCCTTCCTGGGAATGCTGCGGGGCGCCTCCGCTTTAATGCAATTCTGGTTTTTTCTTTATGTTCCTTCTGTTCAGGTTTTTTTTACCCTTTCGCTTCAGAGGTGTTTGTGTCGTTGCTTACATTCGGTGATCGTGTCTTGACTGTTTCTAACTCATATATATATATATATATATATATATATATATATATATATATATATATATATATATATATATATATATATATATATATATATATATAATGTATCTATATACTGTTATACATATGTGTGTATGAGTGTGTGTGTGTTTGTGTATCCTGGGTTCATCCTGATGTGAGTCAGAAATTTACTTCTGTTCCACACGCGATCGTGTGTTGACTCTTTCTAACTTTTAATATGTATCTATACGCACACACACACTTGCGCACGCGCGAGCTGCTTTTAATTAGGGGAGGGAACTAAAAACTGCCTGTCTAACTCTTTGGCAAGAGTGTATTTCGTGACGGCCTCACTGTTTTATCTTAGTAGAACTTTTTGTTTTAGTATAGTAAAATTTAGTTACGATATTCTTCATCGTTCACATTGTATTCTTAATTCCGTAGTCTGTTTATAATGGTTTGTAGACAGCAAAGCGTTGACACTTGTATACAGTTAAAAATATTCTTACATATCACGTCCCCATTTTTTTTTCTCCCTGACATATGACGTCACCTTTTTTTTTTTTTTTTTTAATCCCTGTGCCTTTGGTTGAATGTTTATCAAATTGTCAGCTTTCCCCTTTTTGTACAACGGCTATCGGTACCGTTAGGGAAAACAAGGGCATAAGTGTTCACAAATGGCAAATGGGTCTGCTCACTTACGCCGTTCACGTTTTTATTTTTATGCTCCCGTATATCGCAGTCGCTCCGCCAAGTGGGGTGGTCCGTGCTCCAGCCAAATTCTGTATCGCGATGATTTAGGTTTAAGTACAGTACAAGGTACTCTTAATAAATCGGACTCGTAACCAAGTGATTTTGAGCAGCACTTTTATTTTTTTGTAAAAGAAAACTATTGTGCCGGCTTTCTCTGTCCGTCCGCACTTTTTCTTTCCGCCCTCAGATCTTAAAAACTGCTGAGGCTAGGGGCTTCAAATTGGTATGCTGAACATCCACCCTCCAATCATCAAACTTACCAAATTGCAGCCCTGTAGCCTCAGTAGTTTTTATTTATATAAGGTTAAATTTAGCCATGATCGTGCTTCTGGCAACGATATAGGACAGGCCACCACCGGGCCGTGGTTGAAGGTTCATGGGGCGCAGCTCATACAGCATTATACTGAGACCACCAAAAGATAGATCTATTTTCGGTGGCCTTGATTTTACGCTGTTGCGGCTGTACAGAAAACTCGATATCACCGAAGAAAAATCGGCGCATTTTTTACTCGTTGATTTAGAGTCCAAAGACCTTACCCTGACAATTTACCTATCCCAGACCTTAATTTATTAAAGTAAAAAAAAAAAAAAAAAGATAAACCATATCGTTGTAGCTATACTCTTTCCGCATTCCTGTTTTCTAGCCACTTGAACATCTCGGGGTTTAGCAAGTTCCGAAGTTCTGATCGTATCATGGACGGCGTGGAGGTTTTCCAGCGAATATTTCCGAATGCCTCTCCACGCAACTTTGGACGTCAACTTTACATACTGTTATTACTGAGAACTTGCAAAAGGGAGATGATTTGATAAATGTTACACGGTCCCAAGAGAACCGACGCGGTAAATGGCTGCTAAAATTGGTTAGAAAAATGGCCTATTTATTGGAGGTAGGAGGGATGGTCGCTGTTGGAAAAATTGAGCTATTTGTCAGGTTGACCATATTTGATGTGAGCTCTCTCTCTCTCTCTCTCTCTCTCTCTCTCTCTCTAAAATTTATTTTCATGTTAATACCTCCAACATTTAATATTTTACATATATTATATATATATATATATATATATATATATATATATATATATATATATATATATATATATATATATATATATATATATATATATATATATATATATATATATATATATATATATATATATATATATGTACTTACTGAAGCACACGTCACTGCTCCATGAGAGCTTAGAGATAAAAGGAAAAGAATGATGAATTGTCCCGAGCACATATTTCTCGTTTATTGGCCAGTGTCGGGTTTCGGGTCTCATCCACTTTCAAAAAGTGAAGAAATTTATTACAGAATTGTCACAAAAAAGCATGAAGCATTGCAAAGACAAAGACATTCAGAAGCTACAAGATTAAAATGTAAATCTTAAATAAACATGAAAGGAAAAGCAGGTTATTGACAGCATATTTACGAGTGTTTGAGCATCGCGGCATTTTCGCTAATTTGCGTTTATTTTTTTTTTTTTTATTGAAAGTAATCGCTTTTTAGTTTTCTGGAAAACTATTGTGCTGTCTTTTTCTGTCCTCCCTCAGGTCTTAAAAACTACTGAGGCTAGAGGGCTGCAAATTGGTATGTTGATCATCCACCATCCAGCCATCAAACATACCAAATTGCAGCCCTCTAGCCTCAGTAGTTTATATTTTATTGAAGGTTAAAGTTAGCTATAATCGTGCCTCTGGCAACGATATAGGCCAGGCCGCCACCGGGCCGTGGTTAAAGTTTCATGGGGCGCGGCTCATACAGCATTATACCGAGACCACCGAAAGAAAGATCTGTTTTCGGTGGCCTTGATTATACGGCGTGCCGAAAACTCGATTGCGCCGGAGAAACTTGGGCGCATTTTTGACTTGTTACACTTGTTGGAGATTTCATTGTATGGCCGTGGAATGTAGTTGTCCAGAAGATGATTGGTTTCAAATGGTGGATGCGTCTTCCCCCTCCCCTTCCCCCTCCCCCCTGCACCCGCGGATGGGGGTGGGGGGAAATTAAACATTCCCGATGGAATGGATGTTTAATGCACCCGCTTACTTTACGGCGGTCTATTTTTAAGCCTTTTGATGTAGATGTATTGTTTGCCGTCCCAACATGTTACAGCTGTATTCGGTTACGTCAAAGGGTTCTAGCTTTTAGCCTTTAGCCTCTCCACAACTGTATCAATACACTGCCCACGTATGTATAAACGAACGGTCCTCCCTCATCGCGGTTCATGGCGATTTGCCTAACTATAATCAGTTATTCTCCTAAGACTTGATGTTAAGAGTTTCGTGATGTAAAATGATTATGTCGTAGTTAAATCAGTTCCTCTTTGGACGGGTGGGTACCGTTCTCAGCTAGCACTCTGCTGGCCCCCGCGTTCGATTCTCCGACCGGCCAGTGAAGAATTAGAGGAATTTATTTCTGGTGAAAGAAATTCATTTCTCGCTATACTGCGGTTCGGATTCCACAATAAGTTGTAGGTCCCGTTGCTAGGTAACCAGTTGGTTCTTAGCCACGTAAAATAAATCTAATTCTTCGGGCCAGCCCTAGGAGAGCTGTTAATCAGCTCAGTGGTCTGGTTAAAGTAAGGTATACTTTAGTCCTCTACGACAGTTGTATTTCTAGTGATATACGTACATATACACATACATACATACATCCAATATATATATATATATATATATATATATATATATATATATATATATATATATATATATATATATATATACACACACACACTTACATACATACATACAGTTGTAAAGGTATAGGATATAGGAGTATTCATAGTTGCCTGTGGCTTGAATGAATGTTATTCGAGAAATTTGATGCATAGTTTCTTCCGCAGCACAGCAATATACATCAAATGTGTTGACTTCAATGGCTGTATTTGCTGTCACGTTAATTTATTGTTTATAAGTCAATCAGTCTTGTTTGCACCTCAGCTTATACCTGTTGCCCTAAAATGGAAGACTGCAATATCTGCAAAAACACAAAACTGAGAACAATGGTAGATACTCCCTTGCCTGACTACTGATTTGCAGACACTGCTCTGAAGACATTCAGATTTTCCTATCGTCCAACTTGAAACGCAAATTCCTTTTCATCTTTTAAGTGATTGAAAGATATCTTTGTACCCTGTGGATACGACATGATGTTGACCTACCCAATTATTTATTATTCGTGTGGGCTGGAGAAACTGATTCAAGTTTAATTAGAGAGAGAAAATAGCAAGTGTCCATGGCGCAGCCTCTCTCTCTCTCTCTCTCTCTCTCTCTCTCTCTCTCTCTCTGATACATAAGGGTGATCTGCATTGATAAGTGTAGGGACGACCCACACTTGCAGAGGGATGGAGCTGGACTTGTAAATAAGTAAGTATTTAAGCTTGGTCTGACCGATTCCCGGATGGGCAAATAAAGGGGAGACTGATTCCTGATTCCTGGTCCCTTTGGGTGCCTCGCTCACCTGGAATCCAAAGGTATATAAGCCGTTCAGTAGATTTTTTTTTCTTTTCGTTTTCGTTTTATGAACTGGACTCTAGATTAAATGGCTACTTGGTGTATTACATTTATAATTGATTGTGATATTACCGCGCCTGATACTATTATGAGTTTATTTGGTTAATTTTGATGCATTTATTATTTTCAGTAGATTTTTTTATCATTTTCGTGTTACGAACTGTACTCAAGATTAAATGGTTATTTGTTTATTACATTTTTTAAAATATTATCGTTACTATAATTGATTGTGATATTACCGCGCCTGATATTATGAATTTGTTGGGTTAATTTTGATGCATTTATTATTTTCAGTAAATTTTTTATCTTTTTCATGTTACGAACTGAACTCTAGGGTAAATGGTTACTAGTTTACTGAATTAGTTATTTTATAAAATATTACTGTTACTATAATTGATGGTGATAATACCGTGCCTGACATCATGAATTTATTCGGATAATTTTGATGCATTCATTATTTTAACGATATCCGTATTATACGAAGAGCACCATTGTCACAGTTGCTCTTATTACAAAATGGACTTATTTTACTACACATGAAAAATTCAGGTATCTAACTCGGTGAATCTCCCTCTTATTTTTGTCGTTTTTGTCCATGAAATTCAGTGGATCGGTTGACATTCAAATTTTGATTTGTATTTCTGGACAAACAGGAAGAACACTCGTAGAGTTAGTTGGAAGAGGTGGACAGGCAGTTTATAGCTGAAGAGTGCGGAGGAGATGAAAAGAGGAACCTTAAGAGGTCTTAAGCTGATATTAGAGGAAGGAACTTGTGTATAGATTGAAAAGGAAGGCTGAAATTTAAAACCAAACAAAAGAAAAATTATTAAAATGCAGCTTTTGATACGAAGTAAATGAAGTTAAGTTGATGGCATTAAGAGTATGGCATTAAGAAGTCTAAGCTGATATTAAAGATATTAAAGGAAGGGACTTGTGTATAGATTGCAAGGGAAGGCCTAAATTTAAAACCAAACAGAAGTAAACTTATTAAAATGCAGCTTTTGATACGAAGTTAAGTTAAAGTTAAGTATACCTTGGTTTTACCAGACCACTGAGCTGATTAACAGCTCTCCTAGGCCAGCCCGAAGGATTAGACTTATTTTACGTGGCTAAGAACCAATTGGTTACTTTCCTACAGCTTTGAAAACGGAGTAAACATTCCTCTAACTCTTCATCAGAGAACTCCGTTAAATTGATTATTTTGATATAACTTTCAGCTTTTGAAACGGAGTAAATGAAGTTAAATTGATTATATGTATACAAAGAAGATACGGTGTCGTGAAAGAAATGTGATAAAAAGAGCCTGGCAGGTTTGATTAGCTTGGTCTTCAGGGGTGGAACAAGAGTGGAAACTTTGTCGCGTATGTTGTATGTTTTTAGGCAGGTTGAAAGTTGCTTCTTGTTGAAGCCGGTGCTTCGTTGATCATTTTCGTTCATATCTGAAGAAAGTAGGGGGGGTTAGTGCCGTCAGTGCACCTCGTGCGGGGCACTGTAGTCATTACTTAAGGTTCTTTGCAGCGTGCCTTCGCCCCTAGCTGCAACCCTTTTCGTTCCTTTTACTGTACCTCCTCTCATATTCTTTCCCCGTCTTACTTTCCACCCTTTCCTAACAATTGATTCATGGTGCAACTGCGAGGTTTTCCTCCTGGTACACCTTTCAAACTTTTACTGTCAGTTTCCGTTTCAGCGCTGAATGGCCTCGTTGGTCCAGTGCTTGGCCTTTGGCCTAAATTCTGTGTTCAATTCAGTTAAAGAAAGTGGGTCAAACTGCCCGCCCTAAAAACAGCAATTGTTTTTAGGATATTTTGCCCGTCTATTATGATTATGATTATATATATATATATATATATATATATATATATATATATATATATATATATATATATATATATATATATATATATTAATATTTACTCTGTAGGGTTTTTCAGGTAAGTAGAATCTGTTTAGTCCACGGAACATCTATTAAAAATGACTTTCAAAACTTGTAGTTTGAATTTGCAAGACGGTAAAATACCAAGGTTTTTTTATTTTTATTTTTTTGCAAATGGAAGTTTGTGAGAGTTAAGCTCCAGATGATATAAAATAAGAATAACAATAAAAACAATTTGCATTAGCAACGAAATCTTGGCGCAGTGCCAGTCTTAGCTCGACGGTCGCATTGCGAGGGCATTGATAGATAGATGATGAACGGAAAAATATGATGAATAGGGAGGTACAGCCTAGCTGTTGGACGGGGAAGTGTCACAAGAAATCGGGGTGTCATTTTTCGAAGAAGAGGAAAGAAATATTGTAGCGCTGTGTACCACATGGGGCGTGTCCCTCTCAGCTTTCCGACCTTCATTCGCTGGAGATTCCGGACATGCATCATCGCGTGCGTACGGCAAATGACACGCATTTCTCTTCCTGAGGCTCCCCGCCGCTCCTTCTTCTCTCCTTCCCTTCTTCTTCTTCTTCTTCTTCTTCTTCTTCTTCTTCTTCACGGCCCGCTGACAAGGAATTCCCGATGACCTCCTGCTTCTGGGTCAAGAGCGCCAACCCCAAAAAAAAAAAAAAAACTCGTGTATGTGTGGTCTTTCTTTATTATTATTATTATTATTATTATTATTATTATTATTATTATTATTATTATTATTATTATATTTTTTTACATTTTTTCAGTACCCAAGGATCCGAAAAAATGGCGACAGTTGATTCATCGCTTCGTTGTCTTGCGCCTACTTTCGAGTTCTCTTATTTTATATTTGCCTGTTCCTACAGAACTTTTTCTTCCTTTTTTTTTTAGGTTAATTTTCCGTAAGATTTTTTTTTTTTTTTTTTTTTTTTTATCTTCATTCGCGAAGCATCTGAAACCCTTCAGAGAGTTGGTTTTTCTTGGCATTGATCTATCCGTAGGAGTTATCGGCTGTTATAATGAGTTTTTTTTTTTTTTTTTTTTTTTTTTTTAAGGCATTCTCTGACAGTTTTGGACTACTTTTTGTTGTGGTCATTTTCTAGGATTATTATTATTATTATTATTATTATTATTATTATTATTATTATTATTATGCTGGGATATTTTTTTTTTTTTTTTTTTATTCGTGAGGCATCTAAAACTAAATGGTGTACGTTCATAATTTTGTTGTGTTCTCTCGGGTTTTGTAGGGGAGTATTTTGATTTATTTTTATTAATAATGCTATAAGTTTTTACGAAAAACTTCCCGAATTTGCAAGATCCACCTATAGGTTTTTTTTTTTTTGAGACATAACATTGTCCGTTAAGTTTTGTTTTTAAATCATAAATCTTTCAATAGACTAATGATTACTTATGTTGTGGTGCCAGTATGACAAGAAAACTAATAAGCCTGGTTTCGTGTTTAGGCTATGGAATATATGACGAGCTCAATGGCGCGCGCTACGCTGCGCTGGAACCCGGTGCTGCCCTTCATGTCTACCCTACCCTCCAGATCCCCTACTTATTCCGCTCCCCACCCGGGCCAGACAAACAGGTTTGCAGGATTTGGGTGGATGTGTCATGTCTCCCCCTACCGTCTCAATCCCCTACCTACCCCACCTGTGGCGGACAAACAGGTTTTCAGTTCAGGGAGGAGGGTGGAGGTGTCATGTCTCCCCTACCGTCCCAATCCTCTACCTACTCCACCCGGGGCGGACAAACAAGTTTGCAGGAGGAGGGCGGACGTGTCATGTCTCCCCTACCTACCCCACCCGGGGCGGACAAACAGGTTTGCAGGAGGAGAGTGTATAAAATGGAGCGCGATAGTAATTGACGAAAAGGGGGGTTTCGAGAACATATAAGAATCACCAACAGTTGACATGAAAACATTTGGTTTAGGATGGGGGAAATTTTTATAAATTACCGACGACGAGACGGAAAACGTTCTGTAAAATAGAAGTAGTGTGCCGGCTTTGTCTGTCCGTCCGTACTTTATTCTGTCCGCCCTCAGATCTTAAAAACTACCGAGGCTAGAGAGCTGCAAATTGGTCTGTTGATCATCCACCCTCCAGTCATGAAGCATATCAAATTGCAGCCGTCTAGCCTCAGTAAATTTTATTATATTTAAGGTCAAAGTTAGCCATAATCGTGCTTCTGGATAGACCACCACCGGGCCGTGGTTAAAGTTTCATGGACAGCGGCTCATACAGCATTATACCGAGACCACCGTAAGATAGACCTGTTTTCGGTAGCCTTGATTATACGCTGCAGCGGCTGTACAGAAAACTCGATATCGCCGAAGAAACTTCGGCGCATATTTTACTTGTTTCATTCACAAATAGAGACATCACGTAAATGCCTATGAAAACACACCCTGTCGTGATGGCTTTCGTGTCCGGAACGCCAAGGAAAAATTTGGGTGAAGGAACGTTCTATCAGGAGATGAAATTGCTATCGAGTTCGGGAGGAAAGGCCGTATAACGGGCGGGACCGCCCATTGTTCTTTGGAGATTGTCGAGGCTGAGTTTCCCCGCGCGGGCGGTCTCCGGGCCGGGGAAACTTCCCCCTCTTTTCAATGAATAGTAATTCCCTATTTCGCGAGAGAAAATGTGTTTGCGGGGGCTCCTTTTTTTAATTGCGTTCGGATTCGGCATTCTCCGACGAGGCGCGCAATTACGAACGGGCATAAGTGTGCGAGACTTGAGTAAGAAAAAAATGGAAGCGAGAGCGAGTCGCAGCTTGCTTATTATCTGGAAGAGATATTTCATTTTTGTAATGGGGCCTAATTTTTGTGCTTTCCAATTATATCCGAGTTTGTAGATTGCACAGAGACAGACACACACACACACACACACACACACACACACACACTACACACATATATATACATATATATATATATATACATATATATACATATATATATATATATATATATATATATATATATATATATATATATATATATATATATATATATATATATTTGGACAAATAGATAGACTGCTGTTTGCAAATATTGTATGTGTTCATGTTTATCTGGTTTATTAGATTCTAGAGAGTTAGTTACGACGTGGATACAACAACCGTTATATTTCCATCTATGGAAGGTAGTACGATTGACTTTTTATTTTTTGCTCTCAAAACAAAGCACTCAGTATCCTGGGTGTTTGTTGCGTTCAGTATCTTAAGTTTTATGATAATTAGTAAATACTGGTCAGATGGTTGAGAAAACACGGGTGAATATTACTGAAACTACTACTACTACTACTACTACTATTATTATTATTATTATTATTATTATTATTATTATTATTATTATTATTATTATAGTGTTGTTTAGGAAGCTAGCTTTTTAAGTTTTCTAAAAAAAAAAAAACTGTTGTGCCTGTTTTTGTCTGTCCGTCCGCACTTTTTTTTTCTGTCTGTTCTCAGATCTTAAAAACTACTGAATCTAGAGGTCTGCAAATTGGTATGTTGATCATCCACCCTCCAATCATCATGCATACCACATTACAGCCCTCTAGCCTCTGTAGTTTTTTTTTAAATTTTATTTAAGGTTAAATTTAGCCATAAAATCGTGCTTCTGGCTACGACATAGCTCAGGCCACCACCGTGCCGTGGTTGAAGTTTCACGGGCCGCGGTTCATACAGCATTAAACCGAGACCACACCGAAAGATAGACCTATTTTCGGTGTCCATGATTATACGATATACGGAAAACTCGATTGAGCCGAAGAAATTTCGGTGCATTATCTACTTTTTTAGTTATGCCCTGTTTTGACTTCCGGTCAGTAGAGGTTCGTTCGTATCAGCGTTAGTTTTTGTGAAATGTACATCGTCAAAAGCGCCTTTTGTGTACCCTCATTATTTGTAGGTGATGGACCCAACTGAGGGGAAATCTCGCCGACTGTGAAGAGATTACCCGTTCGTTATCTTTTAAACCTAAGTGGTCTTCCTTTTTGATTCCGGTAATCTTGACCATCCGTCCCCGTTGGCGGGTACCGCACGTAAGGGGGTAATTTAGGCATTGCAACCCCTTTCATTCCTTTTTACTGTAGCTCCGTTCATATTCTCTTTCTTCCATCTTACTTTCCACCCTCTCCTAACAATTATTGATTTATAGTGCAACTGCTTTGAGGTTTTCCTCCTGTTACACCTTTCAAACCTTTTTACTGTCAATTTCCGTTTCAGCGCTGAATGACCTCTTATGTCCTTGTGCGTGGCCTTGCCTAAATTCTTTATTCTATTCTATTTTGATCATTCCTAAGGTGAAAATGACAAACCACCAAGTACCTTTACTTGGAAATTTCTTACCCTCACACTTCTACACTCTTTCGTCTCCCTCCCACACACTCATTATCACACTTATTCACCCACACGCTCGCCATACTCCAAAGTCTGTTGATATCGTAACAGTATTGAAGCATATCCCCCAGGTTTATAGTCTGATGATGTCGTAAAAGTAGTGAATAGTCTGTTGATATCGTAACGGCATTGAGGCAAATCCCCGAGTTTATAGTCTGTTGATATCGTAACAGTATTGAGGC
This sequence comes from Macrobrachium rosenbergii, assembly GCF_040412425.1. NCBI lineage: Eukaryota > Metazoa > Arthropoda > Malacostraca > Decapoda > Palaemonidae > Macrobrachium > Macrobrachium rosenbergii. The sequence goes on along the minus strand of NC_089777.1, from coordinate 15,904,486 downwards.
AAATCCCCCCCCCCCCGCGAGTTTATAGTCTGTTGATATCGTAACGACATCAAAGTAAATTTTTTCCCTCCAGTTTATTCTTTGTTCAGGTGAGGCGTGACGCGGCACACGTCAGTCACATGCATGTAGTTCCATGAACTCGATGTTTGTGGATGGCGAACAGAGTACAGTACAGGATGCTATCTGCTTCAGTGGAGAGTAGAACATCTGTCGTAATGCTACGCTTGTTTGGTTCAAAGAGGCGTCGAGGAATTTCTGTGTGTGTGTGTGTGTGTGTGTACACAACAATTGTGTGTGTCCTGGAAAGTATCGCTGCATTCGTCTGTGTTGAAAACATGCTTAGAATGATGATGTTTTTGAATCTCTTGGTGAGATGCAATAACACCGAATCTCTTTGTGTACGCGTAGACGAACTTGTGTGTGTGTGTGTGTGGATTTTGTTACGTCCAGTTTGATCCAGTGCTTGTGCTTATATATATATATATATATATATATATATATATATATATATATATATATATATAAATATATATATATAATATATATATATATATATATATATATATATAATGTATATATATATATAAATATATATATATATATATATATATATATATATATATATATATATATATATAATATATATATGTGTATATATGTGTATGTATATATATATATATATATATATATATATATATATATATATATATATATATATATATACATATAATGCTTAAAAATTCACAGTAGATCCACGTGATGTCAATATATAAGCGAGCACCACAGGAAAATGACAGGCAGAAGTTCAGCACCAGGCGCTTTCACGTTTATTCACGCATCGTCGGGGCACAAATGAGACACAGTTGAAAAGAAGGTTACAAGATAAAAAAAAAAAAAAAGAACAAGAATACTAGATGGTTAATTGTCAAAGGGTAATAATTAAAAAAAAACGCTGTTCACTTAACTTAATTTTTTGAACTCAAGAATTCCTTGGGTTTCATTTTTCGAAAGAATTAGACGACCGTCGCGTATATTGGTTTTTAGCGTGTTGATGAATTCTCTCTCTCTCTCTCTCTCTCTCTCTCTCTCTCTCTCTCTCTCTCTCTCTCTCTCTCTCTTCGAATTCGATGTCATCGTTTTTCATTAGTTTTACTTTAGCTGAAAATCTTTCTTTATTAGGAGAGTAATGAGGTGATGCACTTAACCAATTTGGTATGCATAGGTTAAATGATTGGAGATTAAGGTATAGAGATAGTTTCTAGAACAAACTCAGTTCAACTGGTCATCGAAAATCCTATGCAATTAACTAGGCAGGTGATATATGTTAGCCTTGCTGAAGAGAGAGAGAGAGAGAGAGAGAGAGAGAGAGAGAGAGAGAGAGAGAGAGAGAGATTCTAATAAAGAATGGTCTCATAATCGTTTTGTACCTTAATTGCTAGTCTTGATTTGCAAGTGACTCGGGTAGAGATCATCGATTAATTAAATTCTAATGAACAAGGTTAATTTTAATAAGGGCAAAGATCTGGAAACAAGTTGGACTGCTAGAAATTAATATTTTTCTATATGACTTACTTCGCTAGAACGTGAAGGAAAATGAAATTAGAATAGGGAAGATAATGTAACGTCATTCTACCTGAACGATTTGTTTCATATTAGATTCTACAGTGTACTGCTATCTTGTACTGAATACGTGTCTTGAAAGTCGTGACTTTTATGCTCGACTGTACGTTGGTATATTGCATTTGGTGAGAGTTTAGTTTGCATTGATGTCTCGTTGCAATTTTTACTTTAACATGTGTTTATAATTTGTCTTGGGTCTTGAACTTTATTCTTTTTTGGGTTACTTTAACATTTGTTTATAATATGTCTTGGTGTCTTGAACTTTATTCTTTTTTGGGGTACTTTAACATATGTTTATAATGTCTTAGTGTCTTGAACTTTATTCTTTTTTGGGGTTACTTTAACATATGTGTTTATAATATGTTCTTATTAAACTGACTCTTGACACTTCAGCAGCAAGTACTTCCCTTTGTTACTTGGCGAAAGGCGATGATGGATGATTAACACATGTTTATAATATGTCTTGGTGTCTTGAACTTTATTCTTTTTTGGGTTACTTTAACATATGTTTATTGTATGTTTTGAAGTTTATTGTTTTTTACGGTAACCTCATTCATATTATATGATTTTAAATCCTGACTCGCAGTGACCCTCAGCAGCAAGTACTCCGTTCCCTTTGTTACTTGGCGAAAGGCGATGATGGATGATGAAGTGAACCCAGCTGGCTGACATATAAAATGGTAATAATGGGATCTAGCTATCCAGAGAAGTAGCTTGATCATGAGAGTGTTGGGAAATGGGGCCTCTTGAACAAAAGACTTTTTGACTATTAAAAAGATGAAGCCGAATTAACAACAACTATATATTCAACTATATATATATTTATATATATATATATATATTTTATATAGTATATATATTTCATATATATAGTTTTATTTTCATATTTTTATGTTTGTGTTTTTAATTTTTCGTTATTTTACGTCTCACCCTTTTAGTTTGTATTTATTGTTCATTTTATATTTACATTTACATACACATTTTATTGTATAACTCATCCTTGTCAAAATGAAAGAATGTTCTTCCTGGTTTGGCAAGAGGATTATCATATATAAGATTTCCATATATATATATATATATATATATATATATATATATATATATATATATATATATATATAGAGAGAGAGAGAGAGAGAGAGAGAGAGAGAGAGAGAGAGCACGATATTTCATGGGTGTCACCGCCGCACGGTCATTTTAAAGATTAACGGTAAACTATAAAGATGAAAATTATTTGTGAGGTTTTACACCTAACGATATCTAGAGGAGATGGTATTGTGTCTTATAAAATGAGTATGAAATTCTTTCCCCTTGTAGTATTTATGTAGTGGGCTATTAGATCTCTTTGCGCATTTTTGTGGCGGTCCGAATAGTGGGAGGGAGTTGGGGTGGTGGGTTGGGGCCGTGACTGGTCTTTGCTATAACTGTCATATTTCTCGACCGTTTTCTGTTGCAACGTTTTCTTTGCTTGCGATGGAACCATCCTGAAGAAGAGTACGGTAGGCAGCCTGTCAGCCGCTGACCCACATTTGCTGTCAGTGACCATCATTATTCTTACCTCACTTGTATGTGAGGTACATTTAGGTTTACATTTAGTAAAGCAGGGCTTGATTTATATATAAGAGATTTACAGCTTGGAAATAACTGACTTCAGAAATGAATTTGTATTTGGAAGACAGGGAGGTACATTTAGTTGATTTATATATAAGCAAGTATTTAGAGAATAATGAGTAGCCGTGGACTTGGAAATAACTGACTTCAGAACTGAATTTGTGTTACCCACATTTGCTGTCAGAGACCATTAATTCTTAACTCAGTTGTATGTGAGGTACATTTACGAAAACTCAGTATTTGCAGCGTGTATTATGGAAGCAGAGCGTTGATTTAAGAGAATAATGAGTAGCCGTGGACTTGGAAATAACTGACTTCAGAACTGAATTTGTGTTTTGGTTTAATTCAAGTCTGTTGTATTGCCGTGACGAGAATGACTGATAATATATCAAGAAAATTTATATTTCGCGAAGACGTCGTTTACCTTAATTAAAAAAGCTGACACCAGACTTCTTGTGTATATTATTCCCAGTTCAGTATTCTTTGTTAAATACCATTTATTTACTTCAGCTTCTCCCTTTTGTTTTTTTTTATTTCTTTGTTTATTGTTGTTATATTAGACAGGTGTTCTGTACTAGACACATAGCTTTTATCAGCGTGGGTAACTTAAGCCCCCTTTTTTTTTTTTGGTAAAGCATGGGTATTACTGTTACGCAAGGTAGTGATGTCCAGTGTGTGTGTGTTTGCATACACACACACATATATTATACATATAAAATATATATATATATATATATATATATATATATATATATATATATATATATATATATAAATGGGTCTATACATTAATGGTCCCGTATCTTAGCGAGTGGTTTCTGACCTTTCTTCACCAGTTAGAGTTCAGAGTTTGACACCACTGGGGAAAGTACACCAGTTAGAGTTCAGAGTTTGACACCACTGGGGAAAGTGATTGTGTCCAGTTGCTAAAAAAAAAAAAAAAAAAATAAACGAAAATAAATAAATAAATCATGACCATGGCCTTCTTAGTACTGATTACGTAAATTCCGTACCTGGTTGTTATTGGATTGTGTTGGGTTGCAACCTGTGAAGGGAAGACCATGGATCTGGCATTCTCAACCCAAAACGAAAGACCCTTATAGGAAAGAAATATATTGGACGATCTTTGTGAGCATGTGAGAAATTGTACGAAAATCATAAGCAGTACATTATACATTTAAAAGTATATATAATTACTTTCGTATTTTTAAGTATATACCCAAGTACATTTATTAGCACTGCCATTAGACGGAAATCCTGGTGATTTTCAGCAACATTGTCACTCAATCACAATCAGCATACAATAACACCAAAATCACATATTAAAATACGTGAAGCCCCTTAGATGAAATACCAACATTGAAAAATGTTATGTAAACATCTGATAGAATAAGCTTTGGGTGTTTTCTGGATATTTCCAAGGCCAATAGAGTGGAGTAAGAGAGATGGCATAAAGAAAATGGTTTGTGAGGCCTGCAGTTACCAAGTTTCTGGTGGTGTTTGCCTCATCTATTCCTTCGAAAATATTTGTAGCCACCCAAAAACCTTTTTGTCAGGCTTTGTTGAAAATCGTATCTCACTCTGCAACAGGCAGTTCAGGGTTATGATGACAGTAATATGTATTACAGCCATTAACCCCGTATTGGGGTATAGCCGTCAGTGCACCTTTTTTTTTATTCCTTTTACTGTACCTCCATTCATATTTTATTTATTCCGTCTTGCTATCCACCCTCTCTTAATAATTATTTCACAGTGCAGTTGCGAGGTTTTCCTCCCTTACACCTTTCAAACCTACCTAATTTCAGTTTCCTGTCCACCGGTGAATGACCTTAAAGGTCCCAGTGCTTGGTCTTTGGCCTAAACTCTATATTTCATTCCTATGGCCATTGAGCAAGGGATCCTTGGAAAGATATGCACGTGATTGTCTGACTGATCCAGGATGTTTCGATTTAATGCACAGGCCTGGTCATTCAAATGAGCGGTGATCTATGGTCGCTAATTACCATTCACGTTTTCCCCCCAACCTTTTCTTATTCATTTTTTAGTTTTCTGTAAAAGAAACCTATTGAGATGGCTAATTGTCTGTAAATGAAAACTATTGAGATGGCTATTTCTCTGTCCGTCCACACTTTTTCTGTCCGCCCTCAGATCATAAAAACTGCTGAGGTTAGAGGGCTGTAAATTGGTATGTTGATCATCCACCCTCCAATCATCAAACCAAATTGCATCCCTCTAGCCTCAATAGTTTATATTTTATTTAAGGTTAAAGTTTAGCCATGGTCGTGCTTCTGGCAACGCTATAGGACAGGCCACCACCTGGCCGTGGCTGAAAGTTTCATGGGCGGTGGCTCATACAGCATTATACGCTGTACAGAAAACTCGATTGCGACCAGGAAACTTCGGCCCATTTTTCACTTGCTTTCTTTTGAATTGGTATGCCCATTTCCAATATTGGGCACTCAAGTACTGCCTCTTGTTCAGTCTCCGATGCAGTTGGTATTAGTGTCCAGTTGTTTCTGCCTCTGCGGATCCATTACCTCCGTGGGCTCCCGACCCAACACGGTTGCGTTCTAACCACCCATTTTCCTCTGCATATTTGTTTTGATCCTGACGTTCCGTGTTACTTGGGCTGACACTCGTCACGTTCAGGGTGGCTGGCGCGTTTGTGTTTCGTGTAGGCTTGTGGATTGCTGTGGCTTTTTTTGCTTCTGTTTGTATTTTTTCGTCTTACTTTCTGTTATTGGGGTTACGGGATTAAGTGTGAGTGCTAGTCTTTATCTCATGATGTCATTATATATTTTTTGTGATGTAAAGTTCAGCATATTGTACCCAGCTAAATGTTTATAAGGGGGGATAATGCTAGAACACATATTCTCAAGCATTATACATATACATATATATATATATATAAAGTATAATATATATTATATGTATATATTATACTGTATTATATATATATATATATATATATATATATATATATATATAAATATATAATATATATATATATATATATATATATATATATATATATATATATATATATATATATTCCTATATAAATAATGCACGAGAAGGTAGTATATGTACATGCCTTCCTTATCAGTTTAAATAATGGAGAAGTTTGCTAGCCTCATACCTTTTTTAAACACTATCAGCGGACGTAGTCGCTTACTCAACATTTCCCAAATCACTGCTATGGCCTGCCGAGTGATAATGGGTTATTAACCTACTGCGTTTATGTAGGTTTGTATGCCCCCCGCCCCCCCCGATATTTTCCATATTTACATTTGTATTTATGAATGAGAAAAAAAAAATTTCCTCTCTCTCGCCACCTACACCAACAAGTAAAAAATGCGCCGAAGTTTCCTCGGCGCAATCGAGTTTTCTGTATAGCGCATCCTGTCCTATATCGTTGCCAGAAGTACGGTTATGGCTAACTTTAACCTTAAATGAAATAAAAACTACTGAGGCTAGAGGGCTGCAATTTGGTATTTTTGATGATTGGAGGGTGGATAATCAACATACCAATTTGCAGCCCTCTAGCCTCAGTAGTTTTTTTAAAATCTGAGGGCGGGCGGACAGACAAAGCCGGCACAATAGTTTTCTTTTACAGAAAACTAACAGGAACATTTCTCTCTGAGTAGCTGCTAGCTGTTATGCCAAGAGACGGTGATGCACAGGGAAGTTGTGGCTGCAGTTATCAGACAAACTCGATGAATCAGTGATACCATACGTCGGGACTGCTGAAACTTCTCTTACCGAGTGTCCTGGTTTACTCGATTTTCAGTTTTATCAACAGCGGCAGTGTTCATCACTGTTCCGTCCTGCCATATCGCAGATATTCTGTCCTTAATTTCTTTTTCGTCTCTTACTTTAGCTTCCGTCTTTCTTCGGTCCTCCTGCATTCCCTCTTTCTTCCCCTCCAAGAATTCGTGACACAGGATCTCATTTACCGAGTTGCTGAGTTTCCTCCATGTCATTGATTTTAGCCAAATCGTTTTGCCCGTGAATGTTTGATGTGCATCTCGCCCGGTCTTTTATTAAAGGCGTTTCGGCTGTTGTGACTTTCGTAGGAGGCTACTTCCTCTCGCCATCAAGGGAGAATCTGGCGTTATTAGGTCAAGTTGTAGTGGTTTCTGGCAGCGGAGTTATTTTCTGTGCAGTATGGCAGTGTGGGGTGCTTAAAGAGGTGAGCTCACTTGCTCACCTGGATGGCGGTGGAGAGAGAATTTGTCTCGGCTTCTCCAGGAGATGAGGCACGAAAGAAACTCTCCTCTTAATGTTTCGGTTGTGTGTTCCTCTCTCTCTCTCTCTCTCTCTCTCTCTCTCTCTCACAATATATATAGGTATGGTTTTTATTCCTCTCCTTTTCTGTGTGGTTTTATATCTCTCTCTCTCTCTCTCTCTCTCTCTCTCTCTCTCTCTCTCTCTCTCTCTCTCTCTCTCATATGTATATGGTTGTGTATTTCTCTCTGTTTCTATGTGGTTTTCTCTCTCTCTCTCTCTCTCTCTCTCTGTGTGTCTCTCTCAACATATATATATATATATATATATATGTGTTTGTGTATATATATATAATATATATATATATATATAGTATGTATATATATATATAATATATATATATATATTATTTTATTTTACGCGTATACGAATATAATGTTTAAATTCAAACAAAGCATTTTTCAATATGTTTTTGGTTACTTATTTTTACGAAGCAACTGATGAATGGCGTAGAAACGAACAGTCAAGTAAACTGTCCACGAAGAATATTGAACGTGAGAAAAAATTTTTTTTTTTTTTACTTGACAGAGAATTTGTAGGGAAATGATATAGAGAATTTGGTGATAGGGAACCATCGGCTTGATATTATTATTATTATTATTATTATTATTATTATTATTTTATTATTATTATTATTATTATTCAGAAGATGAACCCTATTCATGTGGAACGAATGCAAGGGAATTCTGGAAGACTGGCTGTTCTTATTTTATTTTTTTTACGATTTGTAAAATAAAGCTGCCCGAGCACTAAAGGGGATGAACGAGAATAGTACACAAGATATTGTATGCAATTAATATATTTTTGAGTACTGAGGAGACTAGCGTGAATTTCACTCGTTTCATTTTAATTGTTTTCATTGGGTTAACTTTTTTATCTTTGTTTCTAATTTTTTTTAATCTTCCTTTCTCTTGTGTTATATAATTCATTTTTCGTGGCATTTCCTTTTCCGTGCATGCGGTGAGAACGTCATTGGTTGGCACGTCTTTATCAAGTGCCGAGGTTTAAAGTGCTTAGTGGGACTCCATCGTAACGTAGACATTCAGTGTAGTGGAGACGCTTTGTTTTTGCAATAATAAAGAAGACATTCGTAGTTGAACTTCATTTCAGGTAGAACTGCGTTATGAAACATAAACGCCTCTTATCACTTTCGTTTTGAAGAATATGCATTTAGGCACTTATTGTAATGCCGTTCGAATTCTCAGTTACCAGCACACTGCTTGGTGAAACTAAGTCATGATTGTCAGTAAATACTCAACGGTGTGTCGGTGCCTTTGTGAATTGTAGCATGAAATAAACATCGCCATTGAACTTTGAATACAATGAAGTCGTACCTTTTAACTTGAAGTATTTTTGGTCTATATCTTTTAAAATATGATTACGGTGTAGACAACTCATACAAACTAAACTTCACATTCTTTTGAGGTTTACCCTTAGTTACATATGGTTAATTGTGCCGGATAGAAATTTTTAGAAATTTCTTTTCAGATGCATCCTTTAATTGTAAGCGTATTTTAATACAGCCAAGTCTTGAGAATAATTTTAAAATAGCCATAATTCAGACTCAGTTGTATGCTTCGTTTTTGGAAATTCAGGAATCTATTCAATACACCGTTCTAAACAGAAACTTTGGTGCTGGTCAAAAAAAAAAAAAAAAATGGAAAACAAGTTGAAAAATTTCAAATAAACTGACTTACTTTCATTCCTTGGGAGGGGTATAATTTGGATATTTTTGACCAAGTAGAGATATTAAGCCCCACCACGATTAAGGTTAAGCTTCATGAAGGCATGACAGTTGGAACGCATATTTGTTGTAACGTTCATTTAAATAACACAGAAAGCTCATGCAGATAGTATATTGTTTCGATACAATGGCCTTAGCGAAGTCTCTGATGATGAATTAACATCAGTATAGGTTCAAAATCGATGCAAGTTAAGTTGTACAAGTTGGAAAGGCCTCGCGGATGACGTATACGAACCCACCAGCTGAGAAGTGGAAACTCCGTCGCGTTTTTAATGGTCTGAAAATGTGGTTATGGCCCGAAGACTTCCAGGAAACGCGTGGACTCTCCTATTCTGGATAGGTCAGCCATCAAAGGGTGAAGTATCTCGTGGGGTTATATATTGAGTGTTACTGCCCCTTTCCCCCCGTGGGTTATGGGCACTTAGCTTCAGAAATATCCTCTCTGGGAGGTGTGTCAAGTGTTAATACACTCTCCGCGTAGTTATAGGTGCGCGTTAGATTTTTATAAAGACTTGCGGGAGACTGGTTTTATTAGGCTTGAGTTGTGACGGTGGATACAACTCGTGTCATTGCAAAGTTTCAGATGCTGCAAGAGGGCAGATACCCGTTTATCGCGACAAATTTCTTATGCAGAAAATGCATTTTAATAGTAATGAAGCTTTCTCGTACCTCCCCAATCTCTCTCTCTCTCTCTCTCAAACACGCACACAAAGTAAAATGAAAGTTAACTGACCTGCAACACACTGTTTTTTTTTTTAAATCCCAGACTCTTGGTGACGGCAAGTTATTTACATCCTCAGGTAATTGACAGGCAAGGTGCACACTCAGTCCAGATGTCTTCTTGTTTCTGGGAGTACTGAAGTGTCCTGGGCTCCTTCATAATATCAGGCTCCGACGTCGAACTGATAGATTATTGTCTTCCCCGGTTGTTTGCTACGTTGAATTTCCTGAAACTAGTCAAATATTGGTTGGCCTGGAACGCAGGGAGTGGTACCCTGGAGTTTCTCTCTCTCTCTCTCTCTCTCTCTCTCTCTCTCTTTCCTCGACGACCCTCGGTATGGTGAAAGTTGCTGCCTGTTGCCTTGATTTGGAATTTTGGTAGCCCGTATAGTTCTCCCTGTCATTGTCCGTCTGTTGGCCCTTGCGTTACAACAGCAGTTAGTGTTCAAAATCAAACTTATCATACCATGAGCTTTAAAACCTCTGTGAAGGAGGCATCCTGAGAACGCCTTATCAGTTTATTAATCGTCTTAGGGAGCAAGGTTGTGGCCGAATGGCAAAGGTTTGACAGCAGCAGAGTTCTGTTTAGTTCATTTCTCTCCTTCTGTGGTAAAGTTTGGAATATTTCGTCTTGCAATTTGATTATTATGTAGGTGGTAATTTTTTATAAATACGTTGATTTAGACTGGTGTAAGAATATGTACTGTGAGTGACGTCTTAAATTCCAGAGAAACATCAAGCCTGTCTGTGAATGCGGTATAAGTATCACTTACCGTACCTCGAAAGAATTAACAGTATCATGACGGGAATTTGTGTAGAGAAAACGGTACAGGTTAGTCATGTTAACTTTCTTTCTGTGAAGGCGGAAATTGTCCCATCTTAAATAAATGTACAGCCTCGTCTTTTGCATATCTTCAATAAACGCTGTCGTACGAATATATATATATATATATATATATATATATATATATATATATATATATATATATATATATATATATATATATATATATATATATATATATATATATATATACAGTATATATCTCCTCATTTGCACTAAAGGCTTCATTAGAAGCACGTTATCTCCACTAATCAAATCGCATAATGATCCACGGTTTGCAAGCAATCATGTCCGCTAATGTTCGAATGCCGCATATTGATGCTGGACTGTGATAAAAACCTAACGATTAAAATTGCTTCAGTTGGCGCGTCTGTCATTATTTACTAACCCCCCCCCCTCCACCCCTACCCGTAAACACCCCACCCCCCCTTAACCTCCCAATCTACTGGCTTCTCTCTACCACTCCACTCGCTAGAATCTAGGTGGAGGAGGGTGAAGTAAAGAAAAAACTATTCCAATACGTTCCTGGAGGAAGTCTTTATTGAGAATCTCTCTCTCTCTCTCTCTCTCTCTCTCTCTCTCTCTCTCTCTCTCTGTATGTGGTTTGCTGGTATTCTTTTAGCTGCTATAATCTTGAGGTGATAGAGAGAGAGAGAGAGAGAGAGAGAAAGAAGCGAGAAATATATAACGAAGCCGAGATAAAGTGTTATACATATTTATTGTTTTTTTTATTTACGTTTGAGTCTTACTTATGATTAGTGAAAAACAAAATGAAGGAATATTTAGTAAGTTTTGCGTACATTTTCACTTCGCGATTCCTTTTGAAAATGAAAAATTTGATGCTTACCAGTTTTAAAAGGAAATATATATGTATTGTGGGTAATTTATCTTAGTTAATTGCTCTTCTGAAACATGTCGTGTATGCTGTCGAAAGATTGACGTAGAAATAGAAAGGTTAGTCTTTTTTATGCCTGTTAAATTATATAATACTTTTTGTTGAATGCGTGAAGAGTTTTCATATTGTGCTTTATTTTAAATCGTTTTGCCTTTGGGTATTGGCTTTGATTTTTGTGTTTAAGAGAATAGCTTTTATTATATATACATATATATATATGTGTGTGTGTGTGTGTATGTATGTATGTATGTGTATATATGTATGTATGTATGTACGTATTTGTGTATATATATAAATTAATTTGAGAGAGAGAGAGAGAGAGAGGTAGATAGATAGAGAGAGAGAGAGATTCTCTTGCGCAAAAATAGTCAATGAAATTACTCCCCGTGTAATGATCGACCGTAAATCACTTTAGGAAAACTCCGTGTAAATGTAACTGACTACATTAGTTAAAGTTAATAGGCATAAATAAATAGCTTTTATGTTTCATTGTCAACCTTTTGATAACCTCACAGAGGTACATATAATTTCTTCACATTTCTGGATGTGCTCACCATCCAAAGCTTGGAATCCGAAAGAAAATGAATGAACAGGAGTCTCATTCCTATCAGGAATTTCAGGTTAAGTGGCCATAAATGGTCTCTATGTTTTAACGATATTTTTGTTTTCGTTTTGTGGTCATTACTTTTACCATTTTACATTCAGAGGTTTCTGTCATTTTACTTTTACCATTTTACATTCAAAGGTTTCTGTCATTTTACTTTTACCATTGTACATTTAAAGGTTTTTGTCATTTTACTTTTACCATTTTACATTCAAAGGTTTTTGTCATTTTACTTTTACCATTTTACATTCAAAGGTTTTTGTTGTTTTATTTTTACCATTTTACATTCAAGGGTTTATGTCATTTTACTTTTTCCATTTTACATTCAAAGGTTTTTGTCATTTTACTTTTACCATTGTACATTCAAAGGTTTTTGTCATTACCTCGGAAGAGACTTCGTCTTGTTTTGACTGAAATGCTTGACTTTGTTTTAGTAAATAATTTGATTTTTCTTCACGTTCAGGACCCCTACTTTCAAATTTACCTTCGAAACTGTAATTCTCCTATGCTGTCGTTCTTTTAACATTACCTTTGAAATTGTAATTCTCTTATGCTACCGTTCTTTTACGTACCTGCTGTTACCTTCCAGTACAGTCACTGGACGTCTTCTCCTCATTTTCAAGACCCGTAATTGGAGCCGATTACCATCTGTGTAGGGGGAAACTTGTTCTTCCTTTCCTCAGGTTTGTTCCAGTGAGGGTAAACTGAATTATATGAGCCAAGTTTGACCCGCTTGCTGGGAAACTTTGCCGAATTATTCAACTTTCGTTTAATTTGGTGTTTCTACGGTTTAATTGGCTTCGAGCCTGTCAGGTTCCGAAGCGAGCCTTTCCTTCCTCGGGCTGGTACATATTTTTATCGCTTTTTATAAGAGTTGTGGGATCATGGATGCGATGTGTGTATTGTTAGTTGCTCTCTCTCTCTCTCTCTCTCTCTCTCTCTCTCTCTCTCTCTCTCTCTCTCTCTCTCTCTCTCCGTAGGGGATAGTGTCGTCAGTGCACTTAGGTTTCTTTGCAGCCTCTTTCATTCCTCTTACTGTACCTCCGTTCATATTTTCTTTCTTCCATCTGACTTTCCACCCACGTTAACAATTGTTTCTTAGTGCAACGGCGAGGTTTTCCTCCTGTTACACCTTTCAGACCTCCTTAACTCTCAATTTCCGTTCCAGCGCTGAGTGACCTCATAGGTCCCAGTGCTTGGCCTTTGGCCTAAAGTCTTTATTCTATTCAATTCTGTTCTCTCTCTCTCTCTCTCTCTCTCTCTCTCTCTCTCTCTCTCTGATGGAAGTCACTCCCTGGATTTATGCCTTTATTGTGCTTAGCATAGTCTTTCCTCGTTTAAATTACTCAATAACTGATGAAGGAGATTCTCTCTCTCTCTCTCTCTCTCTCTCTCTCTCTCTCTCTCTCTCTCTCTCTCTCTCTCTCTCTGTAATGGAGGTCACTCTTTGGATTTATTCTTTTATTTTGCTCAGCACAGTCTTTCTCGTTTAAATTATTTAGTAACTGATGAAGAAGATTCTCTCTCTCTCTCTCTGTGTGTAATGAAAGTCACTCTCTGGATTTATGCCTTTATTGTGCTTAGCATAGTCTTTCTCGTTTCAATTACTCAATAACTGATGATGATGCTAAAGTTAGTGTTGAAACGAGGAGAAGGTGGCGACTTACAAAATAATGGGCCGCCGTTGTGAAGGAACTGTTCAAACGGAAAGGCATTATTAGTGTCTGTTAAGGGCGGAAATGATCTGGAGATTATAGCTGGATGGGAATTTTTTTAGGCAATTGGGAACAACTTGCCTCTAAGTAATCCTTGTAGGGGTGAGTTTTTTTATTTTTTTAATTATTTTTTTTTACTGGAAATGAAATACTCAAGATGAGATTTTACTTAGTGGATAGAAGAAGCCCAAACCTCGATTCAGAATTTTAAAGTATATAAAACATAGGTATATACAATTTTTTTTTTTTTTTTTGCCATGAAAACTGTGCGTTGCAAATATAGTTCTTTGGAATGCTGAAGAATCTTAGGGAAACATTAGACTTCTGAATCTATGATAATAAGATCTTGTTTGTCCGCCTCGGGCAAATCTGTTTGTCCGCCCCGGGTGGGGGAGGGGTAGGTAGGGGATCGGGAGGCAAGATAGAAAAAAGCGCTCCTTGAATTTTTTTGAGCAGTGTATATATATGCATATATATATATATATATATATATATATATATATATATATATATATATATATATATATATATATAAATAATATATAAAATGTATATTATATATATATATATGTATATATAAATGTATTTATATATATATATATATATATATATATATATATATATATATATATATATATATATATATATATATATATATATATATATATATATATATATATATATATATGACCGAAGAGCATAATCATATTATTACTTCGTGACCTTCCTTCATGGGTCAGATTTTATTCAACTGCCCAGTTATATAGACAAATGTACTCCTCTCTGGTTTGTTTTGGGTGAAATTCCATTTTAGCAGAGAACTATTTTTATTGGCCCAGAGGTAAATTTGTATTGGATAGATGGCGGTAGATTCCAAAGTCTTCATCATGATCGAGAGTCGAATGCAAATGTTCACTTACTCCAGTTGTGATTGGCAGGATTACTAAGTATTATTGATAACGAACGAATTCTCAAGTTTGTAAGTGGTACCTTTATTGACTTTTTAGTTTTCTGTAAAAGAAAACTATTGTGCCGGCCTTGTTTGTCCGTCCGCACTTTATTCTGTCCGCACTTTTTTCTGTCCGCCCTCTGATCTTCAAAACTACTGAGGCTAGAGGGCTGTAAATTGGTATGTTGATCATCCACCCCTCCTGTCATCAAACAACTAAATTGCAATCCTCTAGCCTCAGTAGTTTTTATTTTATTTAAGATTAAAGTTAGCCTTAATCGTGCTTCTGGCAATTATGTAGAATAGGCCATCACCGGGCCGAGTTAAAGTTTCATGGGCCGCGGCTCATACAGCACAATACCGAAACCACCGAAAGATAAATCTATTTTCGGTGGCCTTGATTATACGCTGTAGCGGCTGTACAGAAAGCTCGATTTTGTCGAAGAAACTTTGGGCACTTTTCACTTGTTCTTTTCTCGTCACCTCAAGTCGTGATGTGTCACGTTTCTCTCAACTGTCTCTTGATTCGTGTCTCCAAAGATGGCCCTCCGACTTCTCTTCTTTACTCTAATGGGTAGGTTTTGGGGCTTGTGTACAAATAGCGACCATTTTGTCTGCCGTTTATCTTTCCTTGGGGGTCAGAGGGTAGGTCATGAGTGTCACCGGGTTCATTTGGACCATGTCAAGGCCATCGGAAGGGGTGGAGGGAAATCTTTTCCGAAACAGGTCTTGGAAATGCTGGTTGGCGCAGAACAGAGGTTGGATTCTGTTCCATGGCTTGACCCAAGGCCATTTCACTCTTTGGGAACGTTTCAGTTTTTTAAATTTTTTGGTAAAAGAAAACGATTGAGATGGCTATTTGTCTGTAAAAGAAGACTGTTGAGATGGCTATTTGTCCGTCCGCATTTTTCCTGTCCTCCCTCAGATTTTAAAAACTACAGGGGCTAGAGAGCTGCAAATTAATATGTTGATCATCCACCCTCCAATCATCAAACATACCAAATTGCAGCCCTTTACCCCCACTAGTTTCGATTTTATTTAAGGTTAGCCATGATCGTGCGTCTGTCAACACTGTAGGACAGGCCACCACCAAGCTGTGGCTGAAAGTTTCCTAGGCCGCGGCTCATACAGCATTATAGCGCTGTACAGAAAACGATTGCGCCGAAGAAACTTCGGCGCATTTATTACGCTTTTTTTTTTTTTTTTTTTTTTTTTAGTAACTTGAATTATCTGCCGAAGAAAATACTTGAGGGATGATTCCGCCTCGAAGACGTCCAGCGTCACTTTCAAACCTTTGGTCCAGAGATCGGTTGTGTGTGAGCATGCATCGGAATTATTGATGGTCGTATTAGGGTATTGGCCAAGGCAGGTTAAACTCTCCACCCCTAGGTTTCTCCCCCTCTGTGAGTTTTCTCTCTGGGGAATATTTTGTAGACGTATCTATTGAGAATCGGCATAATGGGAAACTCTCTTATGCGTCTCAGAGAGAGCGACGGGGGGGATAGGGGATAGGCCCCCATCTTCCTTACACGAATTTTTCTCGGTACGGGAAGAACGCACAGCATTAATTATTATTATTATTATTATTATTATTATTATTATTATTATTATTATTATTATTATTATTATTTCAGTAGATGAAACCTATTCTCATGGAACAAGCACACCAAAGGGGTCACTGACTTGAAATTCAAGCTTCCAGAGAATATTATTATTATTATTATTATTATTATTATTATTATTATTATTATTATTATTATTATTATTATTATTTCAGTAGATGAAACCTATTCACACGGAACAAGCACACCAAAGGGGCCACTGACTTGAAATCCAAGCTTCCAAAGAATGTTGGTTTCAACCTTCCTCCGCAGCAGACCCCGCACTGCGACAGTAACTGATCATGATACAGAGCCAGTGATTTTTCATCGCCTTTGGGGGAGGCGCGAACTCGCGGCATGTCACGACGCTAGGGACCATACCAGCGGACCAGCTAAAAAAAAAAAAATAAAAAAGCCACTCATGCATAGATCGGTTGTCTATACTCTGAACGACTCTCATGCCACCATCATCGCAGAACGCTGTCATGGCGGAAATGCGTTTCGTGATGGCGGCCCTCGGCTCCGGAGAATGTCCCGTCCGTAGAATTATATTCACTGACTGTTGTAGGAGGCGAAACAGTCCCTTGGGGGGCGGAGAGGCTAGCCCATATGCGAGTCGTATCGTCTCCCATTCCAGGATATCTGGTCGGTCATATATATCTGTACAAGGGTTTTTTTTTTTTTTCTCTCTCTCTCTCTCTCTCTCTCTCTCTCTCTCTCTCTCTCTCTCTCTCTCTCTCTCTCTTTCCTATCCGGAGGGGGATTGGTATGCAGATTTGGGAAGAAATCCCTGGGTCACTGTGGAATAAGAAGTAGCTTCGTCTGCTGATTCATGGTATCAGGGCGGACAGATTGTTTGTTCATATTGTGTGTGTATGTATGTATAATGTTATATATATTATATATACAATATATATATATATATATATATATATATATATATATATATATATATATATATATATATATATATATATATATATATATATATATATATATATATATATGGATTTATGTATGTGCATAATTTTAAAAAATCTCCATACTACTTGTATTAGTAATGGCAGTAGTATCATTAATAATATTTAGGCAAACTGATGAAAATGAAAGAAGCTGAGAAAGATGGAAACATTTATCGGCAAAAAATAAAATAAAATAAGAAATATAAATAAATAATTAGTAAAATCAGGGGTTCCACCGCCAGATATGTTCGACGGGCTGTTATTGGTGTTCTCTGAAATATGCTGGCTAACAAAAGTAAACCCGTCGACTCATTGAAGTTCTTAGTTATTTGCGTAGAATATTTTATGTACAAACTATTTTGTAACAAAATGACTCATTGTAATTCATAGTTATTTGTGTAGATTTAACAGAGAGAGAGAGAGAGATTATTTTATGTAGAAAATAGTCCATAACAAAAATGAACATAGTTTTACGAGAAATCGTATTAATAGCAGTTACTTTTATTCTCGTGCAAGAGTTTTTTTCTTTTTAATGCCACCAAATACACGCAAATTAACATGTTAATTTGCGTGTATCGTCATCTATATGCTGTATGTACATTCATGAGAATGTTAGTAAAACTTGAAGACGAAGTGAATGTTGAACTAATTAAAAGCCAGATTATTTCTTTATAGACATAAGAATCTCTAGTTTATTTCCTTCTATGCATTTAAGTTGGAATGATTTATGTCCGAGTATATTAAGTGTACCAGTTTGTTCAGAAACGTTATGGTACAAGTTCTGTTGGGTTGAAGAAAGGTTGTCCTTGAGCACATTTAATGCAAATTATTGGAATGCCTTCATAATGAGAGCATTGCAATTTTTATAGTACAGCTAAGTACAACTAGTTAATTGTCCGAGTACATTTGCAGCCATTGTATGCATTTAAATGCATTATACATGTTACAAAATGTATATATACAATTTGTTCTAATACATTTAAATATGGTGTGTTTGCTCGAGATGATTGCAGTACCAGTGAATTTTTCTCCGAAATGTTGGAGCGCATTGCATTGCAAAATATTTTAATTTTTTTTTAACTCATTGCAGTGTCAATTACTTGATTTCCAACGCATAGAAGTGTTAATTTATTCAGCTTGTTTTCGAGTTTTCAATATAAAACTTTCGATTTGTTCCAACGCATTTAGATTTAAAAATGATATAGTTTGTTCGAGTGCTTTTCAATGGAAAATAATTAATTTGTTCGCTAATCAATAGAAGATAATTAATTTGTTCGCGAATCAACAGAAAATAATTAATTTGTTCGCTAATCAATATAAAATAATTTTCTTCGCTAATCAACAGAAAATAATTAATTTGTTCGCTAATCAATTGAAAATAATTTTCCCCGCTAGTCAATCGAAAATAATTAGTTTGTTCACTAATCAATAAAAAATAATTTTTTTCGTTAATCAATAGAAAATAATTAATTTGTTCACTGGTCAATAGCAAATAATTAACTTGTTCGCTAACCAATGGAAAATAATTAATTTGTTTGCTAATCAGTAGAAAATAATTTTCTTCGCAAGTCAATAGAAAATAATTCATTTGTCCGTTAATCAATAGTAAATAAATAATTTGTCCGATGGCATTTCGGCATAAAATGTTTGATTTGTTCATTTGTTTTTAAATCATTTGATTTGTTCTAGCACTTTTCAATGGAAAATAATTAATTCGTTCGCTGATCAATAGAAAATAACTAGTTAGTCGAAAATAACTTATTTGTCCGATCTCGTTTCGGCACAAAGTGTTTGATTTGTTCGAACATTTTTCAGTGGAAAATAATTAATTTGTTCGCTAATCAGTAGAAAATAATTAATTTGTCGAAAATAACTAATTTGTCCGATTAATTTCGGCACAAAATGTTTTGATTTGTTCCGGTGCATTTGTTTTTAAATCAATTGATTTGTTCTAGCACTTTTCAATGGAAAATAATTAATTCGTTCGCTAATCAGTAAAAAGTAACTAATTTGTCGAAAATAACTCATTTGTCCGATTAATGTCGGCACAAAATGTTTTGATTTGTTCCAGCGCAGTTAGAGGTAAATGATTTGATTTTGTTGGACCGCTTCTCAATGGAAAATAATTAATTCGTTCGCTGATCAACAGAAAATAACTAATTAGTCGAAAATAACTAGTTTGTCCGATTAATTTCGGCACTAAATATTTTGATTTGTTCCAGCGCAGTTAGAGGTAAATCAACAGAAAATAATTTGTTCTCTAATCAATAGAAAATAATTAATTTTGTTGGACCGCTTCTCGATGGAAAATAATTAATTCGTTCGCTGATCAATAGAAAGTAACTAATTAGTTGAAAATAACTAATTTGTCCGATTAATGTCGGCACAAAATGTTTTGATTTGTTCCAGCGCAGTTAGAGGTAAATGATTTGATTTTGTCGGACCGCATCTCAATGAAAAGGTATTTAATTTGCTCCGGCGCATTTCATATGCAACTTATTCGATCTGCTCCAAAGTTGTGTTTTTCGTTGATTTGGAAGAGCTGGATATATTTCTCCGTAATAAAATGCAAATCCGTAGATTACCTTTAGCGCCGTAGGGTGGTCTATTTTAGGGACGGGCCTCCCGAAACTTTCTGAATTTTATTCTTCCCGAAATGGAAGGTTTTATTTGTTTCATATCTATTAAAACACCGTTATTTTTTCCCACATTTTTTTATTTTTTTTTTTATAGTTTGTTATAAGGAGGTTTTACAGTTATCAGCTTCTTGAGAGCATGATATGTCAAGGCTCGAAGTGGTTCTCACACAGTTTTATTCCAGTTATAAATATTATTATTTTTTTTATTCATTATTTTTATAATTAGTTTATTGTTATTATTATTATTAATATTTTTATTTTTTATATTATTATTTTTTTTATTTTATATTTTTATAATAATAATAATAATAATAATAATAATAATTATTATTATTATTATTATTGTTATTATTATTATTATTATTATTATTATTATTATTATTATTATTATTATTTAGGAGACCCTCTTTGAAGCAAGTCTCATTAAAAGCCGACTTAGTAATTGAATTGACTGCTCTATGTAATTTCCTCAAAGCTAGGATATGCAAAATATATAGAAAATGTTATGTTAGTGAATGTTACGTCTTATTGATTGCTTTCTTTTTTTCTTGTTTCAGGTACGTACTGATATTAACTGCGATTCTTCCGGGTATGAGGTGTGATTTTCATTTTATCATATAAAATTATGTGGAAATATGGTTTTATTGTCTAGTTTTATGTAAGACTTGCAATAATTAGTAGGGTTAGCACACCTTTATCCGAGCTTTGAAACATTTTCAGTCTAATGGATTTGTCGAAAATTGTTTTTTATGAATTTAAGAAGTAAGAGAGCTGATTTGATTTTGTCACACATGAAAATAATTAATATATATATCATATAAATATATATATATATATATATATATATATTAATGTATATATTTGTTCCATTATATTGATATTGTCGGATATATGGAAAATAATTAATATATATATATATATATATATATATATATATAATATATATACATTGTATAGTGTGTATATGATTTTGTATGCATATATGTAAAAAAGGTATTTACATACATACATATATATATTATATATCTTATAAATATATATACTTTCGTATAACATACATATACTGTACATATACATACAAATCTGAAAGTTAAGTGTTGACGGGTCGAGCTCACTTTTTACTTTATGAAAAAAACCAGCCAAGGAATTTGATTACTTAGATGTTTGAGGAATTTGCATTTTCATCAAGGGAACAGTTTTTTTTTTTTTATTTTTTTATTTATTATTTTTATAAAGTTTATTGTTATTAAAATTTGTTTACCGAGACAAATTTTTTTATTACTTTGCTATTAATAAGGAAGGATAGGAAGGAAAAGGTGTACATTGGAGTTGAAATTTGGGTATATTTTCGGTCAGCGGTTGAGGAGGAGGGGTGGTTGTGGGCGTGTTTTGGGGAGGGGGCTGGCGCCTGAGGCCGGGACCGAAGGTTTGGCTGTCTTCAGATCACATTTTTTTTCGCCTAAGAAATTGGCTTCAAGTTTCGACGTCGGAATTTTGATTTCTCTGTGGAAAGTCCATAGAGTTTTAGTTTTCTATAATGTTTCCTTTTTTATTTCTTGCATTTTGAGTGATCGTTGTTTTTTATCTTTTTTTGTCTGAAATGAATATAATTCGCTCACTCAGTCTTGTTGAGTTGAATGAGGAAAGGACAGAAAAGCGCTTAACTATTTAACAATGTATAGATTTACCTGTTTTCTGGTTGCTTCCTATAATGTAGATATTATGCAATTGATTCTCTCTCTCTCTCTCTCTCTCTCTCTCTCTCTCTCTCTCTCTCTCCAGCCAAGGAATTTGATTACTCTCTTTGAGTTTGCTTTTCTCTCCAATTTTACCTGTTTTCTTTTTATTTTTTGAAAAAATCCGGTCTGACTTCCGCTTCCATAAATTTAGTTGTCAGCGCCAAGGTGAGGAGGAGAGGTGGGCGTATTTTTGGGGGGAGGGAGGTCCACCGGGACCGAAGGTTTGGCTGTCCATTTCTCGCCTCACCTTCATATTTTCACTTCTTTGCTTCATTTTATTTTCCTTTTCTCGTCTTTCCTTCCTTCCATATCGTCCAGTTTCTGTCACTTTCATAACCTTCGTTCTCATGTTATTCCTTTTTGTCTTATGCAGTACTTCCTTGTTCCAGTCGATCCGAGTTATCTGCTTTCGAAAATTTTCATTTTTATTTATTTTCAGTATATTTTTCATGGCAGTCGTCATCGTGGCCTTTTCTAAACGTTGGCAATCGTCATCGTGGCTTTTTCTAAACACTGGCAGTCGTCATCGTGGCTTTTTCTAAACACTGGCAATCGTCATCGTGGCTTTTTCTAAACGTTGGCAATCGTCATCGTGGCCTTTTCTAAACACTGGCAATCGTCATCGTGGCTTTTTCCAAACATTGGCAGTTGTCATCGTGGCTTTTTCTAAACATTGGGAATCATCATTGTGGCTTTTTCCAAACATTGGCAATTGTCATCGTGGCTTTTTCTAAACGTTGGCAATCGTCATCGTGGCCTTTTCTAAACATTGGCAATCGTCATCGTGGCTTTTTCTAAACACTGGCAATCGTCATCGTGGCTTTTTCTAAACGTTGGCAATCGTCATCGTGGCTTTTTCTAAACGTTGGCAATCGTCATCGTGGCTTTTTCTAAACATTGGCAATCGTCATCGTGGCTTTTTCTAAACGTTGGCAATCGTCATCGTGGCTTTTTCTAAACATTGTCAATCGTCATCGTGGCTTTTTCTAAACATTGGCAATCGTCATCGTGGCTTTTTCTAAACATTGGCAATCGTCATCGTGGCTTTTTCTAAACATTGGCAATCGTCATCGTGGCTTTCTCTAAACATTAACAACTTCTTTATTATTATACTACCGTTCCTTCTCTCGTTCCCCAGTGCCGTGTTTTTTTTTTTTTCTCGTCTGTCTCCTTATCGCTTCCTCCTCGTCCGTTCCTTCCTTCCTTCCTTCCTTCTTCCCCTAGTCCCCCTTCCCCCCATGACCCACTGAGGACCCTCCCCCTCGCCCCAAACCCCAACCCCCACCCTGTGGTGATATGTAAAAGGCTCCAGGTTCCTTGCTCAGCTGAATGCCCATTTAAAGGGTAGAGCCGATACGTAGTCGAATCCAAATCAATGGGAGAGGAACAAAAAGAGGTTTCGTTTCTTTTGTGTTCGGGGAGAAAGGGAAGGTCGAAAGGATTTCGGGAAAGGAGGAGGAGGAGGAGGAGGAGGAGGAGAAGAGAGAGAGAGAGAGACACACAAAAATGCCGAAGGAACGAAAGACGGTAAACAAGGACGAGGCAGGAACTCGGGAAGACGGGACCGGAACTGGCGAAAACGCGGAACGCTCGGTGGAAGGAGAAAAATCGAGGAGGCGGTTCCGCAGAAAATGCGATGAGAGAGAGAGAGAGAGAGAGAGAGAGAGAGAGAGAGAGAGAGAGAGAGAGAGAGAGAGAGGAGGGGATCGCTAAAGATAATGTTGGAGATGCTGTATGACGTTTTCTTTATGAAATGAGCCGGATATGCCAATCATTTATATATATGATATATATATATATATATATATAATCATTTATATATATATTTATATATATATATATATATATATATATATATATATATATATATATATATATATATATATATATATATATATATATATATATATATATCAAATTCACTATTCCCTCGGGAATAACTTGCACCTGAGGAATTGTAACTGATAAGTGCTTCGTCACCATTGGGATTCGAACCGCTGCTGCCTGGATTAGAAGCAACGATATACAGTGACTTTTGCCCATCGAGCTATCTTAATGGCTGTGGTCACGAGGCACTATAATCGCTTAATGTTCAACAATCGTTAGCCACTAGTTTTCTTAATGAAAATATGTTGCCTTTTAATCGAATAAAAATAACTATTATTCATTTAGGTAAAAGAAACGTTAGTTTTTATTTAGAAACTTTTTTTTCCATACATGTCTTGAGTCACTGGATGTTCAGTGTTCTCAGTAGCCTTGGAACAGGAGCCGATAGTGGTGAACAAAGTATTACCCAAGGGCTCGAATATTTAGGTCATACTTTAAAAGTTTGAGGGTGAAGGTCAAAGGTATTTTTCCCCAGGCCTCGAATATTTAGGTCACACTTAAAAGTTTGAGGGTGAAGGTCAAAGGTAATTTTCCCCAGGGCTCGAATATTTAGGTCACACTTAAAATTTTGAGGGTGAAGGTCAAAGATATTTTTCCCAACGACTCGAATATTTAGGTCACACTTAAAGGTTTGTGGGTGAAGGTCAAAGATATTTTTCCCAAGGCCTCGAATATTTAGGTCACGCTAAGAAGTTTGAGGGTGAAGGTCAAAGGTATTTTTCCCAAGCCTCGAGTATTTAGGTCACGCTTAAAAGTGTGAGGGTGAAGGTCAAAATATTTTTTCCCCAAGGTCTCGAATATTTAGGTCATACTTAAAAGTTTGAAGGTGAAGGTCAAAGATATTTTCCCCAAGGCCTCGAATATTTAGGTCATACTTAAAAGTTTGAGGGTGAAGGTCAAAGATATTTTCCCCAAGGCCTCGAATATTTAGGTCATACTTAAAAGGTTGAGGGTGAAGGTCAAAGATATTTTCCCCAAGGCCTCGAACATTTAGGTCATACTTAAAAGTTTGAGGGTGAAGGTCAAAGATATTTTCCCCAAGGCCTCGAATATTTAGGTCATACTTAAAAGTTTGAGGGTGAAGGTCAAAGATATTTTTCCCAAGGCCTCGAATATTTAGGTCATACTTAAAAGTTTGATGGTGAAGGTCAAAGATATTTTTCCCCAAGGCCTCGAATATTTAGGTCATACTTAAAAGTTTGAGGGTAAAGGTCAAGATATTTTTCCCCAGGCCTCGAATATTTAGGTCATACTTAAAAGTTTGAGGGTAAAGGTCAAGATATTTTTCCCCAGGCCTCGAATATTTAGGTCATACTTAAAAGTTTGAGGGTAAAGGTCAAGATATTTTTCCCTAGGCCTCGAATATTTAGGTCATACTTAAAAGTTTGAGTGTGAAGGTCAAAGATATTTTTCCCAAGGCCTCGAATATTTAGGTCACACTTAGAAGTTTGAGGGTGAAGGTCAAAGGTATTTTTCCCAAGCCTCGAATATTTAGGTCACGCTTAAAAGTTTACCAGTTTTAATATTTCTGTTATTTCCTCCCAGCATTCTTGGCTCCGCCATTACGTGCCAATAAGTGGGTAGGTCCGCTCGTAGATATACTATTTTCAGTGTTCCCTGCTTGCACACTGGACGTTACCAGAAGCTCTTTCCAGCGGCTCTTTCCAGCGTCCCCTCAGCATCAGCTGTATACCTTTCTTCCTTTTAATTCTTAACACTTCCCAAGGTTTTCCCTCCACTTATCTGTCTAACTTCTTTAACTTCGATTTGGTCCAATTCGCATTGAAGAATGAATATTTTTGGTCAGCCCCATTGAAGTCTTAGCAGGTGAATTAGTAAAGACATTGATAATCAGCACCTTTCGTTCCTTTTCCTGTACCTCCATTCACATTCTCTTTCTTCCATCTTACTTTCCACCCTCTCCTAACAACCGATTTATAGTGCAACTGCGAGGTTTTCCTTGTGACACACTTTTCAGTCCTTTTACTGTCAATTTCCGTTTCAGCGCTGGACGACCTCGTAGGTCCCAGCGATTGGCCTTTGGCCTAAATTCTGCATTCCATTCAGTCCAATAATCGTTACTGTCTTCATGACGTAACGCCGTCCATTACTTGTTGATAGTGAGCGAGGAGAAATCTGCGCACCCTCGGGCGAGCTTGCATAGGCTCCTCTCCCGTGGGAGCAACACTCTGGCCCTGGGTTCGAGTCGACTCGGATGGGCGATCTGTATCATTCCGCCGACACTTGAAGAGTCGTTGGAGTGACACTCGAACCATCGATGGGGTTCTCAAGGGACAGCCTGACCTAGATCTCCTTTCCTTTTTCTTCAAGAAATTTCGTGTCTCTGACGTTAATCGTGATGTTTGTACAGTCGACAGGTAGTCGCGTTGAATTTTCAGTTGGCAGAAAACGGTATTTTTTGTAATAGTTGGGTGATGATGACTTGACATGTACACTACATTAGACATGCCATAAGGTTAAATGTAGAGGTGGCAGATAATCTCTGTATATTTACAGTTGATTGGCGTTATTTGTACAGTTGACAGATAACGTTACAAATACAGTTGGCAGATTATTGTATAAAATATACACAGTTGGCAGATTATTGTATAATATACACAGTTGGCAGATTATTGTATAATATGCACAGTTGGCAGATTATTGTATAATATACACAGTTGGCAGATTATTGTATAATATACACAGTTGGCAGATTATTGTTTAATATACACAGTTGGCAGATTATTGTTTAATATACACAGTTGGCAGATTATTGTATGATATGCAAAGTTGGCAGATTATTACAGTTGGCAGATTATTGTATAATATACACAGTTGGCAGATTATTGTATAATATGCACAGTTGGCAGATTATTGTATAATATGCACAGTTGGCAGATTATTGTTTAATATACACAGTTGGCAGATTATTGTATAATATACACAGTTGGCAGATTATTGTTTAATATACGCAGTTGGCAGATTATTGTATGATATGCAAAGTTGGCAGATTATTACAGTTGGCAGATTAAATAATATACACAGTTGGCAGATTATATAATATGCACAGTTGGCAGATTATTGTATAATATGCACAGTTGGCAGATTATTGCATAATATGCACAGTTGGCAGATTGTTGTTTAATATACATAGTTGGCAGATTATTGTATAATATGCACAGTTTGGAGGTTATTGTATAAATATACACAGTTCGCATGTATTCGCCTTATATGCACAGTTTCAAATCTGCAGGTTATACTGTATTTGCAATTGACAGGTAATTGCTGTTTGTATACATTGGCAGGGTGGCAGTTATGTACAGTTGGCAGGTAATTGCCGTTTATGTACATTGGCAGTTGGCAGGGGCCAGATGGCATGTATAGTTGGCAGGTAATAACTGTTTATGTAGATTGGCAGTTGGCAGGGCAGGTAATTGCCGTTTATGTACATTGGCAGTTGGCAGGGGGACAGATGGCATGTATAGTTGGCAGGTAATAACTGTTTATGTAGATTGGCAGTTGGCAGGTAATTGCCCGTATGTACATTAGCAGGTAATCAGTTTACAATTACAGTTGTTGTGTACTTGATTTAACTATTATATAAGACAACAGCAGTCGACGAAAGAAAAACCCATGGTGAATACCGGTCCCCACAGTCCTTGCCTTAGCTTGCGTGCCGATGACCTCAGCTTTTATGGCCACTGGTTTGAAAGGAAGGACGAAAACCACCATTCTGTTCTTCTGAGGGGACGAAGGTGCCCTCAACACTTTGGGCAGTGAGCATGACGTCGTGGGGGAATATTTAGACAGAGTAAAATTGATATCAGAAAGCTTGACAGGGGAAGATCATTGTGAGTTTGGACGAAGAAGACGGGAGCGTCAGTCAAGAGAATTCGTGTAACTGTTATATGAAATAGTTAAGGGGGAAAAGTGGTTTTGACGTAATGAATATATTTGTATATTTTATTTCAAAGGTATCAGTGCCCGCTTTACTATTTACTTGAAGATGGGAGCATTTAGCTGTTCATTGATTTCGGACATTCAAATGCACACATTCCAGTGATTATCTTTACTTTATATCTGATGATTATAAGCAAACTACCATTTATGCGAAAGAGAAGAGATTTTGTGATGCACTTAGCTAACATTCAGTACTTGAAGGTTCCTTATTCATGTTCACAAAAATTGACGGATGGACAAACCCCTTCTCAGTCATTGTAAATCGAGTTAAAGCTGGTACCCCTTTCGTTCCTTTTACTGTACACCTTTCGTGTTCTCTTTCTTCCATCTTACTTTCCACCCGCTTCTAACAGTTGATTCATAGTGCTACTGCGAGGTTTTCCTCCTGTTACACCTTTCAAACCTTTTTACTGTCAATTTCCGTTTCAGCGCTGAATGACCTCGTAGGTCCCAGTGCTTGGCCTTTGGCCTCAATTCTATATTCAATCCAGTTAAAGGAAAATTGAAGTTTTCCAACCAAAGCAAAGTTTGAAGAAGAAGAAGAAGAAGAAGAAGAAGAAGAAGAAGAAGAAGAATTCTATATTCAATTCAATTCAGTTAAAGGAAAATCAAAATTTTCCAACCAAATCAAAGTTTGAAGAAGAAGAAGAAGAACAATAATTCTATATTCAATTCAATTCAATTAAAGGAAAATCAGAAATTTTCCAATCAAATCAAATTTTGAAGAAGAAGAAGAATTCTATATCCAAGAAGAAGAAAATCGAAAGAAAATCAAAAGAAGAAGAAAGAAGAAGAAAAACAATAATTCTATATTCAATTCAAGTCAGTTAAAGGAAAATCAAAATTTTCCAACCAGATCAAAGTTTGAAGAAGAAGAAGAGGGTGTTCCACCGACGATAAGTTGTATACTCCACTTTTTATGATTACACGCAACGAGTTCGGCCTCCATTTGGAGCATTTCCGAGATGTGTTAGCCGGGGCAGCTTTAATTCTCAGGCGGCCCATTCTTTTCAGCCATACAGCCCATCTTCCATCTTATAGTTCTTTTAACAAACCTTTTCTCCTTCCCTTCACGGGCGGCCCAGCCTGCTTCCAGGATTCCCTGCTACTAGTTCATACTCTCGATGAAGCCTTCTTGCCCCCCCCCCCCCACTTCCCTCCTCCTTCTCTCTCTCTCTCTCTCTCTCTCTCTCTCTCTCTCTCTCTCTCTCTCTCTCCTTTTATACTCGCGCGCGCTCATTCAAGTCGGTGTGTCCTATTTTTTTCCTTATCATATTTTAAGTTTTCTTATTCTTCGTGTTCTTCCGCAAATGCCTTTCAACTCGAGGAGAGTTTATTCTTTATATGCCTCTAACAACTCCCCCCTCCCCCCTCTAACCCCTCTAACCCCTCCCTCGCCCTCTCCCTCCGTGGCTTATGTAACATTGTTGTTTTCATGTGACGAGGCATTTAGATTTTTTTTTTTTTTCGATGCTTTTACTTCGCGTCTTGTTCATAATCAGAATTGTTTTGGTCGTATTTGAAAAGTTTATAATTTTTAAATTTTTTTTTTAAACTAACCTTTTCATGTATCGAGAGCCGCAGTTAGCTTCCTGCGCAAAATGAGGTCAATTCCTGCGGTTTTCCATTGAATGGGCCTTTGTATGTATGACCGCATGTCATGAGTCCGTTCAAGGATAAGATTCCGGTGTTGTGTACGATTTCCTTACCATTTCCTTCAAGACATTCGGGAATGATTAAAAAAAAAATGTTTCATTTTCATAATACCAGATTTACTAGCTTTGTTTTGATCTGTTTGGTGAGTCTCTGTACTCGAACAGGGAAAAATGGCTCCAAGTCATTAACACTGCGATGCAAATGAACTATGCCATTTTAACAAACATCCCTTCATAACCATTTCCACTAATACACACTACTTTGCATTTAACATGCAGCGCCATCACAAAGCAATAAAAGAAAGAGACGCAGGGAAATGTTCTCTCCTCTCTTCACAACAAATTTCGGCCGGCATTCCCTAAAGTGCTCGGGTGGTATCTGCCTTAAATGTCCGAGCTTTTAGCGCTAAATGTAATATTCATTCGTTCCTATGAATATCAGTTCTACGAAAGACCTTTTCGGGGCCTGGTCACCCCCTCCGTAGGGGGGGGGGGGTTAGTGCCGTCAGTGCACCTCATGCGGTGCGCTGTAGGCGTTACTTGAGGTTCTCTGCAGCGTGCCTTCCTCAGGCCCGTGGCTGCAACCCCTTTCGTTCCTCTTACTGTACCTCCTTTCATTTCTCTTCCATCTTACTTCCCACCCTCTCCTAGTAATTGATTCATAGTGCAACTGTTTTGAGGTTTTCCTCCTGTTACACCTTTCAGACCTTTTACTGTCAGTTTCCGTTTCAGCGCTGGATAACCTCATTGGTCCCAGTGCTTGGCCTTAATTCTGTATTCAGTCAGTGAAAACGTACGCCATCTTGCGCCTGCATACAACCACACTGAGCCTGTACATGAAAATAAACAAACATTAAGAATATGGTGACAGAATTACATCTGTGCTCCTAATAAATATCAATAGCTAGCGAGAATAATCGTGGAGAACAAAAAATACTTTGCGTATTTTTATGTACGTGTTTACGCACCCAAACAGTTATCTGCAACCAGTCTGTCACAGGACTGTAAGGTACAGGTCTGCCTGCAAGATGACAGCATCAAAAGGGTTGAAGTTTACAGATCGATCAGTGAAAACGTCGAAGGCTCTTATTATATCATTCTGTTCACCTTGTGCATCGACATAGTGGAAAACTCTTTTTATATAAGGACGAGCTTGCTGGCGCGCGCTACGCCCGCTGGAACCCGGCGCTGCTGTCTCCCCTACCCTCCCGATACCTGACCTACCCCGCCCCCCACCCGGGGCGGACAAACAGGTTTGCAGGAGGAGGATGGATGTCTCCCCTACCCTCCCATTCCCCTATGTACCCCGCGCCCACCAGGGGCGGACAAGCCGGTTTGTAGGGGTGGATGGCTGTGTCATGTCTTCTCTTTCACCGGGGGGAGGGTAAACAAGATTTGATTATTATAGATAAACCAGAATCATGGACGTTTTACAGAATTCACCATGTTCCAGTAACAATATGGAGGAGGGTATGAATTAATATTTGTAATGAGTAAGCTTGAAAGAAAAGGGACAAAGGTGGGGTAATAAAAAGATGGACGTTTGCTGTTATGGTCACAACACGCCCTTTCATATAGAAGGCATGGAATAGCATTTGCAATTGCTAGTGATGTAAATTCATTTGTTGAATTTACCATTTCCAGAACAGAAACAATAGGATTTTTGCGTGGTTCCAGTCCTGTAGAATAACATCTCAAACCTTATTTTGTTGGGGAACGCACCGGAAATGTGAGGCATTCAAGATGTTTGGTCTTGGAAAATCCTCTTGAGTTACTTTTTTTTTTTCTGTCTTTATTTAATCGTGTTTTCGTCGTTCTTAGTTTCTGGTTTAAAAGCGAGTTTTAGTTTTCTGTAAAAGAAAACTAATGTGCCGGCTTTGTCTGCCCGTCCGCACTTTATTCTGTCCGCACTATTTTTTGTCCACACTTTTTCTGTCCGCCCTCAGATCTTAAAAACTACTGAGGCTAGAGGGCTGCAAATTGGTATGTTGATCATCTACCCTCCAATCATCAAACATGCCAAATTGCAGCCCTGTAGCCTGAGTAATTTTATATTTTATTGAAGGTTAAATTTAGCCATAATCGTGCTTCTGGCATCGATATAGGATAGGCCACCACCGGGCCATGGTTTAAAGTTTCATGGACAGCAGCTCATACAGCAGTGTTATACCGAGACCACCGAAAGATTGAGCCATTTTCGGTGGCCTCGATTATCCGCTGTAGCAACTGTGCAGAAAACTGGACTGCGCCGAAGAAACTTCGACGCATTTTGTACTTGTTTATTTTGTTGTCAGTTCTTTTCTCGACCCCGAAATTTCCTTCCTGACGCAAAAGCTCTGAAATGAGGGTCTTCAGACCTGTTGCTTCTCGACTCTTTACCTAAGTCATAAATCTCCCATAATTCCCCCTGGGAATTTTGGCTTCCGTTTTATTTGAAGCATGTTGTTTTTTAAGGTTAGTTTTTCCTATATTTTTTCTTCTCTGTCTCACTCTTTCTTCTCCTCTCCTTTTGTGGTTTGTTCGTCCTCTGATTTTGTTTGATCTTGGTTACTTTTATTTTCTCGCACTTCGAAAGGGTCTCTAGTTATTTTCCATAACTTTTCCCCCCATTTATTTGTTATGAATCATATAGTTTGCTTGTTTTCATATATTTTCTTTCATTAAAGGTAATTTTCCCCAATTACCAACCCTTAATTAAAGTATAGGTACGTATTCGCAACGCGTGTCAGATTTATTTTTGTCCTCAGTTCGTCACTGTAATTAATTGGGTTCTGGATTTCAGTAATCATTAATCATTAATCCCCCAACACGTCTCTGTTCGTTCGAAGACGTGTCATTTTTTTTCGTTAATCGTTCGTTTGTTGACGATCGGGATTTCTTATATCATTCTGTGTGAATCAGGAGGTATATCCACGTTCCTTCCTCGTTTATCACAGTCACATAATCGTGTTATTCATTAATCGTGCTAATTGATCACGTTTTCATCAATCATTAACCGTTGCTAATTGAATGATGCGTACGCGTTGTTTCCCCCCCCCCCCATTAATCACCTCCGGTAACGTTCGTTTATCTTGCGGTGTTGTTGTTCATGTTGTTGTTGTTGTTCCCTTTTCTTTTCGACTTCTCTCTAGTTGGTGTTGTTGTGCGCTATCTCCCGTTTTAAAGCCATGAGCCCAGTCCCTTTGTGCGTCCGCAAGTTGTACTCTTTGTGCTAACCACCTCTCGCAGTTCGCCTCCTACAACCACCTACACCGCCGTCGTCCTCCTACATCTCCACCTTTAACGTCGTCGCATCCTCCCTCCCTCCCTCCCCCCTCCCTCCCTCAATCCCTCCTCTCTCTCTCTCTCTCTCCCTCTCATCTCTCTCTCCTATTCTCCCCTCCCCCTTCCTTCCTTCTCATTCTCCCTACTATTCTCCTCCTCCCCTCCTCCTCCTCCTCCTCCTCCTCCTCCTCCTCCTCCTCCTCCTCCTCCTCCTCCTCCTCCTCCTCCTCCTCCTCCTCCTCCTCCTCCTCCTCCTCCCTACCTCTTCTAACCTTCCTCACGTCCTTGGACTGTACCGCTACCTCCTCCTCCTCCTCTTCTTCTTCTCCTCCTTCCTCCTCCCCCTCCTCCGCCGTCATCCCCGATGATCCCCTCCTCCTCCTCCTCCTCCTCCTTTGTAGTTCGTCTTCCTCATCTTATATCTCTTCCTTATTGTCTCTTCTTTCACTTTTAGATCCCCTTTAAATCGATGGTCATTTTTTTTATTGTAACAATCCTCGTAACTCATTGTATCTCTTTCCTTCGCAGTGTCTCATTGTAATTTCCCTCCTCCTCCTCCGTTTTTTATTGTCTGTGTTTTGCCTCCTCCTTTTTTCCTGATGATTGTTTTCTCTCGCGTTTTCCTCAGTCATTGACGTCACATTTCTACCCTTTATTTTTCTGTTACTTGTGACAATTATCTGTCCCTTCTGTTGCCACCACATTCTTCTTGGCGTCTTGAACGAATTTTCTCTCTCTCTCTCTCTCTCTCTCTCTCTCTCTCTCTCTCTCTCTCTCTCTCTCTTCTTTCGTATGGGGCAAGCATGACTTTGAATACAGTATCGCGAACGTTAATTTTCAAGCGGCTATAAACCTGTTGCAGAGTTGGTGCTTTATGGGATATGCCGCCACCAACCTGGCGCATCACTGAGGAACGCGGCGACAGAGTCACCCGCCGCAGGATGCGCTCGGGGCCACCTCACTGCTATGGAATCCAGATGCTGTCCAGTCCCGTGGCGTCTGGAACTGGGTTTCAGAAGGTGAGGGCAGATGCCCGTGGACGCCGTCTTCACGGCGGGGACAAGGGGAATGGGTGGTTGTTTGTGTAAAGAGTGTTCATTTCTTTATTTTAGTTGATTTTTAGCTTTTTAGCTTTCTGCAAGAGAAAGCTGTTGAGATGGGTTTTCTCTGTCCGTCCGCCCTTTTTTTTTCTGTTCGCCCTCAGATCTTGAAATCTACTGAGGCTAGAGGGCTGCAAATTGGTATGTTGTTCATCCACCCTCCAGTCATCAAACGTACCAAATTGCAGCCCTCAAGCCTCAGTAGTTTTTTAATGTTATTCAAGGTTAAAGTTAGCCATGGTCGTGCATCTGGCGTTGCTGTAGGTGTCAACAACACAGGTCACCACCGGGCCGTGGCTGAAAGTTTCATGGGCCGTGGGTGAGAATTTCATACAGCATTATAAACGTTACAGAAAACTCGATTGCGCAGAAGAAAATTCGGCATATTTTTTGCTTGTTGAAATGGGCACCACTCCAATTTTTTTTTTTTTTTCAAGGTACTTGAGATAAGGAAGAGGAATTGAAGGCATTTTCAAAAAATTTGTGCCTGTGTGCTTGTAAAAATTCGTCAAGCAAGCGACGCATTTGGCAGCCATGACGTCAGGCAGTGCCACCAACAGTTCCAAGAATCGAAGAAGGTTTTTGGCGAGCAAAGGGCTTCTGCCCTTGATTCGGCCATCTTTCATTTCTATGCCTTCCGCGTGTTCGGAAAGTTATTTGCTTTGGCATTCAATTGCCTTCCTGGGGTTTCAGGTTAATTAGTTTCCGAAATGGGGTAGTTAATAGCGCCAGTTCGGTCACCGTTTGGCAACTGGTTCCGAGCGAGCTATTGGCGTTTTAGCTCTGAGCGGGCAGGCCAGGAAGTGGGTAGTGTGTGGTAATTAGTGTACCATCTGCGGACACTCAGGACCTGTTTGAGTCTCTTAATTGCTGTTGGCTTGTAATTTCATTGCCATTGAAAGACAATTTTGGAAGTAATTGCTTCGGTTATTGAATCATCAACAAAGGAAATGTCTGGTATTATCCCCGTTTTTATTGGTAGACATTAGAGTTGCTGAGTGATTCGCGCGTATATCAAGTTCTTGGTGACACCATTCTGATTTTCTCTGATTTTTTTTTTTCTCTTCAGTTACATATCCTGCTTTCAGGACTGGAAGATTGATTTGTTAACATGAATGTAATGTGCCAGTTGGTCTTCATTATTTTACATTTATCTTTATATTCCATTCATTGTTGATTTAGTCATACTCTGTTACAGTACAGTTCTTTATGCAAGTATGACCTTAGGTGTGCATGATAAGAAGGGTAGGATTAGTCAAGATTAGCGAACCCACTCGCGGCAGGGTTCGCTATTCTTTACAAGAAGATTATTGGGTTCGTTATTTTCTGCATGGGAATAATCGGGTTCGCTGTTCTAGACATGAACACTTCGGTACCAGACATTTGATCCCCCAGGGGCTAGTACTAAACAAGGCGTAATGCATTTGGTCTCCCCAGGGGCTAGCACTAAACAAGGCGAAATGCATTTGACCCCCCAGGGGCTAGTACTAAACACGGCGAAACAATGTAGATGAATCACTTTTTCGCCATGTTTAGTACTAGCCCTCAAGTGGAATTGGAGTTCGGACCGGAAAGGGTTGGCCATTAGGAAAGTTTTATCACTGAAGATAAGGTGATTGGAAATTGGAAAAGTGTTGGCTAAAAGTAGTAGACGCCCCGTGGACGTTGGCATTCAGTGAAAACTTCCTGAGAGGAAGACTGTCATCAAAAGCTATATTTTGAAGTGGAAGGGACATGGACGTCCTGGATGGGAAAGAGGTTACTTCACCACAGAAAGAGGGAAAATACAGCTAGATTACAATGCAGTTGGAGAGATACAGCAACTTTCAGAAGATTTTTCTGCAAAAACAAACCAAGAAAGCTTGCAGAATTTTAATGAATTTCTTGAAAATGGTCAGAGTAACAACAACAAATCATGACAACTGGACATGTAAAAAAAGTTAAGTATATCTTGGTTTAACCAGACCACTGAGCTGATTAACAGCTCTCCTAGAGAGGGCTGGCCCGAAGGATCAGATTTATTTTACGTGGCTAAGAACCGACTGGTTACCTAGCAACGGGACCTACAGCTTATTTTGGAATCCGAACCACATTATGACGGGAAATGAATTTCTATTACCAGAAATAAATTCCTCTAATTCTTCATTGGCCGGTTGGAGAGTCGAACGCTGGGCCAACAGCGTGCTAGCCGAGAGCTCTGCCCACCCCTCCAATGAAGAACTGGCGGCCCTGTATATATTGATGAACACCAGGACAATTATGTGAACTTGGTCTGAGGCCCAGAAGACACTGCTAAATTTGAGCTTTTATTGACACTACGCGAGTTAGCCTTATCTTAGGCAGAGAGGACTGGAATTTGATTACTTGCTGACCACCTCCAAAAACTACACCAAGGGCTGCAAATTGGTGTGTTGATAATCCAACCTCCAGTCATCAAACATACCAAATTGCAGCCCTCTAGCCTCATTAGTTTTTCTTAATTTTATTTAAGGTTAAAGTTAGCCATGTATCGTGCGTCTGGCACCGCTAGGGGTACCAGCCGCCGACGCATCTTCACTTGACCGTATCTGGAGAGCAACTGAGCGCTGCCCGGTCGTGGCTGTGAGTTTCACACTGCGGCACATCGGGAGTTTCATACAGCATTATACGCTGTACAGAAAACTCGATTACGCCGAAGAAACTTTGGCGCATTTTTTTTTTGTTTAGAGCCATGACGTCATAAATTTGCATAGGAAATCCGGACTGAAAACAACCAGTCGGAAATTATTTTCGCTTTTTCATGGAATCAATGATTAGCGCGTGTGTGTGTGTGTGTGTGTGTGTGGGTTCGCCGTACCTCTTGTCTCCCAAAAAAAAAAAAAAAAAACGTTTGGTGGAAATAGAAAGGCGAAGAGAAAATACGATAAGAATAAATAAAGAGCCGACCGCCTAATAAAGTCTTGAAGAAGGTGGCGCAGCGTTGGTTTAAGTTACCGGACTAAGCCAATCAGTTGTTGCCATGACGACCGTTCATTTATTCCACATGCAATTTTTCACCTTCCCTCCTTTCTCCCCGGATTCTGCGTTTGTTGCCTGGCGTCCTCTCTTCATTTATTTTGGGGCAGACGCTGGAGTTTTTTTTTTTTTTTTTACCTGCTGACAACTTCAAGACTTCTTTTTTTTTTTTTTGCAATGGTAAGACTGGGGTATATATTGTTTATGCTGATGGGACTGCCCCGCATACTCTCTCTCTCTCTCTCTCTCTCTCTCTCTCTCTCTGTGTGTGTGCTCTGATTAATGTTTCAGCAATGCCCCAGTGCCATTCAGATTATGGTTTTGTTGATGTATATATATATAATATATATATATATATATATATATATATATATATATATATATATATATATATATATATATATAATATATATATATTAATATATATAAATATATATATATATATATATATATATCCGTTGATATATATATATATATATATATATATGTATATATATTTTATATAAGTGATATATATATATATATATATATATATATATATATATATATATATATATATATATATATAATAAATTTCTGCCTCACTTCAGGTAATCCCTTGAGCCAGTTGCACTCAGGTTCCGTCTTTTATGACTTGTATGGCCTAGTGGGCATTTTTTTTTTACTTGTTTGTTGTGTGACCAATGTAAGAATCATTGAGAGTTTCGATTCCCATCCGAACAAGTCAGTTTTAATACCCTTTTCTAGTTCTCCATTGGTCTTAGATGTCTTGTACCCAGACCTAGGGGTACCAAATACCCTCAGGTAATTCCTTCTGTCGTCCTGTTGACACTACTGTTACTGTTATCTAATGTCTTTTATTATTGCTGTTTTGTCAGTGCTGCTATTCTGCCCTAAAATGAAGACTGCAGTATCTGCAAAAATATAAAACTGAGAAAATTGGTAGATATTGCTGTTTTCCCTTGACTTACTACTGGTTTTGCAGATACTGCAAATGGGACCCCCTAAATACTCGTGGAAAGCGTTGAAGAATCATTCTGAAACTGCAGTATCTTGTGTATTAGTGTTTCATGAGCCCAATAGGTGGCATGTCTCAATTTCGAGATTTTCGCAGATACTGCAGCTTTCCCTTGCCTTACTACTGATTTTGCAGATACTGCAAATGGGACACCCTAAATACTCGTGAAAAGCATTGAAGAATCACTCTGAAACTGCAGTTAACTTGTGTATTAGTGTTTCACGAGCCCAATAGGTGGCACATCTCAGTTTCGAAAATTTTGCAGGCACTGCAGTTTTCCAATTTAGGAAGTAACGCGGGCAGTACTTAAATTTACATGAATATTTAATGACTGAACCACGAAATGTAAATACCTTCCAGGGGAAGATATTTACTTTTATGACGCCAGGGTAGTTTACATGGACGGAATCTGGAATATGTAATAGAAAACAAAGGGAAGGTGGGTTCCCCAGTGATTGGTAGAGGACATTTCTGTTTGGTTTTGCCGAGACTTTTGAACTTGTGTTTTTAGAGTCACTCTTTTCCGTGGTCGCTCTCTTTTTGTTTGGTTTCCTATTTTTACCAATGAACTGTCTCTCTCTCTCTCTCTCTCTCTCTCTCTCTCTCTCTCTCTCCATCGACGGTTAAAAGCTGTCACTTTCTCGTGCAAAAGACTTTTTTGATTTCTTTTATGGCTCAATGGTTTACGCTCTCTCTCTGGAGTCTCTCTCTCTCTCTTTCTCTCTCTCTCTCTTCTCTGTCCCCATCTTCCTTTCCAATTCATTTATCACTGCTATATAAAATTCCTGTTTACCTCCTTCGGCGACAATTCTCCAACGGAGATATACCGAGGTCTCGTGGATTTTCGATATTACAGTCTTGACATTTGTAGCTTCATGATTGTATATAAATCACGGTGTGATAAAAATTTCATAACAAGAGCTGCTGTTCCAAACGTCCAATGAACTGTCATCTCTCTCATTCTCTCTCTAGTCACTTCTTCCCGCTCCATTCTTTAAAGTCTTTCTCTCGAAAGACGCTATGATCTCTTGATGGCTCAATGGTTTACGTAACTGGAGTCGCTGAATGGCTTTATTCAGGGTTCGTTTTTATTTTTTTCAATTCATTTATCATTTATATAAAAGTCCCTTTCTTGTCGGACAATTCTCCAACGGAGTTATTTTAAAGTAGCGTTTCGAATGATGCATCGTTTATCGTTCCTGTAGCTTCATTGATTGATATTTTTCAGGTGTGATAAAAATTTCTTAACAAGAGATAATGCTATGAATTGTATAATGAACTGTCATTATAATCATTGTCGAGGCTGTATAGGATTTCCCGCTTTTAAAACTTTAAACATCCTGTAAAAAGACCATATACCTCTCTTGATGGCTCAATGGTTTCCAGAACAACCATGATTCAAAGAATAGGCTTCCAGATATAATCAAGGGTTTCGTAGTCCCCACGATTCCAAAAAACATTTATCACTGCTATAAAATTTCCCTGAAATGACACAAACTCCAACGGAATTAATGCACCGCACCTAGCGTGGATTTTACATCAAAAAGCGACAGTTAACTTCAATGATTGTATATAAATCAATGTGTCCCGCTAAAAATTCCGGGTCTATATTTCAAATATATTTATTTTATATAAAATTATACCCTGATGAAGTGGTCTATATGTGTATATATATATATATATATATATATATATATACCTATATATATATATATACTCACAGGGGACCTATATATATATATATATATATATTTAATAAATTTCTGCCTCACTTCAGGTAATCCCTTGTGTGCAGAGGCACTCAGGTTCCGGCACTTCTTTTATGACTTGGTACACCCTAGTGGGGACCTTTACTTGTTTGTTGTGGACCAGT
Source organism: Macrobrachium rosenbergii (assembly GCF_040412425.1). Taxonomy (NCBI): domain Eukaryota; kingdom Metazoa; phylum Arthropoda; class Malacostraca; order Decapoda; family Palaemonidae; genus Macrobrachium; species Macrobrachium rosenbergii. Next base: position 15,864,805 of record NC_089777.1, on the reverse strand, counting down.
GGTAACCACTCATTGAGGGTTTCGCCCCATCCGAACAAGTCAGTTTTAATACCCTTTACTAGTTCTCCATTGATCTTAGATGTCTTGTAACCAGACGTGGTGGTCGCTGGTTTGGAAGAGAAAGATTAAGGTAATTCCTTCTGTCGTCCTGTTGACACTACTGTTGCTGTTATCTAATGTCTTGTATTATTGCTGTTTTGTCAAGACTCTGCTATTCTGCCCTAAAATGAAGACTGCAAAAATCCGCAGAAAAGCAGAAAAAAATGGTTGATATTGCTTGTTTTCCTTGACTTACTATTGGTTTTTGGAGAACTGCAAATGGGACCCTGTAATGCTAAATAAAGCATTGAAGGATCATTCTGAAACTGCAGTATCTTGTGTAATCTAGTGTTTCATAATAATAGGTGGCATATTTCAGTTTCGATAAAAACAAGCAGATACTGCAGCTTTTTTTGCCTTACTACTGAGTTTGCAGATACTGCAAATGGGACAGCGTATCTTCAAAGCCATTGAAGAATCACTCTGAAACTGCAGTAACTTGCGTATTAGTGTTTGAAACTTTAAACAATAGGTGGCCATCTCAGTTTCGTTTTGCCAGGCACTGCAGTTTTCCAATTTAACCTTAAATAAAATGAAAATGACTTAAATTTACATGAATATTTAATGTACGTTTGATGATTGGAGGGTAAATGATCTTCATAGGGAAGATGCAGCCCTTATGACTTAGGGTAGTTTACATGGACGGAATCTGGAATATGTAATAGAAAACAAAGCCGGGAAGGTGGGTTCCCCAGTGATTGACTAAAAATGACATTTCTGTTTGGTTTTGCTGAGACTTTTGAACTTGTGTTTTTAAGTCACTCTTTTCCGTGACCTCGCTCTCTTTTGTTTGGTTTCCTATTTATTTACCTCTCTCTCTCTCTCTATCTCTATCTCTCTCTCTCTCTCTATTGTCTCTCTCTCTTTAAATTCTCTCTTTCTCTCTTTGGTTGTCCAATTTTTGAAATTAGGACGTTTTGCTGTCACTTTTCCGTTAGGTCCTTACAACTTTCTTTGATTTCACTATTGTGACTTATTCTCTCTCTCTCTCTCTCTCTCTCTCTCTCTCTCTCTTATCTCTCTCTCTCTCTCTCTCTCATCTTCCTTTTCGTCCAGTTCTTTACAAAAATCTTGAACTTTTGTCACTTTTCCATGGTCGCTCATTTTTATTTCCTGTTTACCTCTCTCTCTCTCTCTCTCTCTCTCTCTCTCTCTCTCTCTCTCTCTCTCTCTCTCTCTACAAAATCTTGCTGTTTTTCCGTTTCGCTCTTTTTTACGTTTTCATAATTACTGATTAAAATCTCTTTTCTGTAAAAAAGTCTTCATTTTCCATTTTCCATTCTTTGTATGTCAGTCTCGTCTGTCACTTTTCCTTGATCGCTCTTTTCTTTGATTTCCTGTTGATCATCTCTCTCTCTCTCTCTCTCTCTCTCTCTCTCTCTCTCTCTCTCTCATTCTTCTTCCTTTTCCATTCTTTACAGTCTTTCTGAAAGGCGCTCATGATAGAGCGAATCTCAAAAATTTACATACCGGCATTCCGAATGCGTGGCGTATTCAGTTTTTTTTTTATTTTTTTCAATAGGCGGGAAGCATTGCTATAATACAGTCCCTTTCTTGTCGGACTGGATGCTGGTTTCTTAGTTTTATTTTTAAAGAGTTTCGAATGATGCACCGTTTATCGTTCCTGTACTTCTTGCTTGATATTTTGAGGGATTTCTTAACGGATAATGCTATGATATTGTGTATTGTCGTGTTTATTATAATATGCTGCTGTAGCCTAACGATGTGTTCTTGACGGCGGTTAATATAGCATTCCTTTGTCCTGGAAAAGATTTTCTTATTAAAAGCCTAGCCTCTATCAATAATTTGAAATATCAAAACCCACAAGGAAAACTTGATATTTTGAAGGGGCCGATTCTTGCCTCCGAATTAAGTAAAAGCAATTTCTTCCTTTGGTAGTAAACCTTTAAACCATTATGTGTAGAGGTAACGCCATGATTCTTCCATCAGATTTATTTTATTAAAAAGACCCCTGAGGAAGTGGTACACCACTCACAGGGGACCTACATAGCCCGTGAAAACCCTGAGGAAGTGGTACACCACTCACAGGGGACCAGACATAGCCCGTGGCAGCCCTGAGCGAAGTGGTTGCACCACTCACAGGGGACCTCATAGCCTGTGGCAACCCTGAGGAAGTGGTCACCACTCACAGGGGACCTACATAGCCCGTGGCAACCCTGAGGAAGTGGTACACCACTCACAGGGGACCTACATAGCCCGTGGCAACCCTGAGGAAGTGGTACACCACTCACAGGGGACCTACATAGCCGTGAAAAAACCCGGCGAAGTGGTTTACTCACAGGGGACCTACATTTTAACGTGGCAACCCTGAGAAGTGGTACACCACTCAAATAGGACCTTTATACCCCGTGGCAATTACGGTCCCCATAGATCTTGAGTTAGCCTCGCGAACCAAAAGGTGCATCGTGGTGGTCGCTGGTTTGGAAGAGAAAGATTAACAACCGTTCGGCGCTGCCGGGGGGACCACGTTGCTCGCACACCATGAACGGTAGTCCTCAATGAAGCTATTCATAAGAAGTAAGACTCTTAGAGAAAAGAAGGCCCTCAGACTTCGCGATACGGAAATCCGCTTTAGAAAAGCAGAATAGCGACTGAGTCCTCCTCAAGTTTGTTTGTTTGTTTATTCTTTGAATGCTCATAATAATGGTTAACGTTGGAGAACTGTCGACCGGAGAAAACTTCAATGCGAGTCGCAAAGATCATTGGCAAACAGATCGGATAATTTAATGTAAAGTCAGGGAAAACATTAAAGAAATCTGTGGAAATAATAATAGTGAACGAATTGTCCGGAGTTTTTTGGCGCAGTCGAGTTTTCTGTAAAGCCGCTACAGCGTATAATCAAGGCCACCGGAAATAGATCTATCTTTCGGTGGTCTCGGTATAGTGCTGTATGAGCCACCGCCCATGAAACTTTAAACACGTCCCGGTGGTGGCCTATCCTATATCGTTGCCAGACGCACGATTATGGCTAACTTTAACCTTAAATAAAATGAAAATGACTAAGTCTAGAGGGCTGCAATTTGGTACGTTTGATGATTGGAGGGTGGATGATCAACATACCAAGTTGCAGCCCTCTAGCCTCAGTTTTTAAGATCCGAGGGCGGACAGGAAAAGTGCGGACGGATGGACAAAGCCGGCGCAATAGTTTTCTTTACGGAAAACTAAAAATGGAAAAACTTCAGTGCCAGTCAGAGCTGCTATGCAGGTACTGAGTTTGAAATTTTAATGTAACCTTTTTCAGACCTTACGTGTGTATTTATTAGTTGATTTTTTAGTCTGTCTTTATCAGTATCAAATATTTTCTTAGATGTTCTCTTTTCTTTGAATTCATCTTTTAGGTTTGGAGTTTGGTTTTCAAATTTTTGAAATTAGGACGTTTGTGGAAGCTTGCTCAGCAGGTTAGTGGCCTTACAACTTTGATCGGAATAAGTGTATGCACTTTGTGACTTATGATAATAATTAGTAATAAGCATATTATATTATGAATAGAGTACATTCACTGAATTTTATACTGTTGGTCAACCTGTGGTCAGCAGAGCTTTAAGATAGTTTCGTGTCTTCAGTTTTCCCAAAAATTTGAACTTTTGGTCATCTCTTTTTTTAGTGGTTGTCTCATTGTTGTCAGAAAAGACATAGAGATGATGGTTTTATCCACAAACTGCCTCTATAAAGCGAGAACATATTCGATAAGAACAAAATTTCGTTTTTATTCCTCCTGTTTTCGTTTTCATAATTACTGATTAAAATTTCAGCCCTCATATCTTAAAAACTATTGAGGCTAGAGGGCTGCAAATTGATATGTTGATCATCCACCCCCCAGTCATCAAGCATACCAAATTGCAGCCCGCTAGCCTCAGTAGTTCTTATTTTATTTAAGGTTAAAGTTAGCCATGATCGTGCGTCTGGCAGCGAAATAGGACAGGCAAGTTTCACGGGCCGCGGCTCATACAGCATTATACCGAGACCACCGAAAGATAGATCTATTTTCGGCGGCCTTGATTACACGCTGTACAGAAAACGCGATTCCGCCGGAGTTTCTTCGGCGGATGTTTTACTTGTTTCATGTAAAAGAATTTTATGTAAAGAAAGCAGCTGGTTTATTTTTAAAAATAATTTTCCTTTTCTGTCTGGATTGAAATACAGTTGCTTTGGAAAGAAGTCACACGTATTTGTTGAAATACGTTTTTTGTTGATGAATTGTGAATCAAGGTTGTTGGTGGCTGTAAAAGTATGAAAACTTTTTAAGCTCTTGACACTATTATCGAGCGTGGCTTCCTCTTTCTCAAGAGTTTTGTAAGCCGGGAAAAGAACCTTCAGCTGTTTTTAGTTGTAATTTTATCGTTTACCTTGAGGTTCTTCGTTCAAAAGTATTTATAATTAGATCAGAATTTGCTGCCAATCTTTTTTAGTTTTCTGTAAAAGAAAACTGTTGTGCCGGCTTTGTCTGTCCGCCCGCACTTTTTCTGTCCGCCCTCAGATCTTAAAAACTACTGAGGCTAGAGGGCTGCAAATTGGTATGTTGATCATCAGACATACCAAAGTGCAGCCATCTAGCGCCATTAGTTTTGATTTTTAAGGTTAAAGTGAGACATAATCGTGCTTCTGGCAACGCTATAGGACAGGCCACCACGGGGTCGTGGTTAAAGTTTCATATACCGCGGCTCATACAGCATTACACCGAGACCAGCGAAAGATAGATCTGTTTTCGGTAGCCTGGATTATACGCTGTTCAGAAAACTCGATTGCGCCGAAGAAACTCCGGCGCATTTTTTTACTCGAGATGAAGAAGACATTTTAACTCGGTTGCTGAATCTTAAGGAAGCAAACTAGATCTTTTAAATAGCTTTATTTTCCGTTTTGGAAATAATGGGTATTATTATTTACTGAGGTTTTTAAAGCCAAAGTACCGTGGGTCGTTAAGTTTTTGTAGGTTACGCTTAGGTTAGAAAAGGCTTATTGTTTATTTTTCTCAATCATAACTACTGCAAATCGAGGGGAGACTTTTCTTGATGAATTTAAGTGTCCAGCTGCTGGGTATTTAGGCCTCAAACATTCGCCTGAGGGATTTTTGCTGACCTAAGCAAAAAATTAGTTTTTCAGGCAAACCTTTGTTTTGTTTATTAAAATTTTATCCATGTTTATCCACGTGTTTGTTGTGTTTCCGACACTGAATTGGGACGACATTTACTAATTGCATATTCTGTAGCTGGCCAATTTGCCTGTTACAGTTCATCTGTCTTTGTAACCAAGACGAATGCATGGTATACATAAATACAGAGATACATATATGCGTGTATGTATGGTTTGCTATAATCCTTTTTTTTTCCCTCCCCGTGGTGTGATGCGCTGGAATTACTTCAGGTTGTATACGTGTTTCTTCAATAGCCCCCCCCCCATCCATTCTAGCACCTTCTTTTTAAAAATCATTTTTACTTTGACCTCCATTCCCTCTTTTTCCTAAATAATTGAAAAATACTCCTTTATTTTATATATATATATAAATTTATTATATATATATATATATATATATATATATATATATATATATATATATATATATATATATATATATATATATATATATATATATATATATATATATCAAAGTTGAAGGCAGTTGTTATTACAAGATCATCTTGGGTTATTGTGTGTCAAGTAAATGAATTACAGTTTGGATCATCTGAGCTTTTACTGTACCTCGGTTCATATTCTCCTTCTTCTGTCTTACTTTCCTTCCTCACCTAACAGTTGCTTCATAGCGCAGCTGCGAGGTTTTCCTCTTGCCACGCCTTTCAGATCTTCCGACTTGCAATTTCCGTTTCAGCCCTGGCTGACCTCATCCTCCCACCCATTTCCCCTTGGCCTTAACCGCTCTATATTCTGTTCTATGGATCAAGTGGCTCTTAAAGGAATTTCAAGACAGATTTTTTTATGAGGTGCTTTCACCCTTCCCCCGTGAATCAATCTTGCATTTCCTACCGTTTCCAACACCGTAGGATCGATTTCATGTTCCATGATGAGACCTTGACTAAAAAAGAAAATATGGGAAATATTATATATAGAATATAAAACATAATATATATATATATATATATATATATATATATATATATATATATATATATATATATATATATATATATATATATATATATAATCTATATATCACTTCTATATATATATATATATATATACATATAATAGCCACAACGCCCTCTTAACTTCTATATTTATTCGCTCTTGTATACATATATATATAAATGAGTATAATATATATATATATATATATATATATATATATATATATATATATATATATATATATATATATATATATATATATATATATATAGAGAGAGAGATATATGTGTGAGAGAGAGAGAGAGAGATAATAAAGAAAGATTCCTTTTAAGAGGCGACCTGGCTTGTGGTTGCACGTGTCTTGTGTCCCCGTCTGGCCTTGGTGACGGCCGTGATTGCTGCTGCTGCGACAAGTGAGTTGATGTGTATTTATGTCTGTGGTTATCAAAGGGAATCTCTCTCTCTCTCTCTCTCTCTCTCTCTCTCTCTCTCTCTCTCAGGTGGGTCATTGCGGCTTATGACAGTGAAATGTTTTTTTTTTTTATTTTTTTATTAATCAGCATAGTAACAAGGAGTGTTAAGTGAAATCAGACGGCTAAAATTATCGTTTTATTTAAACGTGAAGAATGTGTCTGGTTTTCTAACCTGTAATCTTCGGTTATTTTCTGCCATTTCTAATCTTCGGTTATTTTCTTCCATTTCTAATCTTCGGTTATTTTCTTCCATTTCTAATCTTCGGTTATTTTCTTCCATTTCTAATCTTCGCTTATTTTCTGCCGTTTCTAATCTTCGATTATTTTCTTCCATTTCTAATCTTCGGTTATTTTCTTTCATCTCTAATCTTTGCTTATTTTCTGCCATTTCTAATCTTCGCTTATTTTCTTTCATCTCTAATCTTCGCTTATTTTCTTTCATCTCTAATCTTCGCATATTTTCGGCCATTTCTAATCTTCACTTATTTTCCTCCATACATGAAATTTATTCGTTCAGCCAAGAAGGTGACGTCACATGATGAAATCAATTTAACCTTTCAAACTTCAGAGAACTTTTTTTTTTTTAATCAATACGGAGCTGTTAATACAAGTTTTGACAAAAGCTCAACTTTTCCCTTGATCAAAGTTGCTCTGATGTCGGTTGTGAGCATTTATTGGTGTAATAAACGCAAACAAATTCAGTGTTTTTTTTTACTAAATCTAAAACGTGTACTGCCGTCTGCTGGTAAATAGATTGACATTTCTGTGCAAAATAACTTTAGTCATTCACAAGTTTTAGGTGACTTTGGTGTTTATGCTTTGTTGTCCTAAATTCTAAATTCTAAATTCAATTCAGTTCGGTTCGATACGCGTAGCACACTGGGAACAAGAACTGGCCGGTCAGAGGAGAGAGAGTAGAGAGACGAGAGAGAGTATTTGAGAGAAGAGATAGGTAACAAAAAGATGGTAAGAGAGAGAGAGAAAAAGAGATGGTAACAGAAAGATGGTAAATGAGAGAGAAAGAAAGAGAGAGAGAGAGAGATGGTAAAACTGAGAGAGAAAAGAAAAGGTAAAACAGGAGAGAATTCGAGGGAAATAACAAAAAATGGTAAAAGAGAGAGAGAGAGAAGAGAGAGAGAGAGAAGAAAGAGAGAGAACAGGAACTGTATTCCGAGAGAGAGCATGGAACTGGAACAGTCAATAAAGAAAATGGATACATATCACATAATATTTGAAGTACTAATTGAAACTAGAAACATAACTCATGTAAGTGATATTCATGTAGCGCGTGTGTACACGTTCGTATGAACGCACAGACAGTAACATCGGTATCGCTGAGTCTTCTCGACCAAAGGATATTTTATTGTATATGGACCGAAAGTTATTTTTGCGAGAATGTAATGTTTGCAAATAGTCCGCATGAATATTAAAATAAAATTCTCAGTCGTTAACTTTTCCACTGCCCTCAAAGGAGTCCTTGCAAGAATAAACAGGTAGGAAATACGCCGAAGTTTCTTCGGCGCAATCGAGTTTTCTGTGCTGCGTATAATTCTGTATGAAAGTCTAAGCCACGGCCCATGAAACTCTCACCCGCGTCCCATGAAACTTTTAACCATGGTCCGGTGGTGGCCTGTTTTGTTGGCACGTATAGCGGTGCCAGACGCACGACCATGACTAATTTTAACCTTAAATAAAATAAAAACTACTGAGGCTAGAGGACTGCAATTTGGTATATTTGATGACTGGAGGGCGGATGATCAACATACCAATTTGCAGCCCTCTAGCCTCGGTAGTTTTTAAGATCTGTGGGCGGACAGGAACAAGTGCGGATGGACAGATAAATAGTCATCTCAATAGTTTTCTTTTAAAGAAAACTAAAAATAACTTCCTGGAAATCCTCATATAACCTTTGCATTTGAAATATCATCCCTTCTGGATACAATAACTGTTGAGGTAACTCTGAAGATTAACTTGCAAGCGTTTCCTCAATAGTTAGGTCATGCTAGGAAGCACTTTTTAAAAATTATTATTAATCGGATTTGAGGTAAGTTGGTCTCTTTTGTGTAAATTAAATAATTACAAAATACACATCCACACACACATGTATATGGTAGGATATAAATTTGTATATATATATATATATATATATATATATATATATAATAAATATATATATATATATATATATATATATATATATATATATATATATATATATATATTTAGTACATGAATATTGATGATGTACTTTAATTTCGATGTCAGACTGAAGCAGAAGTAAAACTATTAGTTACATTTCTCTCTCTCTCTCTCTCTCTCTCTCTCTCTCTCTCTCTCTCTCTCTCTCTCCCCAAAAGTTCATGCGATTTCTGCTCCAATTCATCTGGATTCCCTAATGCCGGAAGCTGCCCCCTCCACCTCCTCCTCCTCCTCCTCCTCCTCCTCAGTTCCCTTAGGCCGTATCCCATCCTACCACCCATTTCTCCCTTCGATTACACCGCCATCTGCAGTCGACTCTACCTCGTCGTTAACATACCTAATCCCGCTTTATTTTATTATGAATTCTACCCTCTTTGACCCGTGACTTCGTTCTGAATTTCCTAACCGTCTGAAGGTTTATTAAGTTGTTTTTTTTTTGGGGGGGGTGTTTATTAATAAGGAGTAGCAGAAGAAGAAGAAGAATTCGAATGGGAAAGATGCACTCTGCGGAGAAGGCTTTAGGAACAGTGGATATAAATATCCAGAAGTATATATATATATATATATATATATATATATATATATATATATATATATATATATATATATATATATTGGATATGAAATTATATATGTATATATATATATATGTACGTATATATATGTATACACATATATGTGTGTGTGTATAGATAGGAACTAGATATATAGATAGACAGATAGATAGAAAAGAGAAATAGATAGAAGAGGACCTGTATTCTGCTCAAGAAGCCATTTCTGTCGCCCTGTTACAATGCGGCCATTAAAGGCGTGATTCACATTTATCCTGTGAGACAATGGTTGATTCTCTCTCTCTCTCTCTCTCTCTCTCTCTCTCTCTCTCTCTCTCTCTCTCTCTCTCTCTCTCTCTCTCTCTCAACCACCATTCAATTTATCCGAAGGTATTTTCATCGTCACGAGAAGAAGATGGAACGTTCCTCCTAAATTTTATTTGTATCTTGTGGGGTAAAATTACTTATGGGAAGTAATGATGTGTTTCTTGTCGTATTTGAAGAGATATATATGGAGTGATTTGTTATTTTTCTTAAAAAAAATTCATCTTGATTATTTTGAGATTGCTGGTTTCTAATAAGTGTAAGATTATATATATATATATATATATATATATATATATATATATATATATATATATATATATATATAACATACATAATTGATAGGAACTGGAATTATAATTTTTTTTTTTCATCTTTCGAAGGAAATTCCTCATTTGGTTCGGGTCTCAGTCTTTTCACCTGAATCATTGTAGGAACAGCAGCAGTATAATCTCGGACTTCGTAGGAAGAGGTCTGTGGCATTTGGTTCAATCCGTCGGAGCCGGCTGATCAGAGAAATTGCAGACACTTTGCTATCCGTGTAGACATCCGTCGGGATTATATATGTAATCAACGGATAGGTTTGTAAAAAGCAAATGGATGTTACAGACTAAATACAACACATTCCGTCAGAAAACAGCCACAACAACACTGCAAGTCTAAAAGAAATAACAAAGGAAGAGGACATCTCACACCTCTCGAACTCTCGCCATACCCGCGCAATAGCTTCTCGCTGCTGGGAAGAAATTGGGCGTTGGGTCTGGTATGATACATTTGGATGAAACATATTTGTAGGAACCGGGGTCTAAGCATAATCTGATGTCAGGCACTGTGTTCCGTCAAATTGATAGGAACTGATTATAATTTGGAAGACCACAAGGTCTGCAAGTATAATCTGAAAGAAATCAAAAAGTCCTTCAAAGGAAATTGAGGCATCTGCTGTATTTGGACCCCATACAAAAATAGGAATAAAATTGGTAGGAACTGGAATTGCATTTGGAATGTTAAAAGAACAGGAAAGAAATGAAATTAGAAACTGAAGCATAATATATACATATATATACATACGTACATATATGATATAACTGGATATATATATATTTGGAAGGAAATTGGTAGGAACGGGAAGTGTATTTGGAAGGAAATTAGTAGGAACTGCAAGTATAATCTGAAGAAATAGGTAGGAAGAGGACCTGTATTCCGTCGGAAACTGATAGGAACGGGAATTGCATTTGGAAGGAAATTGGTAGGAACTGGAATTGCATTTGGAAGGAATATTGATATCAAACTATCGGAATTGCATTTGGAATTTTACAAACTGCAAGCATAATCTGATATTAAACTGGAATTATAATTTGGAAGGAAATTGGTAGGAACAGGAAGTCTATTTTCTCTTTTTTAGGAACTGCAATCTTAATCTGAAATTTTGTTCCGTCGGAGATAGCTGTATTCCGTGTATTTGGAAGGGAAATTAGTAGGAACAGTGTCCAAATCAGGTAGGAAGGACCTGATTCTCTTCACATGCTGTTCGCACTGTCTCCCAAATAATTTTCTTAATTTTTTTGCTCTTTTCACCTGAATCATTGTAACATTCTGACAGAAGTGGACGGAACCTTGAAATACGTTCTGGATGAAATCGGTAGAACTGTCAATATTTGGAAGGAAATTGGTAGGAACGGGAAGTGTATTTGGAATTGTTTAATCTGAAGAAATAGGTAGGAAGAGGACCTGTATTCCGTCGGAAACTATAGGAACAGGAATTGAATTTAGGAACTGGAGCATTTGGAAGTTTGTAGGAACGGGAATTGTATTTGGGAGTAAATTGGTAGGAACTGCTTTTCTGGAGAAACTGGTAGGAACTGCTAGTCTGGAGAAATTGGTAGGAACCGGAATTTAATTCCGTCGGAAATTTATAGGAACGGAATTGTATTTGGGAGGAAATTGGTAGGAACTGCAAGTATAATCTGAAGAAATAGGTAGGAAGAGGACCTGGAACAGGAACGGAATTGTAGGAAATTGGTAGGAACGGGAATTGTATTTGGAAGGAAATTGGTAGGAACTGCAAGTATAGTCAGAAGAAATTGGTAGGAACCGGAACTGAATTCCGTATAATCTGGAAAAATGATGTAGGAATAGGAAATTGTATTTGGAAGGAAATTGGTAGGAACAGAACTGCATTTGGAAGTGAAACAGGTAGGAACTGCAAGCATAATCTGAAGAAATAGGTAGGAACAGGAACTGTATTCCGTCGGAAAGTGATAGGAACGGAATTGTATTTGGAAGGAAATTGGTAGGAACGGGAATTGTATTTGGAAGGAAACTAGTAGGAACTGCAAGCATAATCTGAAGAAATACAGTAGGTAGGAAGAGGACCTGTATTCCGTCGGAAACTGATAGGAACGGGATTGCATTTGGAAGGAAATTGGTAGGAACGGGAATTGCATTTGGAATGAAATTAGTAGGAACTGCAAGCATAATCTGAAGAAATAGGTAGGAACAGGACCTGTATTCCGTCGGAAACTGATAGGAAGTGGGGGCTGTATTCGCCTGGCATCGTCAGGCAGCACGAGATTCCCACACACGATCTCTAATCGACGACCCCTCACGCCGTGTCTTCATTTAAAGGAGATGTGACAAAAGCCACCTCGTATTTAGAAAGTTCCTCTTTCCATCGCCTTGAAAATCGAGAGGAAATTCATCGCAGGATTTCGTTGGTTAGGCTCCGCGGCGATTGCGACCGTCGTCTTTGGAATGTCTTCTGAAAGGTCAATCCGGACTTTAGTGCATATCGGTATTACAAAAGTGGGACAACTAGATTATTTAAGGTGGGTTTAAGCTGCCCCCTTACCAGGCTTAACTGCCAGTATACAGTAGAATTTAGAATGTTTGTGTTATGTCTGCAGCCAAGGAGCTCACTTGCCATAGGTATTTTCCTCATTATGTGATCAAGCAGTTACCAGCTTCCTTGTGAGTCTTTAAAAGACGACTGGATTAGAGAAACATATTTGATTGTGATTAAGGGAAATATTGTAAATAATTGTTGCTAAAACGCCTTATGAAAAAAAAATATAAGGCAAGCCCAAAGTCACGTTTTACCTTTAGGTGTGATGTTTATAATGATTTTTTTAATTCATAAGGTTTCTTTTCTTCTAGAGAATGACAGGTTCACTCTGATCTTACATTGATTTTATTTTGCTTCAGTAAAATTTACTTTTGTGTTATTAATAAGGCAAAATGCAAGTCATCTTTATCATTATGTACTATAGGTGAGGCTGTCTCTCTCTCTCTCTCTCTCTCTCTCTCTCTCTCTCTCTCTCTCTCTGTTTTTTGCGTGTGGATACATACGTATGGCATATGAGTTGGTTGCACGAGTTCGTTTTGCATTTAAAGTAACGATTTTTCGGCCAGTTAACTAAAAATCAACCCGAAAAAAGGAGGTTACGGTTATTAGCAAAATATGGTTCATAACCCATTTAGTAGCCAGCGATGCTTGCTATAAATTGATAGACGTTTTTCATTTCCTGTTAATCCCTTAAATCCATTCTCTCTCTCTCTCTCTCTCTCTCTCTCTCTCTCTCTCTCTCTCTCTCTCTCTCTCTCTCTCTCTCATTTTATTCTAGCTTCAGTTCTCGTTGAGGATTGTAATACAGAGCAGTTATGTATCCTCATGTGGGAGGCGGCCCTCTCAACAAAATACAGATTATGCATATAAAATATATGTAAGTATTGATAATATATTCGAACAAATATGATTATATACATATATATTTTTAGATATTTTTGTATGGGGTTCTTTTTAAACTTATTTGTTTATTTTTAGTTTTCTGTTTAAGTTTATTACTCTACGAAATTCTTTTCAAAATTATTTGTTACTAGTTTTTTTATTTAAATTTATTACGGCGTCAGAAACTTGTAGATGTTGACGCCAGTTTTGATAGGCATAATCAATCAATCAATCAATCCTCCCCTCAAAGTCAACTCGAAGCTGTGTCTGCTTTGCTCTCTCATTTGATTTTATTATCATTTTATGGATTTTTATATCCGATTTTTTCTTCACTTGTGCCAAAATATAGTTCCGGTCTACGAGGTCGCTGACATTGTTACTATGCGTTTACACGTTTGGATGTATGTTACAGCAAGATTGTGAAACCAGGGATTTCACGAAATCCCTGAAATTTTGTCTGTCCGTCTGCACTTTATTCTGTCCGCCCTCAGATCTTAAAAACTGCTGAGGCTAGAGGGCTGCAAATTGGTACGTTGATCATCTACCATCCAATTATCAAACATACCAAATTGCAGCCCTCTAGCGTATGTAGTTTTGTTTTATTTAAGGTTAAAAAAGTTAGCCATGATCGTGCGTCTGACACCAACAACACAGGCCACCACCGTGCCGCCGTAGCTGAAAGTTTCATGGGCAGCGGCTGAGAGTTTCGTGGGCCGTGGCTGAGAGTTTCATACAGCACTATACGCCGTACAGAAACCTCGATTGCTCTGAAGAAACTTCGGCTCATTTTTTACTTGTTGTATTCGCCTCTTGTCATCGTTCCCTAGAACTACGTAATAAGGAACAGTAATCCCATTGTGGTTTCTCTTGTGGTTGAACTTTATTATGGTATTTCACGTTTGAAAATAGCTTGATTTTATTGTAATTCTCTCTCGTCAACTTAATAATTTCCAACCAGGGAATCTGGAGATTTAATGTCAGCTGTATTTGCGTAGTTCTGGTGGCCGTTTTATTCAGGACAAAATCTCTTATTACTACAGTGCTCGGGGTAAGAAAGTCAACCTGAAGGAGGCACTTCCCCCTTTCTTGTGATCTTTGTGGCTGGATTATTATTGTGAAGTTTTGTAGAAAAAGTCGGAAATGTCCGGACGGAGACTTGAGCGGAAGACGATGACGTCGTTGTTATAAGGAGGTTTTTTTTCCCTCTCTAGAGACGACTTTTTAGAACTGCTACTCTCTCTCTCTCTCTCTCTCTCTCTCTCTCTCTCTCTCTCTCTCTCTCTCTCTCATGTTTAAGGTTATTGGAAAGTGATTTATACTAAACAGTTTTGTGATTTGTCTTGCTGCCTAAAGATACAAATAATAAAAAGATATAGAAATTTCAGCTTTTTTAAAATTTGATTTTCTATGATGATTTGACGTCTTAACGATGAGATAGTTTGATTGATTGATTGAGTTTGTCTTAAAACGAGGCATTTAAGTCGGCGCTTGCTTTTACGGGTGAATGAAAATTAGATAAACGTACCGATATTCAGGTCATGTTGTATCTTTTTCGCATGAGGACTATATACCTTTTTTATAAGATTTCCGATATGTGCGCACTCTCATACATACATACATACATACACACACACACACACACACACATATATATATATATATATATATATATATATATATATATATATATATATATATATATATATATATATATATATATATATATATATATATATAATCATGGAGCTACAAAATTTGTCGTTTAATATCCAATTCACGCTACTTGGGGAATATCCCCGATGGGGAATTATCGCCGAAGGGGAATTTTTTTAAGTGATAAATGGATCGGTACCGCCGGGTCTCGATCCCTCGACACAGTACCTTCCAACGACTCCAGTCGACGGTCAAACCACTCAGCCATCAAGAGAGGTAGCTAGCTTCATGATTGTATATAAATCACGGTGTAAAAAAATTTCATATATATATATATATATATATATATATATATATATATATATATATATATATATATATATATATATATATATATATATATATATGCCAGGATGCCAGATAACTTTCATTCAGTCATCAGCCGATCAGTATTGTCAACAGCCCCTCTTCCCATCAAGAAACAAGCATTGCCGGAGTTCTACTGTGTCTTCAGTGGGTCGTACTGATGCTTGGTAAGCTAAAGAACAAGTAACTGACTGACCATTCGCACACAGTGTTTTATGGAGTTAAATCGTAAGCTTCTTAGTTTCTTGTTGTTTTGTCCATGATCTTGTTGAGAACTAGGAACACTTTAAGCATTTGTGTATATCGTAATTACACGCACACACATATGTCTGTATACACATCGCTGAACACACACACACAAAACTATGTGTGTGTATATATATATATATATATATATATATATATATATATATATATATATATATATATATATATATATATATATATATATATATATATATATATATATATATATATATATATATATATATATATATATATATTTATTATATATATGCATGCTCGACGTGTGTGTGTGTGTGTAGATGCTAGTATACTCTGAATTTGTGTACCTACCTTTTTCTAAGCGTTATCGATCGCCTGATGCATTAGATTCTAAGCCGTCCCCAGAGGAAGGCTTCTCCCTTTCTTTGTATCTACACTTTAACTTTCGAGAGAAACATTTTTGGGGGAGAATGTTACGTGAGTGCCGTCCTCTCGGGACGCTCCTCTTCTTGAAAAAAAAGGTAGACTGTGAGAATTTATGGAAAAAATTATGTAGGATGTTAAGGAGTTCCAACTGAAGGTGGAGTGAGTGTCTTGGATGTTTCTCTCTCTCTCTCTCTCTCTCTCTCTCTCTCTCTCTCTCTCTCTCTCTCTCTCTCTCTCCGTAGGTGGGTAGAATTTTTTTTCATGTTACGTCAATGTTTATCTTCGAAACTTTATTTATTTTGATATTTAAAGGTTGAATTTTCGAGGAGTGGTGGTAAGAAACCAAAACGTTATCCCCCCCCCCCTCTCTCTCTCTCTCTCTCTCTCTCTCTCTCTCTCTCTCTCTCTCTCTCTCTCTCTCTCTCTCTCTCTCTCTCTCTGTGGTTGTAAATAGTTAATTAACGAAGCTCAGTATATTCGTAAAAAGGAACTTTAAAATGAACCATATTTACTTTCTGTTCCTTTCTGTTAATTTCTGTGTATTTTTGAATTCACAGGTGTAGTTAATAGTACTGGATGTCCTATAAGTGATGTTTTCATTTCTTCAAAGTTACTCCCGTAGAGGGGGTAGTGCCGTCAGTTCACCTCGCGTGGTGCACTGTAGGAATTGGTTCCTTGCAGCGTGTCTTCGACCCCTAGCTGCAACCCCTCTGGTTCCTTTTACTCTACCTCCTTTCATATTCTCTTTCTTCCATCTTACTTTCCAGCCTCTCCTAACAATTGATCCATAGCGCAGCCGAGATGTTTAACTCCTGTTACACCTTTCAAACCTTTTACTCTCAATTTCCCTTTCAGCGCTGAACGACCTCATAGGTCCCAGTGCTTAGCCGTTGGCCTAAATTCTTTTTCACACTAGAGGCTTCTTCCGGGTTATTTGCGTTATTGTAGAATGCCGTAGGGCCGATATTCGATAGATTTCTAAGACATATAACTCTTAATGTTCTTTTTCCTTTGAAATACAATGGAACGGATTTCGATTCTATTTTTCTTTGGAAGTAAGAGACCCTTTGTTATTTGTTGTGTCCTTTGAATTTTTTTTTTAGGCTCAGAACGCGATGGTATTGTTTCCTTGAGACTCACTATTGGCCAGAGTTGGTTCTTTTTTTTTCTTAATTGAATGTGTATGCCTTTTTTTTTTTTGCTTGGTTTGTTTAGTTCTGACAACATTTTTGTGTAACATACATTTTCCATAGGCTTAATATATGCGTGTCGTTCTGTTCCTCCCGGTTGAAAAGGAATTAAGAATTGTATGATCGTGACGAAACTGAATATGTTTGTGTATGTATTATACATATGTATTCATATATATAGATTTATGATATTTAGCTTATATATATTTATTATATATATATATATATATATATATATATATATATATATATATATATATATATATATATATATATATATATATATATATATATATATATATATATATATATATATATTGACTGCACCCGTTTGTTTACATTTGCAATATGATAATCGTAGATTTTGCTCATGATAGTTTACTTTTGCAGTTTATTATCATGCTGGTTCGTCTTTATATTGGTCATTTTTACTATGGCTGCTAAATTATTAATACACGTGTATAGATAGTTAGGATAACGATGATGATTGTTAGTGGTGGTTCTGGACTCATTCTTTTCAGTCGTTTTGTTCATTGTGTTCAACTCTCTTCTAAGACTAGTTAATATTTTCCATTCTTTGTTTTCGTCTCTGAAACTTTGTCCATGAGTCTTCGATCGTCCAAGTCAGTATAATTCTTCGGTAGAAGCCAATCATGGCTATTCTCTCCCTAGGCCAATTAGCAAGATTCTTGCAGCCAACCAGTGAGGTTTTGCGACTCCATCTGTTTTCATCGTACCCGCCATTCAGCCTCTCTCTCTCTCTCTCTCTCTCTCTCTCTCTCTCTCTCTCTCTCTCTCTCTCTCTCTCTTCTTTCATAAATAATTTGGCTCGCGTTTGATCCCCTAACTACGCGAGTTATGGAACGAATTGGTCACCTTTTCATAAATTAAAAAAAAACGTTGTGTACCTTTTGTAGACCTAAGCAGTGAATTAGGTATCCAGATCGACTGTTCTGGGTCATAATAGCTAAGGATATATATATATATATATATATATATATATATATATATATATATATATATATATATATATATATATATATATATATATATATAAATATGTGTGTGTATATAGATAGAGAGAGAGAGATATAGATATATGTGAGAGAAGTATAAAGAGAGAGAGAGAGAAGAAAAATGTCAGACCTAAGTCACAGATACCCCGTCAAACTGCATACGGTCATAATAGCAAACGAGAGGGCCTCGAATAGGTAATCCTCTCCCCACCGGGGTGAAATCATTCATCAGATTCTCTCTCTCTCTCTCTCTCTCTCTCTCTCTCTCTCCTCCTCCTCCTCCTCCTCCTCCTCCTCCTCCTCCTCCTCCTCCTCCTCCTCCTCCTCCTCCTCCTCTCTGGTCTCGCCTCCCAGCTGCACTGAGACCCAGTGTCATTTGCTCGGCCAAGGCATCATGAGACCAGTGGTGGGTGTCTCGCGCAATCAATACCCCCAACGCCTCAAGCGAGCCGCTTCACGCATGCACGCACACACACGCGCACGCAAGCACGCACGCACGCACGCACGCACACATACTCACGCACTACATGATTAATAGCTTTAGTTTTTATTCGATGTTAATGATTACGGTGTTAAGGTAAATTCTTAAAGCGTCCCAAGTGAAGGAATGGAATCTGAACTTCTATTTTCAAATGGGACAGTTATTGAAGACTCTCTCTCTCTCTCTCTCTCTCTCTCTCTCTCTCTCTCTCTCTCTCTCTCTCTCTCTCTCTCTCTCTCTCTCTCCATAGTTGTGGACACCAGTTGCTCGCTTTTCTGTGAACTCTGTTCCTCTCATGTTTTCTTCTTATAGCACGGCCTCGGTGACCTTTGGTGTGAGGTGTAAGTTTGATATCAACCAATCGATTCGTGTTAATAAAAAAAAAAAGAGTTTAGATTGTGGTTAACAATTGTCACTTGCTATGCACTGTTAGTAGATGAAGTATTTTTTTTTATTTGGTCTTGAGGATTAAATAACAGGTTTTCAAAGGTTGCCTCATAATTCGTAGTTCATCATCTGCATTTTCTGTAATGCTGTCACGGTTAATGAGGTCTTGTAGTAGTTATAACAAGAGTGAGATTCTCAATTATCAGTTAAGGTAACCACAAGTAACCCCCCCCCCAAAAAAAAAAAAGTAGAGAACACCATTCAAGTCTCATTTGCTAACCAGCTGATAGTTCTGAAACGAATTCTTTGAATTGGAGTTCTTTAATAATAAAGCTAATTTTAAATGATAAGGGTTAACAGTGCCAGGGAAAACTTTAGAAGCGTAGTATTGACGTTGCACATACTAACCTTTCCTAAGTTCAGCATCCTTACCTGTCAGCGGTTTTCAGCCCCGACCCCAACCACTGGATGCAGTACTTCTGCTGCTGCTCTCTCTCTCTCTCTCTCTCTCTCTCTCTCTCTCTCTCTCTCTCTCTCTCTCTCTCTCTCTCTCTCTCTCTCAAGTTCAGTCATATTTGCTTCGAGATATATTGCAAGAAAATGGTAGCCTGCATCGAAGGATTATAAATGAGAAAGACGAAGAAGGTGATGTATCCTTGGAAGTATGGTAACATGCCCAGAGGAAGGAAACGCCCCCTTGATGTTTACGAATAAGCCATACCCATCTAATGTATTGGTATTCAACATCAGTTTCCTTCGAATGTGAGGAATTTGTTAACTGGATATACAAGTAGCCTCTTTGAGGCTCAAGAATTCTATGGGAAGTAAATTCTTGCCAAAAATTTGTAGAACTGGGTAAAGATCTATTATTGATTGTATGATTTTATTTTTAATATATATTTTATTAGATAACGTAGCCTTTTAGGTGATATCGGCGTCAGTGACCTACCAGTGTGATATAGATGACTTATTCATTTATCGTAAGTGCTCCCGGCGTCAGTAACCTAGATGATGTGACGCCAGTTTTTTTAACAGACATAATCAATCAATCAATACTAAGTACTCCACTCCTGCTGCTTGACCTCAGACGATCACTGTCGTGCCGGGAAGGAACCTTGGGAAATATCACACCTGCAGAACATTTGTTAATGCGGAGGCCGACGGGAATGGCTTGTCAGTGCGTGTTGATGTCCCTCCCTCTCGGTGCATAAAAGAAAAAATAATTTAAAATATTTTCGCTGCTCTTAATGGGAATTCCGACCGGATCGGCAGCCAAACACCCATATCTAACCCAGACAAAGGAAATTGAAAAGGAAGAGAAAGGATGAGTGTTATGGGTCATGTAATCGCGAGGGAAGCGATAGACTCGCTTTCTTTATTAGTGCCTTCGGCGCACTGAGGCCGCGTCGAGGGCTGCGCCAGTGTCCTTTCTTGGGGGGCGATCGACAGCCTTAATTTGATCTCGCTTTGTTATAACGAGCGTAACTTTCACTTTTAACGCCCTTAACTTGAGCAAGGAGACGCGCGCGGAAGTTTTTGGCATGGTCAGAGAAGCTGAGGCCTTGTGGCATTTTTATGAAGATGGCGACGTTTCTTGTGACATTTGTCTCCCGTGATGGATTACATATTTTTCCCAACATAAATCAGTTTCTTCTGTAGGGGGTGACTTCAGAGAAAAAGCATCGTAATGGCCTCTGCCACATACGCACATTAAATTTCGAATGTTGAGTTGAAAAAAATTAAAAAAAGTATATCATAATTTAACCAGACCACTGAGCTGATTAACAGCTCTCCTAGGGCTGGCCCGAAGGATTAGATTTATTTTACGTGGCAAAGAACCAACTGGTTATCTAGCAACGGGACCTACAGCTTATTGTGGGATCCGAACCACATTATAACGAGAAATGAATTTCTGTCGCCAGAAATAAATTCCTCTAATTCTTCATTAACCGGGTAGGAGAGTCGAACGCTGGACCAACATCGTGCCAAGCGTTAGCTCTATCCACCCCTCCAACGAAGACCCGAATGTTGGGTTGAATCTCCTGCGAGGAAAAATTAAAACTTCTAGAACATTAGTTGTTTTACACAACTCCACAGAGCTCATCAGCGGCGCGTCGAACCACCTTGCACAATTGTTCGTGTGGTTTTGCCCTAAAACTTCCTTTCCGAAATTGGGGAATTTCAAAGCATTTAAATGACTGGCAAAGTCGTCTGTTTGTAAGTTCTGACTCAGTTAATTAAATAGCATGTTTATAATAGTTTGTGGGAGATTCATACGATTTCTAAGACATCTTCCGATGTCTCAAGAAAATGAAATTGGTGGAAGGAATGATTAGATGGAGAGATTTTAGGTTTCAGAATAATAGTAATCACAAAAGACATCGGATTTGGAGGTATTTTTTAAAGGCGTGTTAGTTTTGTAGTGTTCTGTAAATCTCTTCGAGCTATTTACGTACGTATATATATATACACATATATATATTGCTATGAATGTTGATGTATTATATATATATATATTTAAAAATATATATTCTTATGAATGTTGATATATATATATATATATATATATATATATATATATATATATATATATTTCTATGAATGTTGATGTAATACTCTTACCTGGGCGTCGCTGATTCTGACTGGGGATCAACACTCACAGAAGCAGCTCAGACTGTGTCTTCCAAATGGAAAACATGATGAGGAGAGAAGTATTTATCAATACTTCTTGCAAAATATATATATATATATATATATATATATATATATATATATATATATATATATATATATACATACATACATATACACATACAGTATGCATATTGCGATTATGTGGGCGCAGAAACCTGTATCATGGGGCCATATATACACAGAAGGTAGCTTCCTGCTCTGCTTGCATATCTCTAGTAATCATTTCACTTTGCAGTGTGTAGGATTGAATGTGGTGCTCATCTTCCTTTAGTTTTGGCACAATTGAAATTTGGTAAGCAGGAAAAGTTCGGGATTAGCTGACCACATATTATTATCCGGTGGTCATTACTGAGCCGACAGTAAATTATAGTCATTATCCTCACTCCTGTTAAATCAGGCATTGATATACCGCAGTCAGTTTTGTCATGTGGATATCCCGTTCCGTAATTAGTGAGAGAAACTTTGATTTTCGTCTTTTGTTGGTCAAATGCCCTATTATGATTAGAGAAATACCCGAGGCTTGTCGGTTATTGGTTACTGCTAGGCTCTTGAGTGCGAGCGTGTATGATAACACCCCAGGTTTATATGAGTGTGTTTATGATAACACCCAGGATTATTTGAGTGTTTTTGTGGAAATACAGTATTCTCATTTGAGTGTGAGTGTTGAAGGGAATACCCTACTTGCCTCTGGATATGAGTTAGTTGAAATAATCTAGGCCCCTGTAGTTGTACTTTAGAAACCTCTCTGTCTGCAAGCGATAATTCGTTAGTTCGTCATAAGGTTTCCCAAACCTTGTGATTCCCTTGGCTTCTGTGGGAAGCTCTGAAGGAAGAATTATCTTTTAAAACCTGAGTCTCTGGGCTCGCCAGCTAAGCTTGGAAGCGATCTGCTTTGTATCACAGTGACCTCTGGGTTTCCCTGAGAGGATCTGTTGAACAGGGCACAATGCTCCCTCCGAAATCCCCGGAGGAGTGCCCCAAAAAAAATTTGATATAGTATCCTGTAGATCTAAAGTGGTTTCGGGTTAGATTAAAAAAGTGGTCTCATGCCTTCAAAGAACTGCAGAAAGCAGCTGTTTACGTGCATTCTTAATATATTAAAGAGTAAATAAATTATTATAGTAGATGTAGTCCTGTGTGGGGATTCCGGAGGGAGCCTTCGGCGCCAGTCCAAGAGAGGGGGTCCCCTTCTGGTGTTTCCCAGGGGACCTTGAAGACCACCTCCACAGAATGGGCCACTTGCTGGGCTTAATAGGGAACCTAGCGGTCTAGGCTTGACTGAAAGGCCCTCCATTGGCGTTTAGCACAGAAACCAGGGTGAACCTCGAGTTGGAAAAGCCATGACGTACTTGTACGTCACTGGATGCGAAAAGGTACGTCACTGGATGCGAAAAGGTTAAAAGTTCAAATTTGCTAATAGGCCTCCCTCCATTTCTTATTATTCTAAGATTCCCGTAGGTGGGTAGTCCCGTCAGTGCACCTCATGCAGTGCACTGTAGGCATTACTAAAGGCTCTTTGCAGCGTCCCTTCCTTAGGCCCCTAGCTGCAACTCCGTTCATTCCTTTTACTGTACCTCCATTCACATTATCTTTCTTCCATCTTGCTATCCGCCATCTTCTAACAATTGCTTCATGGTGCAACTGCTTTGAGGTTTTCCTCCTGTTATACCTTTCAGACCTACTTACTCTCATTTTCCTCTCCAGCGCTGAATGACCTTATAGGTCCCAGTGCTTGGCCTTTGGCCTAAATTCTATATTTCATTCTTATTTATCTAAGATCGTTGTCATTCCCTTTCCCCTCTGTATTTAGATCCAAGAGTGGCTCCACTCTCTCTCTCTCTCTCTCTCTCTCTCTCTCTCTCTCTCAGGATAGATAATGGAATTTGGGATTTTTAATGTGGAAGAGCACCTTTTGAGAATTTTGTCTTCTTGAGTTAATTTTTTTTTATGTCAGCTGATATGTTTGACCAAAGATGCTGTTTATGACAAGAGTTGCTATGAGCCCTTCGGTTCTTTATCTACGCAAAGCGTTCTTCCATAAGCAGCGTTTTGATAGGGTGCTTTTTGCACGCACTGCAGTCACAAATTTTGAGGCACTTACGGGGTCCACGGCTATAAAATAAATGTAATGCCATCCCAAAAACCATTTATACAAATGATTGTGAAGAAGGTGCCAGTTGCACTCTTTATGAACCGCTAATCAGATATGGGCTGTGTTGCTGGTAAAGTTAAGTTAAGTAACCTTAGTTTTACAAGACCATTGAGCTGATTAACAGCTCTCCTAGGGCTGGCCCGAAGGATTAGACTTATTTTACGTGGCTAAGAACCAATTGGTTACTTAGCAACGGACCTACAGCTTATTGTGGAATCTGAACCACATTATAGCGAGAAATGAATTTCTATCACCAGAAATAAATTCCTCTAACTCTTCATCAGCCGGCCGGGGGAATTGAACTCCGGCCCATCGAGTGACAGTCCGAAGCTCAACCGACTCAGCCAACGAAGGGCTGTTGTTGGTAAAGCAGAGTATGTGGAGAGACGTGGTGATTGCACGCCATGAGCAGTAAGGTTTGGTGGAGCGCTAGTAGTATTCACACTCAATTGTGCGTGCAGTTGAACAATTTAAAGTTCACTCTTATCTCGAACAGTAATGCTAGTCCCAATTTTTGCTTGAAATGGGTTCCCACCATAAGCCGTAGTGTATCATATCCGGAAGAAGGCCAGTAATCCCAGTAATATAAGTAGAAATTTAGAACAAGATGCGGAATTTTAAGTAGGGCGCCTTACAAAAACCCCAAAGTTTTGATAATAGTCGTTCTTAGGGAGAGATAATTTCCAGTATACTTCTCAATTAAAAATGGTTGTGTTTGAAGCTGTTGATTGGATGATTTTAGTGAAGAAGTAAATGGACATGAGGATACATAAATTTATGTGTAGGTCTTTTAAAGATTTTACTGAGGGACCTTAAGACACACACTTTCTATGATTTATTAAACGGAAATTGATTTGATATTAGGACTTTTATGACGTTGGAGGATGTAAATAGGACATAAGGTCTCCTGTACTTATTTCGCTGAAGGAAGAGTTTGGGACCTCAAGATCCCACAAACGCAGGCAAAGAGACTTAGGGCCACCCGGTTTTGCTTGACATCTTAATTGAAGGAAGCAATTTGGACGCAGGACGCATGCATATGATGTTGGAGGAAGGAAACGTCGTATTAAAACGCAATAGACGTCTTAATTAAAGGATGCAAATGGGAAGGTACGACACAAACACATTTCAAGTTATTAAGAGAATTGGCGGTACACCGAGAAAGCTTCACGTAGAATCTTTTTCATGGATTTATTAGGAAAAATTAGAACGGCTTAGTCAGCGAAGAATGAAGCATCAGAGTGTTTTGTAATGTACATCATTATCATTATATAAATCACTTCATCAAGCGCTCCCAGATTTCTGTTACGCGTTACATCATTTATCGCTTTTTACCCTGACCCTTTTAAAGAATCGGTCCCCGTTCACTGGCAACCATTGTACGGCCGACCGCAGGCAAACTGGTACATAGGCATATCTGCGTCTGGTGGCAGACTTCTTCCTCTTTTTTATTCTTTTCGTTTGAAATGGCATTCTGTCCACCAGATGGACCGTCGGCACTTCCGCTCCCGTCTCTTCATTTCCCGTCCTTCCCCTGCACCTCTCCACTTCTCTTATCCCTCTTCCTTCCTTCCTGATTCCTTTCCCTATTCTGCACCCTTTATTCGCTTTTTCCTCTCTCCCCCTCTTTAGAAGTTATTCGTGTTTTTGTTTTCGTCAGAGATGCCGATCTGTGTACGAGTCTTCTGTATTGTATCAAGAATTTTGGTTGGGATTACTCAACCTCAAACACATCCTATCCATCTTTCTTTTCTTTTTTTAACCCCCCCCCCCTACACTCTGCTCCCACCCATCTTTCCTCCCTCCTCGCATCCAGATCTTCTATCACCTCCTCCCCACCCACCCACCTCCTAACCCCCTCCCCGAAGAGCCTCAAATTCCTTATATTGTTTTAGAAAAGAGCGAAGGAGTTAATAACTCGTGTGTGTGTGTGTCTGTTTGTGTGTGGTGTTTCACAGAGATATTGCAGCTTCATCTCTGTATTTTTTTCCCCCTCGCGTTTTTGGGGCGGGAGGAAAGGCGGAGGTTTTCCCGCTGACATTGAAAAGAAAGAAGGAAATCAAGAGAAAAAA
Source organism: Macrobrachium rosenbergii (assembly GCF_040412425.1). Taxonomy (NCBI): domain Eukaryota; kingdom Metazoa; phylum Arthropoda; class Malacostraca; order Decapoda; family Palaemonidae; genus Macrobrachium; species Macrobrachium rosenbergii. The sequence continues at coordinate 15,838,671 of NC_089777.1, read as the reverse complement.
AAAAGATGAGAGTTGTCTAAGGAAGCCTCGGTGCATCGGCGTGGAAGAACTTTCTGGGAGAAATGCATCTCTCTCTCTCTCTCTCTCTCTCTCTCTCTCTCTCTCTCTCTCTCTCTCTCTCTCTCTCTCTCTCTCTCTCTCAATATAATTTCTTACAATCTGTGTGTGTGTGTGTGTGTGTGTGTGTGTGTGTGTGTGTGTGTAATTTCTTACAAACACAATTTTCTTGTTAATTATAGATTTCTTGAAATATTTGATTCCTCGATGAAATTTATACCAGAATTTTGTATTTGATGGAGGTTGAGAACATATATATGTGCACTCACAGTCTCATATCGAATATTTTGAAGTTATCGTATTATTATTTTTGTTCGCTGCACGCAGCACTGAGCATTTCTTATGCATAATGCAAGCGAAAATTGTAATGCCAGTTGCAACTAACTCGAATATAATCCATATTATTCACTTAATTATCAGTGTTTGTCAGTTACTTAAATGCAGTGTATGGTAATTCAGAACATTAAACCTTCTCAGATTATGGCAACTAGGTAACTATATCGGTTGGTGGTTATGTGACGAAGACTGAAACTTTCAAGTTTCTATTGGTAATCTGTAATAATGAAATTTTGTGTTAAGAAAACTAGAGTGGATCTTGTTTGTCCGCCCCGATGATATGGAGAAGACGGAAGGGTGTTTGCGTGTGAAACGAATGCTAACTTTTGAGTGTCAGATGTCGGAACGTAGGTTCGTACATTTGCGTATCGACCAATACTATGTTGCAAAAAAAATATAATCGTTGCCTGATTAAATCGAAAGTGTAAATTGAATGGCGTTTCGCATGGAGAGGAAGAGTTAGCTATATATTGGTGAACCTGAGTGAGTCTGACAGATTTTGAAAGTATCATAATGGGAAAAGATACAGATTGCTACCATATTTTTACGAGATGCTTTTGTAAGGTCTCCCCCCCCCTTTGAGCTTGAACTGAGAAATTCACAGAAAATAGCTGTTGTCATGAAGTTTGTACGTGATGGTTTATATATATATATATATATATATATATATATATATATATATATATATATATATATATATATAATCATAAGTTCTTTTGCTTTTATGGTATTTGTTGTTTGTAACCATTTTCAAGTTTTTCTTGTTGGAATGAAAAAAAATAAAATCGAGCGATCTTGTCATATATATATATATATATATATATATATATATATATATATATATATATAAATTTTTTATCACACCGTGATTTATATACAATCATGAAGCTACAAATGTCGCTTAATATCAAATTCACGCTACCTCGAGTATCTCCGATGGCGAATTATCACCGAAGGGGAATTTATATAAGTGATAAATGAATAAGTACCACCGGGACGCGAACCCTTGACATGGACCCATTCAGCGACTCCAGTGGACGTTACCACCGCGCCATCAGCGACATTTGTAGCTTCATGATTATATATATATATATATATATATATATATATATATATATATATATATGTGTGTGTGTGTGTGTGTGTGTGTGTGTGTGTGAGTATATAAGTTCTTTTGCTTTTATGGTATTTGTTGTTTGTAACCATTTTCAAGTTTTTCATGTTGGAATGAAAAATAAAATCGAGCGATCTTGTCAGGTAACCCAACACTGATGAAACAAATATTTGGTAGCATTGTTCATTTGAATACATCCCACATTATTTATTTCAGGTATTTTATAATGAATGGGATATTCTGCAGAATATGTGTAAAAATGAATGATAACTTTGAAAGCTTTGTGAATATTTTAGCTATAAATACTGTCAGTGACAAAGCACTCACGTTCATAGTTAAATTGTAGGCCCGCCTTATTATTGTAAATTGCCCCGTAAGCTTGAGGGAGTACTGCAATAGTACTTTATTTTTAATGCATCGTGAATTTAACACAGTGTTATTCTTCACAAGTAGTCCTTTGTCTCTGAGAACTCCAAAATCACAAATCTGACTCTGCCCGTCTCTTGACTTTGCAAAAGTTGGCTTCTTACGAGGAACCAATTAGCCTTTTTTTCTTACAACTTTCTTTGATTAGGGGAAAAAAAACCTCTTGATTGTTGAGTTTGGACCTAAGTGACATCTGTATTCGGTTTGAAACGACGCCAGGCTAAGTGAGAGCTGAGTCACTGGCGGGATGGAGAGTGTTTGAAATGACTCTTGCCACGAAGGACCATTGGCTGGCATCGGCACTTCGTAAGTGTAACATTAAGGTAAAGGGACTGCCTTCTTCTCGAGAAGTGCGTCTAATCCCTACCTTATTAGCCTGTATTTTTAGTTTTCTGCTAAAGAAAACTATTGGGACCTCTGTTTGTCTGTCCGCCCTCAGACCTTAAAAACTACTGAGGCTAGAGGGCTGCAAATTGGTATGTTGATCATCCACCCTCCAGTCATCAAACACCAAATTCCATCCCTCTAGCATCAGTAGTTTTTATTTTAATTAAGGTTAAAGTTAGCCGTGATCGTGCGTCTGGCAGCGATATAGGACAGGTCACCACCGGGCCGTGGGTGAAAGTTTCATGGTCTGCTGCTGAGAATCTCATGGGCCGTGGCTGAGAGTTTCATACCGAAGAAATTTCGGCGCATTTTTTTTTTCTTGTTTTTTATTGCTTTTGATCCAAGGGATGCTGGTGATATATTCAAAACGAGGTTGTTTAGGGTAATAAATGTCCAGATATTTTGCTTTATATGTAAAAATCGGAAGGTGTGATAAGCAGAATCAGTAAGAGATGAGAAGGAAATTCTCTTGAAGGAGGAAGTTGTGCTGGTGTATACAATTAGCTTGAGTTCTGTGTATGACGTAATCCGTAAGGGGTTTAGGTACACACACACACACACACACACACACACACACACACACACACACATTCATTCGTGCGTGTCCTCCAGATGTGGTTGATTAACCATGGAGAACTTAGTGCCTTGAAGTAATTTCACGGGCTGAGGCGAAAATTTGGCACCAAAGGTCATATTTAATAGATTTCCTCCACGTAGGGGGCTAGTGCCGTCAGTGCACCTCATGCGGTGCACTGTAGGCATTACTTGAGGTTCTTTGCAGCGTGCCTTCCTTAGGCCCCTAGCTGCAACCCCTTTCGTTCCTTTCACTGTACCTCCTTTCATATTTTCATTCTTCCATCTGAATTTCCACCCTCTCCTAATAATTAATTCATAATGTAACTGCGAGGTTTTCCTCTTGTTACACCTTTCAATCTTTTTACTGTGAATTTCCGTTTCAGCGCTGAATGACCTCATTGGCCCCGGCGCTTGGCATTTGGCCTAAATTCTGTATTCAGTTCAAGTCAACTAGATGTATGTATAAAGTTCATTGTTCGTGTTCTTAACGTCAATGAGTATCAGTGAATATTATGCATGGAAAGTTATACACGCTTGCCTCAGTTAATAGGTATGCATACATGATTAGCAAAACCCTTGATCATTATCAGTCATTAAGAATGGCTCATACTTTTGCAAGGTGGCGATTTTTGTCAAGATGGTAGACTTGTGAAGAAAAATTCCGAAATGTTTTGTAGATAATTCTGATACGAGTACATGATCTGGAAATGCTTATATATTCATCGCTAAAAAACAGGTGCTCATGAAAATCACCCGTTTAGAACTTATTATAAAAAATTTTGTACAAAGATCCATAAAATTGCCGACAATTTCCTCGCATTTTCTTAGTACTGTGTCATGATCTACGAAATTATTTTAATAACTGAGTTCTCCGTCGAAGAACAGGATCGAGAAGGTGCTGCCTTTTTGTGAAGACGGAGAAATGGCGTTTCAACCGTTTCTCGTGAATTGAACTCGGTGTCGCCTTTTCGCCGCAAAATGGTTTTAGAAGCAGGCGTTGCCAGCGACAAGGGGTTCCGACCCCTACTGTCGGGGCGACTCCGGCGTCTGTCAGATACCGGAAATAAGAAAACTCTGGGGACACTTTCCTATCTCTCCCCTTTTTTTTTTTTTTTTCTTTTCTGTTTTCATTTTCCCCCCCTCTGGTTCGAGGCTGAATCACACTATCGGCAGAGATGCGGCCCTGGGGTGGTTGTGACTTTTTCGCCGGGAAGTTTTTCTTTGCCGCCGCGCGCTCTCGCGAACCTGTTCCGTTTTTGGGATCCATTATTTGTGGAATGGCATTTTCACGCGTTGCTTGTATCGAGTGTGTAGGGTGTTTTTGTTAGGTGTCATCTTTCGTGTTTTGTGAGTTTTTTTTTTTTTTTTTTTTTTTTGCTTTTTCTTATCTACACTTTAAATCACTTGCAAATGAAAAAAAAGTTTAAATGAATATTGGTGATTTTTTTTTCATCAGGATTAAGATTGCCAATAGCAAATACGATGACACTGAACATTAAATCATTCATCGAAGTGGAATGCCACGACACTAATCACTGGTCGTTCAGAAATAATTTCATCATACAAACACACACACACACACACACACACACACACACACACACCTCTTTCACATCTCTTTTTTGTCTTCTTTCTTTCCTCTACCACGCTTTGTCTAGGTTTATTTCATTTCCAGTCACAAGTCTTTTAATAAATTTTTTCGTGAAAATGGTCTTTGAGTCAATTGAAATACAATTTTTAGTTTTCTGTCAATGAAACCTATTGTGCCGGCTTTGTCTGTCCGTCCGCACTTTTTCTGTCCGCCCTCAGATCTTAAAAACCACTGAGGCTAGGGCGCTGCAAATTGGTATGTTGATCATCCACCCTCCAACCATCAAACATACCAAATTGCAGCCCTCTAGCCTTAGTAGTTTTTAATTTATTTAAGGTTAAAGTTAGCCACACTCGTGCTTCTGGCAACGATATAGGATAGGCCACCACCGGGCCGTGGTTAAAGTTCATGGGCCGCGGTTCATACAGCTTTACAACGTGACTACAGGAAGATAGATCTAATTTCGCTGGCCTTAATTATACACTGTAGTGGCTGTCCAGAAAACTCGATTGCGCCGAAAGAACTTCGGCGCATTTTTTACTTTGTTGCCCTTGTTGTTCAAGTGGAGGGGATTAAAGTCAATAGTAGATGAAGCATCCTGGAATGGAAAAAGAAATTCAGATGCAAAGAACAAACGTTTAATAATGATAATACCCCATAGTGGGTTAGAGTCGTCAGCGCACCTCTTGCGGTGCGCTGTGGGCATTACTTAAGGTTCTTTGCTGCGTCCCTTCGGCCCCTTGCTGCAACCCCTTTCGTTCCTTTTACTGTACCTCCTTTCATACTCTCTTCTATCTTACTTTCCACCTTCTCCTAACAATTGACTCATAGTGCAACTGCTTTGAGGTTTTCCTCCTGTTGCACCTTTCAGACATTTTTCTGTCAATTTCCGTTTCAGCGCTGAATGACCTCATAGGTCCCAGTGCTTGGCGTTTGGCCTAAATTGTAAATTCATTTCAATAATAATAATAATAAATCACTCTGTTCTTTTCAGTGTCTTCTTGGAAGAAAACTATGAGGATGAAAAGTAATTTAACTTCCTTTCTTTTTATGAATTGAGGACTAATTGGTTCTAAACCTCTTAACAGTCGAGAAGAGGACCTCTCTCTCTCTCTCTCTCTCTCTCTCTCTCTCTCATTTTAGATCATCCCTTGTTAGGGCGATTGTGAGGAGAACAAGTAAAAAATGCGCCGAAGTTTGTTCGGCGAAATCGAGTTTTCTGTATATTAATCAAGGCCACCGAAAATATATCTATCATTCGGTGGTCTCGGTATAATGCTGTGTGAGCCGCGGCCCATGAATCTTAACCACGGCCCGTTTAGTGACCTGGCCTATATCGTTGCCAGACGCACTTTTATGGCTAACTTTAATCTTAAATAAAATAAAAACTACTGAGGATAGATGGCTGCAATTTGGTATGTTTGATGATTGGAGGGTGGATGATCAACATACCAATTTGCAGCCCTCTAGCCTCAGTAGTTTTTAAAATTTGAGGTCGGACAGAAAAAGTTCGGACGGACAGACAAATAGCCATCTCAATAGTTTTCTTTTACAGACAACTAAAAATTGTAGTTTATTTTTATTTGAACGTAGAGATGTTTCCTCTTGAATTCAGGAATTTTTCATTTACCAATATATTTGAAAGCGGTTGTATTTTTCTTTTCTGTCTACTAGAATTCGCGACTGGTCGAAGCTTCGTAAATGCTAGAAACAAAATTTGTGCGTGTCCGAAAGATTTTTGAAAGATTTGTGAGTTTGAAAGAAAGGGAGAACGAGGGAACTAGAAAGATACAGATTCTGTACCCGCCCATCTTTCCTGTCGGTGGCGTATGTATGGTCGTATGTTTTTTCAAGGGCTGCTCTTCCTGGAATTTGAATTTATATTCACTGGAGGGAATACCCTGGACATGTCAGACTGACGAACATGCAAAGTCTTTTACAGCAAAGGAGGAGTCTTTATTCTGTCAGATGTACGTTTTGTTTTTATTTATGCTTTTTGTTATGTTTCCCTTATTTCCTGGTCCGGCCTTGAAACCCTTTGAGGTTCTGACGTTTGGTATCTCAGGCTTTGGTATCTCAGGCTGCTGCCGTCATGCCTTACCTGTCCAATGTCTGTTGCTTGGTCAGATTTTATTTAATTGTTATTTTTTTTTTTTTTTTTAAAAGACCATTGGTGAAGAATGGATGTTTTCGCGATTTTAATAGTGGTAGTGATGAACGACATAGTCCTTTTATGTAAGTGAAAAAATGTTATTTATGGTTGTTTATATTTTTTTGTGTGTATTTTCCCTATATTCTTGTGTGTATTTTTTCCCCTGTATTCTTGTTGTGTATTTTCCTTATATTCTTGTGTGTATATTTTCCCTATATTTTTGTGTGTTTTCCCTGTCCTTGTGTGTGTATATATTCCCTATATTCTTGTGTGTGTATTTTCCATATATTCTTGTGTATTTTCCCTGTATTCTTGTGTGTGTATTTTCCCTATATTCTTGTGTTTTTTTTCCTGTATACGTGTGTGTATTTTCCCTGTATTCTTGTGTGTGTATGTGTCCTATATTCTTGTGTGTATATTTTCCCCCAGTAATCTATCTTCCTCAAAAAGGTTTGGCTCTTGAGAATTAATGAAAAACCATCTCCGCACACTCATCCTCTGATTCCTGAATCAGAGTTGAGTCTGTTGTGTAAAACTTCCTCAGTCTCACAGTTGCTTCCCAAACATGCGTAGAAATATTTCGGAGTGTTTGTGTGACCAAGAAAGTGGGTACACTGGCGCATGGCCATCATTCAACGAGTTACCTGTCTAATTCAGTCCTGCCAGGAAGAGAGAGAGAGATTACTGCACCAAAGGTACAGAAACTGTGCCTCAAGCTTGGGTGGTTCAGGCAAACAGCACATGCCACCATTGGGCCGTGGCTGAAAGTTTGATGGACAGCGGCTGCGAGTTTCATGGGCCGCAGCTGAGAGTTTCATGGGCCGCGGCTGAGAATTTCATGCAGCATTATACACCGTACAGAATACTCGATTGCGCCGAAGAAACTTCGGCGCTTTTTTTTTTTTTTTTTTTTTTTTTTTTTTGAGCCTTAAAGGGCCATAGTTCAAGTTTGTCCTCCTTTAATGAGGATTGTTTGAAGAGAAAATGGAAAACAATCTCTTTCAAGAAAGCTTTTTTGTAGAGAGCTTTTTTTTTAAGAGGTTAAATTGTCAGGCACGACTGCAAATGATGACCTGCAAGCAAAGGGGATAAATACTTCATGGTTAGCTTTCAATTTAGGTACAGTGGGTCGTTTAGATGAGAGAGAGAGAGAGAGAGAGTAAAGGAGGGGGGGTTAAAACAAACCGGGCAGCGAGGACGGCAGAAAACTGTCGGGAAGGAGGCCGGGCCCCGTCCGTCAGAGTCAGCTTGAAGGTGGCACTAATTACCTCAAGTTACCGCAACTTTTTCATCACAAGATTAATGTTCGACAACTTGCTGATGGCCACACACACAAAGGAGGGGGTTTGGGGGGAGATTGGTGAGGGGGTGGGGGAACCAGCCACACACAAAAGGGGAGGGGAGAGAGGAGAGTATAGAGAGAGGGAAGGAGTGGTTGTGGGGGAAGGGGGGGGGGCGTCGTTGGAGCCGACAGAGCCTGCACAGGATAGCTAACCGATGAGTGAGGATTAGGTAAGGATCGGCTGGGTCGAGGAACGGTAGATTGGAAACGCGTACTGATCCATAGATTAATGGGAATGGAAAGGTGATGGTTACGGGCGATTTGAGGAGGGAGAATCAGAGGACAGAAGTGCCTGTCACTTTTCTTTTTCTGTAAAAGAAAACGATTGTGCCGGCTTTGTCTGTCCGTCCTCAGATCTTAAAAACTACTGAGGCTAGAGGGCTGCAATTTGGTATGTTGATCAACCACCCTCCAGTCATCAAACATACCAAATTATAGTCATTTATCCTCATTGGTTTTTATTTTGTCTAAGGTTAAAGTTAACCATAATCGTGCTTCTGGCAACGCAACAACACAGGCCACCATGGCTGGCTAGGAGTTTCATGGGCCGCGGCTCATACAGCATTATACCGAGACCACCTGAAGATAGATCTATTTTCGGTGTCCTTGATTATACGCTGTAGCGACTGTACGGAAAACTCGATTGCGCCGAAGAAACTTCGGCTTTTTTTTTTTTTTTAATGAAGTCCTTGATTTGGTATGAGTGTTTCTGTTAGCATTGTTTTAATGTTACAGGGTCCATCTATTTTGAATTTTAGGATACTCCTGTTTTAATGATGTAGATTACCTCTCACGATGTTTTAATAGATTCACATCATGGTGTTATATTTCCCTGTTTTGAATTTTACTTTAGTTTTAATCGTATATTTGATAACAAGACTGTAATTTCAGCAACCATGTTGCCAACCTCTGTCATTGTTGCCAGAATAATGTTTATGACTCTTAATCGTTTTATTTACATTCTTGACAAAATGCTTGTTGTCAGGCAACTTACTGTGTTTTTATTTTCATGACATGTACAAAAATATACAACATTCGAATCTGGACATAAGGTCTTCCGTTGCAATCACGTGTCATTTTTGATCGCCATAATTTTCACGTTTCCCTTCAGGGTAGCGGCTGATTTTCTCTTTTGAATCTGGAACTTGCTCCGTCTTGCTCTGCTCAACTGCTTGCGTACGAAAGTTGCTGTTAAGACGTGGTGCACTGTAGGCATTACTTAAGATTCTTTGCAGCGTCCCTTCGGCCCCTATACCTGCAACCTCTTTCATTCCCTCTACTTTACCTCCGTTCATATTCTCTTTCTTTGATCTGACTTTCCACCTTCATAGTGCAACTGCGAGGTTTTCCTCCTGTTACACCTTTCAAATAAAACCTTTTTAATGTCAATTTCTCTTTCAGCGCTGAATGACCTCATAGGTCCCAGCGCTTGGCCTCTGGTCTAAATTCTGGATTCCAATTCCAAGACAGGAATACCGGACCACATTTCACTTGCTTTTCGTTCAGTACATGAGGATCGAATCCTTTTTTTTTTTTCTTTTTTCTTTTTACATTTCAGAACTAAATACGGGTATGTTCATTTGAAGAAAGATGTTGCGGTTGCATTGTTCAGAGACTCAAAATTTCACTTTTGCAGAGATGAAATGGTTTGTGTGTGTGTGTTTGTAAGAGAGAGAGAGAGAGAGAGAGAGAGAGAGAGAGAGAGAGAGAGGATGTTTTAGAAATGTGATGGAAATAAGTGAACTGAACAAGATATTCAGTTTTGGTGCAGTTTATGTTTATGAATTTTAGTCATATGACGATGGAAAGGAGTGGAAAATTAACTCAGTCTTTTTTTTCCAAGAGTAATGATAGAAAGTAACATGACTGTTGGTTAAGCTACGTTAATGGCTTTGTTGAATCGTAAAGTATGGTATATTTCATGTGGCTCTTTGTAATGGCCTGGGAATGTTTTGGATCAAGGCCGCGTTCGTTTGCTAGCTGGATTCAGTTCAAACATCCATTCTGTTCGTGATTTCTTTTAATGCGTTACATTGATTTTATGTATGTATGTATGTATATAATTATATATATATATATATATATATATACATATATATATATATATATATTCTATATATATATATATATATATATATATATATATATATATATATATATATATATATATATATATATATATATATATATATATATATATATATATAAATACTATTAGAGATCAAACAAAAGGAGGCAACAATCTCTCAAGGGAACAATCGATCTACAGGTTTTTCATAAAAATACTGAAACAAGCAGTTGGGCTGAAATGAAACAAGCAGTTGGGCTGAAATGACTGAGAGAGGAGACAAAAACCAAAAAAGTTACCTTAAAATTAATTTATTTACAATACAGTTATATACATAATAATGTACAGTTGAGTCAAGGTTCCATTTAAAAACAAAATGAACATTACTACAAATGAATTAATTACATAACAGTAACAGCAACAATCAAAAACAAAGATAAATAAAATAGTCAGTACAAAAATGAATCATTACAAAAATGAAATCAATCAAACATGAACCATATATATATATATATATATATATATATATATATATATATATATATATATATATATATATATATATATATATATATATAAAAACAGGGTGCGGCATAAGTAACGCCCTTTGTTTAAGTGGCACAAAATTAAAGCCTTTTGATTATCCTTTATTTTTCGAACATGAATGTATTGCCACAGGTTAATAGATTAATATAATATATTAACAAAATTAATATAATGCTTATTCGGTTTAATAATGCGACATAAGTAACGCCCTTTTTCATTTTATATCTTATAATGTATATTTTCTTTATTATTTTCTTTAATTAATTTGTTAAATCTTCATTTTTTCAGATATTTTATACAACCATGAGATTAACAAAGGAACAGAGAATAAAAGCAATTCAATTGTACTGTCAAAACAATAAAAATGGTGCTGAAACCGCAAGATTGTTATCAGCTGAATTTAACATCCCAAGGGTGCAAAGCCGAAATATCATTTGTATTGAACATTATTAAACCGAATAAGCATTATATTAATTTTGTTAATATATTATATTAATCTATTAAACTGTGGCAATACATTCATGTTCGAAAAAATAAAGGATAATCAAAAAGGCTTTAATTTTGTGCCACTTAAAGGGCGTTACTTATGCCACACCTGTATATATATATATATATATATATATATATATATATATATATATATATATATATATATATATATATATATATATATATATATATATATATATATATATATATATATATATATATATATACACAGTACATACATACGTACAGCTTAGGCTTTTCTGTTATCGTAAAATACACTGGATTTTGTAGTGTCGATCAATAATCGTTTAAACCGGAAGGCAATTTTATACTGAAATGTATTTTTCCGCTCTGAGAATGCCCTCTGATCCTAGAGATGGACCATGTTGTAAGTCCGTTGCTTCCTGAATACCACACATAGGACATTTATGCTGTCAAGCCAAGGAGTATTATGGCTCTTTCGGCCCATTCAGCTCTTAAGACATTCAAAAATGGGCATCTGGAATAGTTGACAAGCAAAAGTGGACTCTTGCCAGCAACTTGGGTGAAATCAGGAATTTTTCAAACATTGCCTTTTTTATTCACATTCTGTAGTCTTCCGTTCCTCCATTTCATTTACGTTTCACAGCTTTCCTTTCACCCGTTTCATTCACATTTTACAGTTTTCCCTTCCCAGTTTTCGTTTACAGCTTCTCTTACCCACATTTCCAACACATTTCACATATTTCCGTCACGTGATCATTCCCATTTTCACAGCTTTCCAGCCGATTCACATTGGAGGAGCTGCTTAGTTACAACAGTTGTGCCTGCTTTTTTTTATATAAATTTAGTATCATTTCTTATTCTTTCCTGCCATCTCTCTAGGTGTGGTCATAGCCAAATATTTCAATTTCGAACAAGCCTTGTTCGGTTAAAAATATTCAGGGAAGAATATTTCATCAATTTTCGAAAGTTTAGCCAGACTCGATTACGCTTCCCAAGTTGTTCTTTATTTTATTTTTATTTCAATCTTCAAATTATATTTACTTGCACTGATCTCTTTTTTTTTTTTTTTTTATTTATCATAATTTTCTTTTGCAAGTCTATTGCTGCTGGGTAGTTTGTCCTCGCGAAATGTGATTCGGAATCCTTAATGTATTTAAAGGAAATAAATAAAAATAAATAAAAATAAATAAATAAATAAAAATAGATAACATTAAAAAAAAATGAAAATAAATAAAAATAAATAAAAATAAATAAATTCAAAAATCAGTTACATTTATGTACAGGCAAATGATCTATTCCCCCCTCCCCTCCCGCTTGAGTTAGGTTGAATCACAGGGATTATGGAAAACGTAAGAAAGTATGGAATTTCAAAGTTCAATCGATGAATATGTCGAATGTCTGATTGTGAATATGTTTGGTCCACATGGTATATATATATATATATATATATATATATATATATATATATATATATATATATATATATATATATATATATATATATATATATGTATATATTTGTGTGTGTGTGTGTGTGTGTGTGTGACGTGTACACACACACACAAAGATTGAGAGATTCCAGTGAAAGGTTGTCGTAGTAAGTATTAATTCTGAGTTTCTTGTGGTTGGATACATTTGCATACTTAATGGCCAATAGCCAGTTGCAATAGCTGTCATGATATTTTTTATGGCTTCTGAATATCTCAAGAAGGTACTAGTATTCTGTTCTTTGAAGAATTTTTAACGTTAAGAAATAATTATTGGGCATTGGATTAGCTTTTGCTTGTAGAATTTATTTAACCATATTCATATACATGATGCTCCATAGTGATAAATATAATGGTATGCTTTTTTTAGTTTTCTGTAAAAGAAAACTATTGAGATGGCTATTTGTCTGTCCATTCCGCACTTTCCCGTCCTCCTTCAGATCTTAAAAACTACTGAGGCTAGAGGGCTGCAAATTGGTATGTTGATCATCCACCCTCCAATCATCAAACATACCAAATTGCAGCCCTCTAGCCTCAGTAGTTTTGATTTTATTCAAGATTAAAGTTGGCCACGATCGTGCGTCTGGCACCAATGTTTGTGCCAACAACATAGTCACCACCGGGCCATGGGTGAGTTTCATTGGCCGTGGGTGAGAGTTTCATGGGCCGTGGCTGTTTCATACAGCATTATACACTGTATTTTTGACTTGTTTTGTTGTGCATCTGAAAAATTGGGAATGTTCCCTTATATAGTAATAGGGAATATTCCCTCATATAAAAATATGGAATATTCACTCATATAAAAATAGGGAATATTCCCTTATATGTGCGTGAGTTATTTGTGAACCTTGCAGTGTGCGGTTCTCTTTAGACAGCGAACTGCAGATGAATGGCTGTGTGTAGATTGTTCTCTTTAAGTTCATCCCAAACATTTCACAATCCGTACTTTGTCTTTTTTTTTTTTTTTTTTTTGTGGGGGTTGGTGGTGGTAGTGGTGGTGGTTGTCCACCTGTAATCTGTGGGAAAGGTCACTGAAACTTTATAAAGCCATGCTGTTACCCCCTCACCCCCTCCCCCCACAGCATATTTCTCGCCTTATCACCCCCCTCTTATGCTACTGCGTGACCTTTAGGTTTTTCGGATTCATCGTTGCCCGTTCAAGGGAACTTAGCTTTATTTTGTCTCGTCCGGGGTCCTTAATTTCATGCTTTAATGTTAAGGGAACTTGGCTTTATTCTGGGGTCCTTATTTGAAGGGTTTACTGTTGAGGGAACTTAGCTTTATTTTGTCTTTTCCGGGGTCCTTATTTTAATGCTTTACTGTTAAGGGAACTTAGCTTTATTTTGTCTCGTCCGGGGTCCTTAATTTCATGCTTTAATGTTAAGGGAACTTGGCTTTATTCTTCCTTATTTGAAGGGTTTACTGTTGATTAGCTTTATTTTGTCTCGTCCGGGGTCCTTATTTTCATGCTTTAATGTTAAGGGAACTTAGCTTTATTTTGTCTCGTCCGGGGTCCTTATTTTCATGCTTTAATGTTAAGGGAACTTAGCTTTATTCAGGTTTTTTGTTTACTCGTTAAGGAACTTAGCTTTATTTTGTCTTTTCCGGGGTCCTTATTTTCATGCTTTACTGTTAATGTTTATTTTGTCTTTTCCAGGGTCCTTATTTTACTTTACTGTTAAGCTTTATTTTGTCTCGTCCGGGGTCCTTAATTTCATGCTTTAATGTTAAGGGAACTTGGCTTTATTCTGGGGTCCTTATTTGAAGGGTTTAGGGAACTTAGCTTTATTTTGTCTTTTCCGGGGTCCTTATTTTAATGCTTTACTGTTTAGGGAACTTAGCTTTATTTTGTCTCGTTCGGGGTCCTTATTTTCATGCTTTAATGTCGCAGCAGTGGTCATTCACCTTTTACAGTTGATGCCTCTTTGGTTAATAAAGCTTTACACTGTAGGAGGCATTACTGTACCTCCTTTCATATTCTCTCTTCAATCTTACTTTCCATTCTCTCCTAACAACTGATTCATAGTGCAACTGCTTTGAGGTTTTCCTCCTGTTACACCCTTTAAACTTTTACTGTCAATTTGTTTCGGCGCGGAATGACCTCTTTAGTTCCAGTGCTTTGGCCTTTGGCCTAAATTCTATATTCGATTCAGTTCGGTTCAATAAACCTTGAATGTTGTATTTCAAGTTGTGAATTCGTTTCGTGCTATTAATTGTTAAAATGTATAACGTGACACGTTTTTCTTTCATTGACCACTAATGTTGGGTATTTTGTATATTAATCAGTTACTTGTCCATAACCAGTAGCATCATTTCATATTAAAATAATGCCTGAATGAACAGAGAGAGAGAGAGAGAGAGAGAGAGATTGCTCATTTGTTACTGCACAATCCTCCGGTGTGGCGAGAACGAATGGTTACCAAAAGTCGACTGGTATAGTGGTCAGTGTCTTGACATGCCACTCAGATGTCATGAGTTCGCGCCTCCCCGTGGGGGACGAAAAATCACTGGCTCTGCATCATGATCAGTTACTGCTGCAGTGTGGGGTCTGCTGCGGTGTGAAGTTGAAACCAACGCATTCTTTGGAAGCTTGAATTTCAAGTGATTGGCCCCTTTGATGTGCTTGTTCCATGTGAATAGGTTTCATCTGCTGAATAAAACAATAAATAAAAAATCTGATTTTGAGGACGCAAGTTCGCGTCGTCATTGCGTCATGTTTGTTGAGCATCGTATTTATTCTTTTGAGACCCTAGTGGGTCAGCGTTGAATTGCTGTGCCCGTCGCCACCTAGGTTCGAATCCTGGCGCAGACGGATGTTGCTGCCCGGAAAGCTTAATCCGAACAATGGAGGCTGAGAAGTTGAGAAGTCCTAGGTTTTGTCAAGTGAATATGGTCCTGATATACCGGCGGTTTGTTTGTTTGTTTGTTTTTTGTTATTTCTCTGGTTTCATTAGTAATGCTGGATGTGCTATCAGTAATTTACTCGAATATCGGCTGGAAAGTGAATGTATTAATAAAATTATTACCATTTTTTTTTAATTTTAATTCTGTAGTATGTGTGATAAAAATACGTGAAGGCGAGATAGTGTCCAGGTTTTCCGACTATATATATACACGTGCAAATATATATATATATATATATATATATATATATATATATATATATATATATATATATATATATATATATATATATATATATATATATATATATATATATATATATATATATATATATATATATATATATATATATATATATATATATATATATATATATATATATATATATATATATATATATATATATATATATATATATATATATATATATATATATATATATAGAGAGAGAGAGAGAGAGAGAGAGAGAGAGAGAGAGAGAGGAGGTTTTTATGCACTTACTGTTTTGCTGTGGCTCACCTCTGACGTAACTCCGACCGTCAGTTTGAAAACGCAAAGCACAACATTTTGTGCCGCGCGTGAGAAGACAGTTGCATCTGCCTTCATTATTTCCGATGCTTACTCTCTTCTGCCTGAATCGGTCTGGATTCTTCCAGCTGCGAAGAAGAAGAAGAAAGCCTTCAGGTTTAAACCCCAAAGTGAGAATTTCATCGGTCACGTTATTGTTCAGCGTTTTCAAAGGAGTATTTTTAGTTTTCTGAAAAGAAAACTGTTGTGCCGGCTTTGTCCGTCCACACTTTTTCTGTCCGACCTCAGATCTTAAAATCTACTGAGGCTAGAGGGCTGCAAGTTGGTATGTTGATCATCCACCCTCCAATCATCAAACATACCAAATTGCAGCCCCCTAGCCTCAGTACTTTTGATTTTATTTAAGGTAAAAGTTAGCCATAATCGTGGGTCTGGCAACGATATAGGCTAGGCCACCATCCTACCGTGGTTAAAGTTTAATGGACCGCGGCTCCTACAGCACTACACCAGAGCACCGAAAGATAGATCTTCTTTCGGTGGCCTTGATTATACGCTGTACAGAAAACTCGATTGCGCCGAGGAAACTTAGGCGCATTTTTTACTTGTTTGAAATGAATTTACTCTTTTTATCTATATATTAGTATTAGCTGATCACGTTTATTTTCAGTAGTTTCAAGCGTCCTTGTTTTTTTACCTACTTTATTTTTAAAGTTATTCTTTAATCTTTAGCTTAATAAAGCTTTCTAGCGCTATGACCAAATGATTTCTGGTAACTTATCTGTTTAATTGACTGAAATGTTTTCTCGTATCTTGACCGTCTCATTATGACCGAAATGTTTTCTTTCATTATGAGAATATAATAAACGTTTTATTTTATCTTTAATAATCATAAAAACTAAAATGTTTTCCTTGATCTCTTCCAGGTGAGTGGCAGGTTGTACAGAGTTTCTGCCTGACAGGTAAGTCTTACACTCCCCTCAAGCCTCAGACTTTGTTGTTTACGCGGTTGTTGGTGCGTGCTACGCGTGCTGGAACCCGGTGCTGTTGTCTCCATTCCCCTACCCTCCCAATCCCCTGCCTACCTCGGTCCCACCCGGGGCGACAAACAGGTTTGCAGGAGAGAATGGCTGCATCATGTCTCCCCTACCCTCCGGATCCCTTACCTACCTCGGTCCCACCGGGTGGACAAACAGGTTTGCAGGAGGAGGAAGGATGTGTCATGTCTCCCCTACCCTCCCAATACCTTACCTACCTCGGTCCCACCCAGGCCGGACAAACAGGTTTGCAGGATGAGGGTGGATGTGTCATGTCTCCCCTACCCTCCCATCCCCTACCTACCCCACCCATTTCCGGGAAGTACAAACAGGTTTGCAGGAGGTGGGTGGCTATGTCATGTCTTCCATACCCACATGTTCCCCTACCTACCCCGCTCCCACCCAGGCCAGACAAACAGGTTTGCAGGAGGAGGGCGGATGTCTACCCTACCCTCCCGTTCCCATACCTGCCCCACCCCACCCAGGGCGGACAAACTGGTTTGAAGGGGGTGGGTGGCTGTGTCATGTCTTCCCTATGGCACTGTCACCAGGGGAAGGACAAGCAAGATCCATTCGGATTTTATTATTGTAGGAGATTCTGTTTATTTTGTTTCTCAAGTCTCATTGATTGAGAGTGTTTGTGTACATGTGTGTATGTCTCTTAATGCATTAACACTTTTCAAACCTACATGCTCTCAATTTCCTTTCCAGCTCTGAATGACCTCATAGGTCCCAGTGCTTGGCCTGTGGCCTAAACCCTATATTCCATATTGCCTTTGAAACTGTGGCGTTTTACATGCCCGCGTGCCCTTTCCACTTGTAAGTATGTTTGCGTTTTCTTATGATTTAATCATTCTGACCATTTTCAGGTTTTCTGCAAGAACTGGTCTTTGGGGCTTGCTAACGAAAGCTAAGCGTTCCGCGTAACCTTTTGAGAATTCACAATAAAGATTATAGAGTCCTGGACTGACCAATTCGGGATAGTTCAGTTTACAGGGTGTAAGTAAAGGTCAAGACTTCTGACTTAAAGGTCACAGTGGGTCGGACGAGGTTTAGTCGCTCTGCGGGGCGTAGAGATAACCCGATTGGTATTGTGGCCAAATTATGTACTCTTGGATGTTGGATCGAGACTGTGTTATGATTGGTAAGAAAATCTTTTTCCATATATTTCCGTTTGGAAGAATTCAGTTCTTAGTTAGAGATCTATTCAAAAATTTATGTGTATGTATGTTTGTATATATATATATATATATACATATCTGTATATATATACATATATACATGTGTCTATATATAGTAATGCATATATATATTATATATATACCTGTATATGTATACATATATATGTATATATATACAGTAGTATATAATATATACATATATATATATATATATATATAGAGAGAGAGAGAGAGAGAGAGAGAGAGAGAGAGAGAGAGAGAGAGAGACATTCATTTATCTAACCACAAATTTGCACATACCTTACCTGTGCGTGTCTGTGTGTGTGTGTGTGCTCGAGCGCACGCACTCGCAAACTGTATTGCGAGTTTGCAAAGGTGTTCGTGCTTGCGACGATAATTCATTTCTCATGTTTCCCCACTGAGGACGTCACGGGGTTCCATTAATTCTCCCGTGTTTTCTATATTGTCCGTCACTCTTCATTCATTTTCTCATTTTTTTCGTCATTACCCTTTCCCGTTATTTATAATTCACTCTGCGCCCTTATCTCCTCGCTCCCATTTTCACCATTGCCCTTTCCTTTCGTGTGGATTGTCTGTTTCCACACAGTGCTCTCTCTCTCTCTCTCTCTCTCTCTCTCTCTCTCTCTCTCTCTCTCTCATATGTTGAGGTCTTCCCTTACTGTTTTTGGGGACCGATTACCCTCTCCCCCCCACTTACCTCTCATTTGCGTTTGTTGAGAAATTTCTCTCTCTCTCTCTCTCTCTCTCTCTCTCTCTCTCTCTCTCTCTCTCTCTCACGTGAAGAAGCCTTCATTCTCTCTCTCTCTCTCTCTCTCTCTCTCTCTCTCTCTCTCTCTCTCTCTCTCTCTCTCTCTCTCATTTAAATGATGTAAAGTTTTGTGCCATTAGACATTTTATGCACTTCACATTAAGTTTAACATTGTGTCGAAAATCTCTTATTATTTGGTTGAGTTGAATGATTCGATGAAAATTTGGAAGAAAAGTTTCAAGGTAAATGTTTTAAAGAAAATTTCGCTCTACTCCAGTAATAGAAGCCGAGTGGATCTTGTTTGTCCGCCCCGGGTGGGGGCGGGGTAGGTAGGGGATCGGGAGGGTAGGGGAGACATGACACATCCACCCTCCTGCCCCGCGCAGCGTAGTGCGCCATCTCGCTAGTTCATATGTTCATATATATATATATATATATATATATATATATATATATAAAGAACAAAATTAAGTTTGTAGTTGTGTGTATATATATATATATATATATATATATATATATATATATATATATATATATATATATCTGTGTGAATTATAGAGAGGTGTGAATTATAGAGAGAGAGAGAGAGAGAGAGAGAGAGAGAGAGAGAGCTTCAGTTGCATTTATGTATACCTAGTATCTAAATAAAAAAAAAACCTTAGGTACATAAAACAATGAGTTCTTGAATGTGTTATTACACCTTCTTGCTCGCTGTGATATTTAGAGAACAATTAATTTTGTTTTCCCTTATAACAAGGGTGGGCGAAGATAATTAAATTTTCCACGGTAACAGGAATAGGCGAATAAGACATTTTGTTTTAGTGCCCTTTATGATTGAGACGGGGTGAAGCGATTCATTTAATATTCCTTGATATCTAACGCTTACGAAAACAGTTGATTTTAAATCAGGTGATGTATATAGGGTCCTTTGTAGCTGTTTTCTAGAAGCCATATTTGAAGCGTGTTTCAAGGAAGACGCCATGTTTTAGCTTCTTGAAGTTCAGCTTATTGGGAATAAGAAAATTTGTAGAGTGAATTGTAAGATAATGAATTATCCAATTGTCCGCAGTTCATCATACTCGAAAAACGGGATTTCATTCAAGACTTTGCATTAAAGCTTCCCTCTGCTTTCATTGGCAAGTTTCTTGGCTACAAACATACCAAGATCTTCAGCGGGATAGTTTTGCCTTATATTTTGTTTAGGCATTTGTTACCTTTGTTGTTTTAAATGAAACTTTAATGTGCTGACGGATTCTGCTAATCCGCTAAACACCAGAGAAGTGTGGATGATTCGAGAAACGAACTTATTGTCTGTTGGCCTATTTTTTATTTTACTATTTTTTAGAAGCCCATCTATTTATATAACTAGAGCAAATCGTAATAGAAAACTTGCTGTTTGTTGTTTACTGCCTTGAAATAACTGTTGATTACTTATAATACCGCTCAATGAATAGTCTGCTAGTCTGTCCTGAGTAGGAAATCCCCAGTGGACAGAATGCATTTTCCCGAGATACAACCGAGTACTGGGACCTTTCCCAGAAAATCGGGACGCCAAATCTTTAAAACTAACCATAGAATTTTCTTGAAAATAATCTCATTATGTTTCCCACACCCAAATTACTCCTCCGGGGTCAATATTATCTAACCTCAACCTAACCTAAGCTAGGGACATGGCAAAAAAAAACCGGGGCTGGTGCGATACTAGCATACATCTCAAGAATTTGCGGACAAGATGCACACGAGCGAAAGATCATGAAGCACTTGCTTAGCTAAGAGTAACAACCATGTTTCATTGCCAGCCCATTACGAATTAGAAACCGCAAGGATATTCCCCTTCTCTCTCTCTCTCTCTCTCTCTCTCTCTCTCTCTCTCTCTCTCTCTCTCTCTCTCTCTCTCTCTCGTGTTTCAGTATCTGACAGGTAGCACGATAGCTTCATGATTTAGAAGTGTGTGTGTGTCTGTATAGCAGTTTAGACACTGAAAGAGAGTAGATTCATCGCTGCTAATGTGAGGTCATTTCCTGCTGATTGCTTCCCATTTCTGCCAAAACATCTTAGAAGTTTGTTGTTTTTCACTTTGAGCAAGATTTCCGCGTAGATGCATTAGAACCCACGAAATGAGCTTTAACATTTTTACTCAAGGGTAAATGCCCCTCTCTGGGCCATACTGCCCTAAAATGGAAGACTGCAGTTTCTGCAAAATTACAAAACTGAGAAAAATGGTAAATACTCTAGTTTTCCCTTGCCTTACTACTGATTTTACAGATACTGCAAATGGGACCCCCTAAATAAAGCATTGAAGAATCATTCTGAAACTGCTGTCACTTGTGTTTTAGTGTTTCGCGAGCCCAGTAGGTGGCATATCTCAGTTTCGAAAATTTTGCAGATGCTGCAGTTTTCCGTTTTAGGGAAGTATTTTGGAAGAAAACAAGAAAAAGGAAAAGGAATAAAGGGAAGGCTTTTAACCGGAGAGGGAAGTGATACTTATCGTTGATAACTTGTCAGCTATAAATTACTCTTATTGAATTTGCTGCCCATTCATATACCTCCTATACCTCCATTCTCTTCTTCCATCTTACTCTCCACCCTCTGCTAACAATTGTTTCATAGTGCAACTGCGAGGTTTTCCTCCTGTTACACCCTTCAAACCTCCTTTACTCTCAATTTTCATTTTCAGCGCTGAATGGCCTTTGGCCAAAATTTTATAGTTAGTCAATTCACTTCAAACATTTCAAGCGCTTGCATTTATCTCTCGAGTTTTCGTAGTATCGGATGTTCGCTTGTCTATTATGTTCTTCAGTGCGGTTTTAACGATGGGAGGTGCAGGATCGCATTTTTTGGTTTGTTATGCAAGTTATTGCATTAATGACAGATTTTGCATTATGGTGGGATTGGGAAACATGTTATTTACATTATGGTGGGATTGGGAAACATATTATTTACATTATGGTGGGATTGGGAAACATTATTTACATTATGGTGGGATTGGGAAACATATATTTACATTATGGTGGGATTGGGAAATATTATTTACATTATGGTGGGATTTGGAAACATTATTTACATTATGGTGGGATTGGGAAACATATTATTTACATTATGGTGGGATTGGGAAACATTATTTACATTATGGTGGGATTGGGAAACATTATTTACATTATATGGTGGGATTGGGAAATATAATGTTTACATTATGGTGGGATTGGGAAACATATTGTTTACATTATGGTGGGATTGGGAAACATATTGTTTACATTATGATGGGATTGGAAAACATATTATTTACATTATGGTGGGATTGGGAAACATTATTTACATTATGATGGGATTGGGAAACATATTTACATTATGATGGGATTATATTGGTGGGACTGGGAAACATATTGTTCACATTATGATTGGATTAAAACATATTATTTAAATTATTGGTTGGATTGGGAAACATTATTTACATTATGATGGGATTGGGAAACATATTATTTACATTATGGTGGGATTGGGAAACATATTGGTGGGACTGGGAAACATATTGTTCACATTATGATGGGATTGGGAAACAAAATATTTACATTATATGGTGGGATTGGGAAACTTAATATGTCAATACAAGTTTCCTTCCTGAAGTCTCTTTCACGGAGTATTACTCTCCCCTTAGTATTCCTTCTGCTTTAAATGTTTCACATTTCTCTTCCATTTCTTCAGCATTCGTATAACTTTCGGCTTTTTATCTTTTCTTAATTATCTCGTCCGCCTTCTCCTCCTCCTCCTCCTCTCTTCTTCAAGTTATCACTTTAATTCTTTTTATTTCTCTCTCTCTCTCTCTTTAGGGCTGCTTCTAACGTATATTTTTTCTCTTGTAGTTACCTCTTCTTCTTCTTCTTCTTCTTCTTCTTCTTCTTCTTCTTCTTCTTCTTCTTCTTCTTCTTCTAATTTCCAACTCCTATCTGTTTTTTGTCTTTTGTAATTATCACATCCGCTTGCTTCTTTTAACTTGCGTATTCCAGCTTACAACAGTATTTTTTTTTTTCATGTAATTACATCAGCCGGATTCTTCTTTTCCTATTTTCTCCTCCTTTTCATCTCCGGGTCGCTCTCTTGCTCCTCCTCATCCTCCTCCTCCTCCTCCTCCTCCTCCTCCTCCTCCTCCTCCTCCTCCTCCCCTCCTCCTCACCTGAGGCGACTTTCCGTCCTTAGTCATCAACTTCGCTTTCCCGAGGTTCCTTCTCCTTCCATTCATCGTTTCCATCGCGATGGTATTGAATAAATGATGCTCAGTAAGCCCTCTTTGGATGTGAGATAATGCTGTCTCTCTCTCTCTCTCTCTCTCTCTCTCTCTCTCTCTCTCTCTCTCTCTCTCTCTCCTGCCCAACACTGCTTTATTTTTAACATGTGTTCTTGTGCTTGTGTACGTTATCAAACCATGTTTTTTTTTTAATTCTCTCTCTCTCTCTCTCTCTCTCTCTCTCTCTCTCTGCTGTCAAACACTGCTTTTTATAACATGTGTTCTTGTGCATGTGTACGTTATCAAACCGTGGTTTTTTTATGATCTCTCTCTCTCTCTCTCTCTCTCTCTCTCTCTCTCTCTCTCTCTCTCTCTCTCTGCTGTCAAACACTGTTAGGTGTTTGTGTGTGTGTGTGTGTGTGTGTATGTATGTTTGTGCTCGCGTTATCAAGCCGTGTTTTTTTTACGTGTATTTCTCGCCCTCAAAAAACAATTTTCTACCGCGTTCCTGTTTGTTCCTGCTGGCAACCTATGTTTATTTTATGTATATCCCTCCGTGTGTGTGTGTGTTCTGTCAAACCAGTAGTTTTTAAAATGTTTGCCTGTATCCGTGTTCACTTGTCTGGTTTAGAGCACCTGGTATATTCAGTAGTGTGTTTTGTTTTTGTTTCATTTCAATTTCTTGCTCTTGTTTTGGGGTGTAATATATGCACTGCTTTTTTTTATGTATTTCGTTCCCGAGTCATATTTCTGCGTCTTAGCAATGGTGATCAAGTTTTTTTTTTTTTTTTTTTTTTTTTTTTTTTACAGGATAATGATTTTGAACCATACCTGAAAGAATTCAGTCATATAGATTGGCGGAATTCTATTTTACTCTTAAAGTTATTAATTTCATTTATGAGGAATGACGACGTAATGTTTGGGCAGTACCCACTTTCTGACCGAGCAGTGCTGTCGTTTTTCACGTTTTATTTTAGGAATGCCACTTTTATGAGTTGCATTCTCCACTCCCCCAACCCTCCCTTAGGGCCATGGCATTCCACGTTGTTATTAATCTGTGTGAGGAATGACGGCGTAACCAGTGGAATGATTCCATGCCGTTATTTTTCGCTTTCACAACAATGACTGGATAATGAGTGGGTAATGAGTGCCAATCCCCTCAACGCTATATTATTTCATGTTGTTATTAATATCATTAATTTTTTTGAGGAATGACGGCGTAATGAGTGGCATGTCACCCCACCCCTCCCCCTTTTCCTCCAGGCTACGGTATTGATCGGCGGTAGCATGCCCTATCATCGTTCTCTGGGACGTGATAATTAAGACCTTTTCCATCTCTCTCTCTCCCTCTCTCTCTCTCTCTCTCTCTTTCTCTTTCTCTTTCCCTGTGTACCGGTAAACACACACTAACCCTCGTAGGGTGGTGTGGAGGGGGGAGAGGGGGAGGGGAGGCATTCTATCCTCTCAGGCCCGTCCTTTAGGATGTTCGCATATAACTTTAAAATATTGAGTAACTGGCAACTGGATCGTTGCCAGGGCAACGACGTACGTCATTCAGGTAGCTGCTCATTCATTCCTCATTCATTCTTGTGCGCAATCTCTCTCTCTCTCTCTCTCTCTCTCTCTCTCTCTCTCTCTCTCTCTCTCTCTCTCTTTTCCCCCATTACATTTAAGGTTGTGGATCCTTCTCGTGTTCTTATCCACCTTTTTTTAATATTTCAGAGGCATTTTTTTTTGTACAGGTTTGGAGACCAGTTCTGTAGTTTTGTATACGATTTATTATTAATTTGTATGCTCGCTCTCTCTCTCTCTCTCTCTCTCTCTCTCTCTCTCTCTCTCTCTCTCTCTCTTATATGTGTAAGGATGTGTTTGTGTGTGTGTGTGTGTGTGTGTGTGTGCGCATGCGGGCTTCGGCCAGCAGCGTTATTAGTAAGATTACACAGCTCACACCCCACTCCTACCTGCCTGTCAAAACAGCGCTGTTCTGGGAGACAGTTTTGCAATTTGCGTCGCTTTGCGTGAGGGATGTTCCGTCCAACCCCCCCCCCCAATTGTCTTTTTATGCTTTTAATGTCCTTTCAAAGAAAATTATTAAGATGGCTCTTTGTCTCTCCGTCCGCCCCCAAATCTTAAAAAACTTCTGAGGCTAGAGAGCTCTATGTTGATCATCCACCCTCAAGTCATCAAACATACCAAATTGCAGCCCTCTGGCCTCAGTAGTTTATATTTTATTTAAGAGTAAAGTTAGCCGTAATCGTGCATCTGGCAACGATATAGGACTGGCCACAACCAGGCCGTGGTTAAAGATTCACGGGCCGCGGCTCATACAGCATTATACCGATACCACCAAAAGATAGGTCTGTCTTCGGTGGCCTTGATTTTAAGCTATACAGAAAACTCGATTGCGCATTTTTTACTATTTTATATGGACACGAGTTCGCTTTAATTCTATGAAATTGTTGCGGACGATTTTTTTTTTTTTTTTTGCGAGCGTGACCTAGCTTTTATTTCGATCAAATTTTTAAAGTGTCAGTTACTATAAGCATGGCCTCTGTTTTATCTGCATAGAATTGTTATGGATGCTTTCAATTTAATTAGCATGAACCACGTTTTATTTATTTGAAACTTCTTAATGTTTTAATCGCATGGAAATGAGACATTTTTGCTTCCATAGAATTTTTTTACTCTTACGAATCTTTAGTAATTAGAAGCCAGTGGGACAAAAACCTAGAGAAGAAGAATTAAGAATACTACTGTATATTATACCAGAAGATCCGATTTTGACTGTCTAAGTTTACGTTGCTATTATGAATTTTACAAATTTTTTGCACAGATGCTTTGCGTTTATAGCAAAAAAAAAAAATTGTTTATTAGGTCTGCAATAGTTTACTAATCAGTCAATACTTCGGTGATTAATCTTGTATAAGTTTCATGACTGCGGGTGGAGATTAATGGAATTTGGAATCCCTCCCACCCCCCTCCATTCCTCATTTTATGAATGCTTGACAGTTGTTGCTTCTTATATGGTCGTTTCTTTGATATTCTTATATATATATATACATATATATATTATATATGTATATATATATATATATATATATATATATATATATATATATATATATATATATATTTACTGTATATATATATAATATATTGATATATATATATATATATATTATATATGTATGTATATATATATATATATATATATATATATATATATATATATATATATATATATATATATATATATTTACAACATATGTATATATATAATATATTGATATATATATATATATATATATATATATATATATATATATATATATATATATATATATATATATATATAATATATATATATATATATATATATATATTGATATATATATATATATATATATATATAATATATGTATATAAATAATATATTGATATATATAATATATTGATATATATAATATATTGATATATATATATATATATATATATATATATATATATATATATATATATATATATATATATATATATATATATATATATACATTATAATAAATAGATGGACAGTAGATGATAATATTTATTTTGAGATTACTAGAACAATTGTATTAACTAATACAATTAAATTAGATAAACAGTTATTACTTTTAGTTAAATTTTTTTGTATACAATAACACAGTTTGCAATTCTGAAAAGAATTATATATAGACTTATCACATAAGGACTCATCCATATACTGCACATTTATTTTTAAGTCCACGTCGTGGTTCTTCCACTTTTGTTTTTTTATCATTCATATATAATATATATATATATATATATATATATGTTGTTATATACTATATTGATATATATATCTCTCTATCTCTCTCTCTCTCTCTCTCTCTCTATATGTCTCTCTCTCTCTCTCTCTATATATATATTTGAGGTCACATACGTATATATGCTGTCATTTCTAGAGAAAGGAACATTCCTGTAATTTGTTAACTTTTGTCCAGATGGGCTTTGCAATTCCAAAGGATGTCAGTTTTATACTGTCTGATAGAGCAAATGGTTAATTAGGTTGTTTTTTTTATTGAGCGCCCAGTGAAGACGGAGAGGGATGTGTGACTCTCTCTCTCTCTCTCTCTCTCTCTCTCTCTCTCTCTCTCTCTCTCTCTCTCTCTCTCTCTTAGAGGAATTAGATAGTAGTGAAAAATACCTCGATGTCGAGGACGATTTATGCAGTTACTAACTGCAGGGCAAACACGACCTCCATTAAGGATGGTACTCTGAAGGAAATCTTCATATCATAATTCTTTGGTAGGAGGGGGGGTTTTGGGGGTGGGGTTGGTGGGGTGGGGGCGTCCAGGTGATGAAAGAAAGAAGCATCTTCAGCCGAACTGCGACCCTTCCCGTGGCCATTAACCCAAAAGAAACAAGTGAACGAAAAAGGACCACTAGGAGTAATCGTAGTAGGAGGAGGAGGAGGAGGAGGAGGAGGCGGAGTCTTCCGGCACATGCATTCGTCGTAATCTGTTTAATATTTTATTTCCTGCCTTATGTCCCTCGCCCGTAAAGGCCAATTCTGCGAGCGCACACTTAGCCCGGGCCAGTCCGCAGACAGCTAGTGGCACTAAAGGTTTTAGCACATATCCTGATGTCCGGTGTAATGTATGTAACTTAATATTTGGTTGGAAGGGAGTGGCCGGGTGCGGAATGGGACGCTGTAATGTCCTCGTGCAAAGAACACCAACGCGTGCGGATGCAAACGAAGCGCACGCACTTCCACAAAGAAGAGAGAGAGAGAGAGAGAGAGAGAGAGAGAGAGAGAGAGAGAGAGAATATGAGTTCTCTGAGTTCAGCCTCAGCAATTGTTGTGATACTTGACGTATTGGGTTTTCAATGATAATGAGCGTAGAAATAGTTATGAAATTGTGTCATAAGGTTGCTGGGAACTACTAGATTGATTATTAAATAAACTGCTCTCTCTCTCTCTCTCTCTCTCTCTCTCTCTCTCTCTCTCTCTCTCTCTCTCTCTCTCTCTCTCTCTCAGTTGTGTTTGTGTTTTCGTTTTAAGTGATGTCAAATTGTATACTGTCAAGTTAGTAATTCGGGAAGAGACTCTCTCTCTCTCTCTCTCTCTCTCTCTCTCTCTCTCTCTCTCTCTCTCTCTCTCTCTCTCTCTCTCTCGTTTTATGTACAAACGCTGCACATACAAAAGAACGTTTGTAATTGGTTGACTTGTTGTACAGAGGACCTCACACTTAGCAAAGGATATGCCGGCCAGTTACTGTCTCGTTTAAGTTTAATTAGTTTGTCATAGTATTGAATTGCTCGAGAAACGGTGGAGCGAAGAGAAAGTGCTCTCTCTCTCTCTCTCTCTCTCTCTCTCTCTCTCTCTCTCTCTCTCTCTCTCTCTCTCTCTCTCTCTCTCACTTTTGAAAAGAGGTGACAAGATAACTGTTCATGCAAAATCACCGCACAAGCTCACCTGTCTTGAAATAAAAAAAAAAATAAATAAATAAAGGAAAAACAAGGTATTGTAAGGAACCTTTCTTCTCGTTGTCCGAGGAATATTAAGGGATGCATAACCCTGGGTAAATTGATTCGCGCTTCATGATTTGACGAACTGAACACCGTTCATTTAAGTATTTTTTATTGTCATTATCATCATTAGAAAAATCTTATCTGAGAGGAGAGAGTTGGGGGGAGGCGGGGCGTTGATACATATTTCATTCAAGTTTCTTGATTTAATTCTTTGCATCTGAAGGTCAAGAAAGGAAGGAGGAAGGAGGGCCTCCGAGATATTTAGATCTGCGTCCATTACGTCCAGTTAGAGTTAACTCGAGCTTTTTAGAATCGCGTTCATCATAAAATAAACAGTCGACCTGCCCAGTTTGATAGAGCCGGCAACAGGAGGCGGCGTTGCAGTGGAGAGGAGAGTTCGTTCGGTATATAGAAGCAGTTCTTGAAAGATTCAGAGCTTAAAGGAGACCTTTCCTGGAATGTCTTTTGTGTATTCGGCGAGTTGGTTGACCGCCCGCAGAGAATAAGGATAAAAAAAAATAACAAAGTCTCCTTAACAAAGCAGAGTCTCATAAGGAAAACTGAATAATGAATGTCTGTCAGAAACCAAATGACCTCGTTCAGGTGTTTTCATTCAGGTCTCTTTTCTGGCCTGGAAGAATTGAACCAAATCGAAGGCAATGGCGGAAGAAGGAGATTTGGTGTGAAATAGGTCATTTACAAAGGCCAGGGTTTTACAGGTATGATAATAATCAGCTCTTGAGTCAAATAGATATTCATTTTTGCCTGTGCTCTTTATTATACGTCATGGTTGGTGGTAATAGAGAGTCATTTTGGGAGGTTTTTCCTTAATTGGTACGCCCTCTTGTTTTGCAAGTAGAATGGTATCAAGTTGGAATTCTATTATATGAAAATACCAACAGATAATTTTTATATTGGGTAATTGTTAACCTGATCATTTTCTTGATTAAGGATAAATAATATAAAGCCCAATGCTCTTCACTGTAGACGTAATTTTCTGATATAGGTTGCCCGGTAGAGGGGTAGCGCCGTCAGTGCATGTCACGTTGGGTGCACTGTAGGCATTACTTAAGGTTCTTTGCAGGGTCCTTTCGGCCACTACCTGCAACCCCTTTCATTCCTTTTACTGTACCTCCATTCTTATTCTTTCTTCTATCATACTTTCCACCCTCTTCCAACAATTGTTTCATAGTGCAACTGCGAGGTTTTCCTCCTGATACACCTTTGTAACCTTTCACCTGTCAATTTCCCGTCAGCGCTGAATGACCTCTTGGGTCCCAGCGCTTGGCCTTTGGCCTAAATTGTATATGCTATTCTCGATACAGGTTGCAGACTGGTAACAAGCTTAATTGCCTATTTGTGAAAATAAATGATATAGGAACTGGTTAAACTTTCTCAGTGGACTTCACGCGGGAGTTCTCCATCCTTCCGAGATGAATGGACTGTATTCCGTTCACTTGCAGAAGTCCGCTTCATTAATCTCCCGGTGATTTGACGTCATTTGTAAACGAAGTGATTGCGAGTTTCGTCATTTTGATACGGTCTTTCGTTCCGACCTGATGTGCTTTTGTTTCGAAAGCACATGGCTTCCGTCCTCGAATTATTTTTTTATTTTTTTTTTTTTTTTTACTGTTTTCTGTTTTCTGTGTGTGACGAGTCTTCGAACTGCGGAAATACATAGAACGTTATTGATTGATCGAGGTATAGACAGTACATCGCAGTGGTCTCCCATGAAAATATAAACATTATAAATATAAATATTATATATATATATATATATATATATATATATATATATATATATATATATATATATATATATATATATACAATGGTATTCTTGCTGAAATGCAAGCACCTCTGTCTGGAGATACACTTATGAAACAGGTAGGGCTGAAATGCCCATGTATGGGTACTTCAGCATTTGTTCCTGAGTAATTAATCTCGGTTTAACTATAATCAGTAATGGTAATCCTCTTGGTAATTTTCCTCATTTACGCAAGATTTTCAATTCGAGAAAATTTGTCTTCTCGTCCAATCTCTGTGAGCTTAGCTTGGCATTGCCATTACCGGAGTTTTAGTTTTCTGCAAAAGAAAACTGTTGTGCCGGCTTTGTCTGTCCGTCCGCACTTTCTCCTGTCGGCCAAACATCTTAAAAACTACTGAGGTTAGAAGGCTGCAAATTGTTATGTTGATCATCCACCCTCCAATCTTCAGACATACCAAATTGCAGCCCTCTAGCCTCAGTAGTTTTGATTTTATTTAAGGTTAAATTTAGCCATAATCGTGCATCTGGCAACGATATAGGCCAGGCCACCACCGGCCCTTTGTTAAAGTTTCATGGATGGGCCGCGGCTCATACAGCGTTATACCGAGACCACCGAAAGATAGATCTATTTTTGGTGGCCTTGATTATACGATGTGCAGGAAACTCGACTGCGCCGAAGAAACTTCGGCGGGTTTTTTGTTTCTGGTATGTTAGGGACTCACAGGCAGGTAGATAGTCTTCACGAATACGAATGACAAGATTAACACATTCACCTACATTAATTTTCATTTTACAGATATGGTTGGGTATCTTACAAGAACGGTTTGATTTTAATTTTCGTTAACTTAATCTGTTTATTTTTGGGGGGCTTCTTTATTTCAGTGAGCCATATTTGTAAGAAAAAATGTATATTTTCAGAACGCTTGATCTCGGTCATGAA
The DNA here is from genome assembly GCF_040412425.1 of Macrobrachium rosenbergii. Taxonomy (NCBI): domain Eukaryota; kingdom Metazoa; phylum Arthropoda; class Malacostraca; order Decapoda; family Palaemonidae; genus Macrobrachium; species Macrobrachium rosenbergii. Next base: position 15,807,234 of record NC_089777.1, on the reverse strand, counting down.
TCCCATACTGCGTATGTTTTGGGAACGTTTTAGGAACGTTGGAGTGAGTCACTTCGACATTCTCTCTTGCTGTAAGAAGCTTACAATCTTCCGTGGGACAATTGTGTTTATGTGACTTTTCCATAGTTTCCTCTTGTCGGGGGGATATTTTTATATTTATTTGTAGGTTTAAAGTTGTGTAGTTTGGTTGTAGAAGAAAACTGGTCTATCATAAAATGGAAGACTGCAGTATCTGCAAAAATACAAAACTGAGAAAATTGGTAGATGCTCTCTTGCCTTACCACAGATTTTGCAGATACTGCAAATGGGACCCCCTAAATACTCGTGGAAAGCATTGAAGAATCATTCTGAAACTGCAGTAACTTGTGTGTTATTGTTGCACGAGCCCAATAGGTAGCAAATCTCAACTCCGAAAATCTTGCAGGTACTGCAAATGGGACCCCCTAAATAAAGCACTGAAGAATCATTCTGAAACTGCAGTAACTTGTGTATTAGTGTTGCACGACCCCAATAGGTGGCATATCTCAATTTCGAAAATTTTGCAGATACTGCAGTTTTCCATTTCAGGGCAGTGGAAAGTTGTTTGTGGGTGAATTCTTTCGCTGCTGTAATTAGTGAGTGTTCATATGTTCATACAACGAATTATTGTCGATAGTTCAATGTTATGCACACATACAGACACACTTATGAACGCGCTCATATCCACCACGGCTCTCGACGAAAGCGTCAGAGCGTTTGGCTGACTTTCATTTGATGAGATAAAAGTCCCTAACAATAAAGACAGCGGCGCAGAGCCCCAAAAATGTGCTCGCTGAGGAAAGTAAATTTATCTTCACTGATTGAATTGAGAGTTCACTTATGGCAATTATGTCGTTTTTAGAGGGGGGGGGGAAGGATCGAGTTGCAGTTTTATCCTCAGATAGGTCACAGAGAATAGTTCAGAACTATGTAAATCTATGTATATATTATGCATGCGGCGTCACACACTCAAGTAAATGAGAAAATCGGGTTTTAATCTGAAGACAGAAAATATATTGTAGATTTCAACGAAGGGTTAGAGAAAACAAGTACAAAACGCGCAAACGACGTTTAATGCTGTATGAGCCACGGGCCATGAAACATTCAGCCATGGCCCAGTGGTAGCCTTCCTGTAGCGTTGCCAGACGCATGATCTAGGCTAACTTTAACCTTAAATAAAATAAAAACTACTGAGGCTAGACGGCTGTAATTTGATATGTTTGATGATTAGAAAGTGGATGATCAACATACCAATTTGCATCTCTGTAGCCTCAGTAGTTTTTAAGATCTGAGCGCGGACAGACAAATAGCCATCTCAATAGTTTTCTTTTACAGAAAACTAAGACCCAAGTCACCTGATTGGTGTGCGGTCTCTGTGCTCATTCCCAGTTCAGTTATAGGTGACTGTGTTAATTCATAGTTTAGTTATAGGTGACTGTCGGTGCCCAGTTCAGTTATAGGTGACTGTGTTAATTCCCAGTTCAGTTATTGGTGACTGTTTTAATTCCCAGTTCAGTTATAGGTGACTGTGTTAATTCCCAGTTCAGTTATAGGCAACTGTTAATTTCCAGTTCAGTTATAGGCGACTGTTAATTTCCAGTTCAGGTATAGGTGACTGTGTTAATTCCCAGTTCAGTTATAGGTGACTGTGTTAATTCCCAGTTCAGTTACAGGCGACTGTTAATTCCCAGTTCAGGTATAGGTGACTGTGTTAATTCCCAGTTCAGTTATAGGCGACTGTGTTGATATGGCAACTGTGTTCATTCCCAGTTCAGTTGCAAGTGAACAGATATTAAACTTTTTTTAATGCAAGTTTTGTACTCCTTGTTGTATTTGCACTTTGCCAGTTCCTGAATCTTTTTACTGCATAGATCAGAATCTACGGGTGGTCAGTGACTGATAAGGAGGCCTTTTGAAACTCTACGGTGTTTGGTAACAGTTTCATTATTATCATTTTATTATGATTTCAGTAGATGAAACCCATTCACATGGAACAAGCACACCAAAGGGGCCGTTGACTTGGAATTCAAGCTTCCAAAGAATGTTGGTTTCAACCTCCCACCGCAGCAGACCCCCCTAACACTGCAGCAGTGACTGATCATGAAAAGGGCCACGTGACCCTCGAAAAATAAGGCATGAAAGTAGTTTGAACTCTGTGGCCAACTTCTTATCCAGTTCCCAGAAGAGAAAAATTACCATTCTTATTTAAAACGTAAGAGTTGTACATTGTTCCACATCAAAATACATACAGGGATGTGTAAATAAACTGGAAAGCTGTTGTCGATGTGCGTTCATGTATCATTTCTATGTGTTCAGTTTGCATATTACACGAGTGCATTTACAGTACGTAGTGACATGCTTCTGTATAGGGGAAACATGTTCAGCTCCATAAAATGCTTTCTTGTTCCCTTATTTTAATTTATAAGGGAGGCCCACTTTTCTCTCCCTTGTGCGAACGCATTATTGAATTTTCGAAGTTCAAGTTTGCAGGATGTGAATGTGCCCGGACAGTCTAATATTATTTTCCAGCCCGGGTTGGAGGAAAACAAGAAAGGCTAGCGGAAGAAAGAAGGGGGACGAGGGAGGCTTAACTATAAAGGCAATGACTGAACTGCTACGTAAAGGGAAAAGAATTGTTAGTCGGGAAAAGTGAAGTACGACGAGAATTCCAAAGTTTACTCGTAGAATAGGAAAAAGCGACACATGCAAACTATTCATGTTTATTGTTCGTCAGCGATTCATCACTGCATCTTATCAAAGGAAGAGGCAATATAGACGAGGAAAATTCGCAAGAGGAAGTTCGAGGATTTGGGGAGGAGTCGGAGAGGGAGAGGAAAAGAGCGAGGAGTGTGCGTGTGAGGGGTTCGAATATGCGGTCGAGACTTCGTTTTTCTGTTTCGGCGGGACACGAGGTCGCAGGCCTTAATTGTGTACTTTTTTTTACTCGTTTCTTGTCCAGCTTCCTGGTTGCACGGCGAGATTGCCGCTGTGGCAGTTTCACTCATCGTGTCTGTGTTTGTAGGAAGAATAATGTTTGTCCTTAGCTCTGCAGACGATTGCCTTGTCGTACACGTTGCCTGATCTTTTGTTATGATCGTATACTAATGTATTCTCCATTCTTTCATATAGGAAGAATAATATTTGTCCTTAGCTTCGCAGATGATTGCGTCTTGTCGTACCCGGGATTTAAAATGTATCCTACCCGTTGTCTGATCTTGAGTCATGATCATATACTAATGTATTCTCCATTCTGGTAATTTTTTTTTGTAATGTTTTTTTTTTCGTGCACAGAGTTTCGTGACGGCTTCAGTGAAAGATACGTACCATATGAGAGAGAGAGAGAGAGAGAGAGAGTACCGTATTTTTATCTCGCATTCCATATATCAAAGGTTTGTTGATTCATGTTATGAACAGGTCTTGAAGTTTAAAAATCTCGCCGTAGGAAAGTAAACTTCATGTCCTTTGGTAGACTAAAACTGTTCGGTTTTGAGACACATTTGAATTTATTGCGTTTGGATTAATGGCTTCGTAACCTGTGTGGAGCAGTGGGGACGAGTTTATGATCCTATCGATGTATTATTCATGATCTTTTTATCGAGGGAGTCTCAGTCGAATTGTAAGCAAAAAGGGTTAAGCATTTTTTTTTTTATGAAATGACACCAGGCGACAGATTGTCAGACAAGGACAATATGAAGCTGTTATTTTTACATGAGTGATAAAAAGTACTCTTTATTTTTAAATCATTTTCTTGCCATTCCTTTTCTCCCTCTCAGTTTATGTTCCAGTGGGGTTTGCTTGAAGCATTATGGAAAGGAACCGTGTCGATGAGTTTCTGGACTGGTAATTTACGTGCTTCACCAGTAACCCCCCCCCAACTCCCCTCCACCCAAACACTTCCTTTAGCTGGTATTCCGAGAGATAGAGGGTGATCTCTCTCTCTCTCTCTCTCTCTCTCTCTCTCTCTCTCTCTCTCTCTCTCTCTCTCTGAAGGTGACCGTATTAAGTCCTTAGTAATATAAAGGAATCTTTATACAACTTCTCTCACACACACAAATCTTATCAGTATTGTCAATTTTGTTATTACCATTTTGTATTATTTTAAATAATTATCCAGATTCATTGTATCCATCTTTTCCAAATAGATTTCAGGACTCATCATGGCACAGAATGACGTCGGAACGAGTGCCTGGGCTTTGGTTCTAAATACTACGACGCTCAGGAGCCCCCATTGCAACTTTAACGGGGAATGGGGACGGGGCAGCAACAGCAGATCCCCAACTTTCTTGGGGAATTCTTCCATAGGAAGCTGATCTAACGAACGTTACTGTTCCCCTAACCCCTACTGTACCTCTGTACCTCCTTTCATATTCACTTTCTTCGTCTCACTTTCCACCCTCTCCTAACAACCGTTTCATAGTGCAACTGCGAACCTTTCTACTCTGAATTTTCCTTTTAAGCACCGAACGACCCCATAGGTCCAAGCACTTGGCCCTTGGCCAAAATTCTGTGTTCCACTCCATGGCTATGCATCTACTCATTCATCCATATCTCCCCACGCCATCGTTGTTGTAGAGTCTTTATCCCTGCCCATCCCACAACTCCCATAAGCTGTCACCCCTGGTTGCACTCATTATACATAGCGCATTGTCCCCCTCTTACGGGCTTAAAGAATTCTCGCTAATTTCCAACCCACGCTTATTCTATCTCGGTACTATCGATTTGCCTCCATTCATCTCTGTAGCCTTCTGTGTTTGAGGATGAGAGGATATGTAGCTTTAAAGATAAAGCATCGTTTGGTTATATATATATATATATATATATATATATATATATATATATATATATATATATATATATATATATATATATATATATATATATCTGTATATACTCTATATATACAAATACATATGTATACGCATACACACGCACACACATAGATTTATATATCATACATATATACGTAATCGATCTTACTTAGAATGTGAGTCGTTTTCATGATTGTTTAAAAACTCGCGACTGCTTTCTCGAGGGGTTTCCCCACTGTTGCAAGTGTGCGTTGTAGAGCCAAGGAAATGTTCGGGGCACAGATTTGGCCGAATAAGATTCTGATCGGTTTCATTAAACTTCATTAAAGTGCCTTCTGTTGTTATTGCTCGCGAGTCAGGTTTCCCCCTTCCGGTACGTGGGCGATTTCAGGTTGCAGGCAATCTTTTAGGAATTAGGTTTGGACAAGTAGAGGTTTGTTTGTGTTCTAGTAAACCCCACTGAGAATGGGCACCGGTGGGGTTTACTAGTAAACCCAGAGAATGGGCAGAACCGACCTGGCCACCGTCATGTGCAAAGGATGTTTTCTTTTGGAGCTACACTGATACGCCACCTTGAATAACCCCACAAGTCCTTTGGTGTTAGACTTCTCAAGAAGGCTGGTGATTTGGCACCCTGTTTCTCTTACTAGAGGCCTAATTCAGTTAATTCAAGAGAGAAGCAGTGAATTCGCACCATTCGTAACTGATTTCAGTATTGAATAGGGAGTCGTTTGTATGTAATAAAAATAAAGTTTTACTGTTTGATTTTAATTATCATTATTTATTTATTTTTTGTCATATCCTTGATATTTGGGAACTGTCGCTGTGTTTATTAACTGTCAACTGAAGCGCGGGATGACGTAGCTGGTTAGTTGACTGTGGTTGGTCGCAGCCAAGAGTGTAGCAACCTCTTCTCAGAACCACTGGGCCTCTTGCCCTTAAAGAGTCAGACCAGAGAGAGAGAGAGAAAATGGTGTTTCAATTTGGATGCAACCTTTGATATAAAAGTCATGTAAATATTCCTGAATATTAAACTTATATTCCTCATCGACGAATTTTTCCTTTATTGAAATGAGACAACATATATATATATATATATATATATATATATATATATATATATATATATATATATATATATATATATATATATGTTTCCCTGCGTCTTTTCGAAATTAACTATTTTTTTCTTTGCATGCGAAGAGAAGGCTTAATCCTTTAATTGACAGCTGTTGAGAACCTTTCGGAGTTTTCAGGAGTTCATCCAGAATAGCTGTAAATAAGGAACGTGATGAAAAAGTAACATTTTCATTTTTTTTTTCCTTCTTTTTGATTATTTATCTTTCTTCGCTGCTATTCTTGAGTCCTTTACTGACGGTCTTTTTCGTCCTCTTACGGTTATGTATCACGCAGAGGAAAGACAGATAGACAGGGAATAATTATAAGTAATTGGAGTAATTTCTTAGTGGTTTTTTGATACAATATACTTTTTCTGCCCGCACTTTTTCTGTCCGCCCTCATATCTTAGAAACTACTGAGGCTACAGGGCTGCAAATTGGTATGTTGATCATCCACCTTCCAGTCATCAATCGTACCAAATTGCAGCCCTCTAGCCTCAGTAGTGTTTATTTTATTGAAGGTTACAGTTACCCATGATCGTGCTTCTGGCAGCGCAACAACACAGGCCACCACGGCCGGCTGAGAATTTCATGGGTCACGGCTCACACAGCATTATACTGAGACCACCGAAAGATAGATCTGTTTTTGAAGGCGCGTTTTTGACGTGTTATTAGTATATATTTCATTTTATACTCTGGTTCCCAAGAGGGCATGAATATATCTTAAACTTCAGAAACCGCATTATTATGCATTATATTTCCGCCGGAATTCTGTCGTAATGTTTCAAAGATTTGTTTGTATTTTTGGTGCTGTAATGTGGGGGTCATTTTGTGTTGTTCATTTTTTCGTTATTCCAGAAAGTGAACGTTATGGAATTACGTGGCTTTATTCTGTAAAAATTGAATCTGTTGCTTCAATCAAAACTAATTAAAAAATATATTGCCAACCACGAGGCTGCCCGATCCCAACGGTATGCCAACGTCTCTCTCTCTCTCTCTCTCTCTCTCTCTCTCTCTCTCTCTCTCTCTCTCTCACACAGTACTCGTATACAGGGGAAGAATGCTGCCTCTCTCTCTCTCTCTCTCTCTCTCTCTCTCTCTCTCTCTCTCTCTCTCTCTGAGTACTCGTATACTGCTGCTCCCATAAACCCCCTCTCTCTCTCTCTCTCTCTCTCTCTCTCTCTCTCTCTCTCTCTCTCTCTCTCTCTCTCTCTCTCTCTCTCTCTCTCTCTCTCTGAGTACTCGTATACGGGGGAAGAATGCTGCCCCCTCCTCTCTCTCTCTCTCTCTCTCTCTCTCTCTCTCTCTCTCTCTCTCTCTCTCTCTCAGAGTGCTCGTATACGGGGAAAGAATGCTGCCTCCCATACCCCCCTCCCTCTATCTCTCTCTCTCACTGAGTACTCGTATACGGGGAAGAATGTTGCCTCCTATACACGATCAATCCTTGTCTTGTTTTTATACTTTATTGGAGGATGTTCGTGTCAATAACAGAACAACGAGATAGGCAGCGTCGGTGATCTTCTTCGGGCAAAACATGCTGAGAGTATATTTCGCCTCGTTAGTTGTTGTTCGATAGCATGTCGATAGCAAGAACCGCCAAGGAAATGGAATCTTGAACTGCCATTGTCAAACAAGCTGTGTAACGAACTTTGCGTAAAGATGAATGGCATATGTATGTAAATTTTGGATACCCACACACGCATATATATGTTTATAGTATATACTGTATATATATATATATATATATATATATATATATATATATATATATATATATATATATATATATATATATATATATATATATATATATATATATATACTCGTATATATATAAATTTCTGACTCACATCAGGATCGATATAATTGAAATTCAAGGACTCACAAAAGTCAGGATCCTGAATGTATGTTGATTATTTGTAATTGAAATGCAAGGGCGCTATATATATAGGCCATAAAAGTCATAAAAGAAGTTAGAACCTGATTGTATGTTGATTATTTGTATATATATATATGTGTGTGTGTGTGTGTGTGTAGGAAAATGTTTTCCCTGAAAGTTCCTTAATAATGTATACGGTATTTTTTCCCAGAAGGTCTCTTCGAAATCTTGAGGTGTAAGTAACGGAGAAGTTTGGTTTGCTTTCTCGAGATGTAAATTTCTAACTTCATGAGTGATCGTTTTATGTTTTCATGAGATCCACCTGCCCTTCATTTCATGAGATATACTTCCCCACCAGCATTTATTGGTGTTCTACAATTTTACTAGGCACACTTTTCCACCTTCAAGTTATAATGTTCAGTAGTTTTGTGAGTTGCACTTTTAAGCCTTTTTAGTTTTCTGTAAAAGAAAACTCATGTGACGGCTTTGTCTGTCCGTCCGCACTTTATTCTGTCCGCACTTTTTCTGTCCGCCCTCAGATCTTAAAAACTACTGAGGCTAGAGGGCTGCAAATTGGTATGTTGATCATCCACCCTCCAATCATCAAACATACCAAATTGCAGCCCTCAAGCCTCAGTTGTTTTTATTTTAGTAAAGGTTAAAGTTAACCATAATCGTTCTTCTGGCAACGATATAGGATAGGCCACCACCAGGCCGTGGTCAAAGTTTCTCGGGCTCCTGCTCATACAGCGTCATACCGAGACCACCGAAAGATAGATCTATTTTCGGTGGCCTTGATTATACGCCGTACAGAAAACTCGATCGCGCCGAAGAAACTTCGGGTGATTTTTCACTTCTTTAGTTTTGTGCCCCAGTCTACCACCTCGCTTCTCAATCTAATGCGTACATCTGTTCCCTTCCAGATACTTTGAAGTGCATTCCTGTATTTTGTGATTGCGCGAGTGCTTGCGCTCTCTCTCTCATTCACGCGTGTGTTAAGGAACTCCTAAATTTTATGCTCGAACGCATGTTTTTAGTCCGGTATTCGTATATGAATGAAGTTGAATGTTGTTGAAATAATTTTGTAATGTTTTCACGTGAGCGATCGTGATTATCATTCACATTTTCCTTTATTGATGCACATTCGCAATTCCTTTTTATATTGTTTTTCGTTCTTATTTCTTATTGTATACTGGCTACATATTATTATTATTATTATTATTATTATTATTATTATTATTATTATTATTATTATTATTGGGACCCTTTCTTGAGCATGTCTTGTTAAAACTCAATTTAAGATCAGTTCAAAAGGTGCAGCCATCCTCTTTAACAAGACATTATTATTATTATTATTATTATTATTATTATTATTATTATTATTATTATTATTATTATTATTATTATTATTATTATTATTATTATTATTATTATTATTAATTATTATTATTATTCATTGTTATTATTATTATTATTATTATTATTATTATCTTTGGCTCATTGTTGCCGGCATGAGTATCATTATCTTTGGCTTTTGATATTATTATTTATTATTATTATTATTATTATTATTATTATTATTATTATTATTATTATTATTATTACTGAAGTCAAGCAATTGTCTCACCTTAATTTATCATTATCTTTGTTTTTTCTTGTCGACATGAGTATGGCAATTTTGATATTTTTATTGATGCTATTATTATTATTATTATTATTATTATTATTATTATTATTATTATTATTATTATTATGTGACGGGCCCGATTGGGCTCCGGCGAGCTGTGCCATCCCTTTTGGTTCGGAGCGCATGCCAGTAGGATTGTGGAGGAGGAGGAGGAGGATGAGGAGGAGGTCACTGTGAATAATGTGGCTGCTGCATAGCGACCTCCACAGTCTAGTGATGCCACTCACCACTCATCATCCAATCCATCCTCGCCATCCTTTCCTGCAGAATACCATCCTCTCTCTCTCTCTCTCTCTCTCTCTCTCTCTCTCTCTCTCTCTCTCTCTCTCTCTCTCTCTCTCTTCCTTATTCTTCCTGAGTGTCTTATGGTTGCATAAACGCGGTATCGGTATGTCACTTTAAAAACAAGATCATTTGTTATAGAGGTTGGAGGTGGTTAAGGTAGTAGAGAGAGAGAGAGAGAGAGAGAGAGAGAGAGAGAGAGAGAGAGAGAGAGAGAGAGAGTCCACTCCCCGTGGGAGAAAAGGGGAGAGGTTTTTAGGGGGTTTGGTTTGGTGGTTATCACCGACTTTCCAGTGAGGAGAGCAACGCACTCGCGCACACAGATACACACACACACACGCACGCACACACACACACACTCACATGCGAACGCGCGCACGCACACACTGCTGGGGCGCAGGCGCGCAGCCTCCCATCCAACGTTGCCGTGCCACTGCTTTCCCCTGCTTTCGCCTCGGTTTTCCGGGATGCTTTTGAGGTTTTGCGTGACCGTTTGTGCTTGTTTGTCGCAGAACGAATGCAGGAGGATGCCCGCGAGTGCGTTTGCGGAAGGGCGTTCGAGGGCCAAGGCGTGTGAAGGACAAGCTACGGCATCTGTGCTCCGACTGGAAGGGCCTGGGAGAGGGGGGAGGGTGGGTGGGCGTGCAGGTGCCAGGGTCGGTGGTTGAAGGGAAGGAGGCGGTTGGAGATGCTCAGTCTGTGTTAGGCGGCCCAAGACGACCCGCTGCCTCCCCGCCGCTCCCTCGTGCCCTCGCGCTTTCGGCCAGGGGCGTCTCCGTAGGCCAGAGCGCCGTCTGAGGGGCGAAGGAGCAGGTTGTAGGAGTTATCCATAACGACGACAACGCCTCTGCGGTGCTCTATGTTGGTGCCAGGATAGTATACATCCTACGTTCAAACAACACCACTAGCCATGGGAAAAAGATCTCGTTGTTGTTATTATTATCATTACCGTCATGATACGGAGAAGTGATGTGTGTTTGATTTGTATCATATCTTATACCACCGAGAAATCTTTTTAAGTGTTTTGTATACTCGAGTCGTGTTGTTGGTGTTTTCCGGAAATTTATCGTAGCATAAGTGTGGGTCCTCGGGTGTGTTGTTCGTTCGTTCGTTCGTTCGTTCGTTCGTTCGTTCGTTCGTTTCGAGAATAGCTTGAAAGGGGAAATAAAAAAAAAAAGAAGAAGTGTTATTGTCGGTTCCTGTGTCATTTTGCACAAAACAAAAAAAAGGCATCATCTCGCCCAAAACCCCCTCCCTCCCTCCTCCTCCCTCCCTCCCTCCACTTTTCCCCTACCGCCTCCCTGTTCCTGAAGAAGAATTGGATCCGTCGGCCCCTTTTCCACACTGCTGCTGCTGCTGACATTGGTGCCGTCGAGGTTGAAACCGGGACTTAGGAAGTCAGGGCGCCTCCTGCGACAGATATGACGAGCTAGAAGGAGGTGGCGGTGGAGGAAGGCCACTGCTGTTAGCAGAGAGAACAGGTGTGAGGCACAGGTGAAAGAGATAGGAGAAGGTATCGAGAGAGAGAGAGAGAGAGAGAGAAGTCCCTGGAGGGATCCTACTGAAAGTCAGCAGCAGCAGCAGCAGCAGGAGGAGGAGCAGGAGGAGGAGCAGGACAGACGAGAGGCAGAGGACTGGTTCCAGCAGTGGCGGCGACTCCTTCATTTTTCCTATCATTCGAGATTGGCAGGTGAAAGGAGGGAAAAAAGAAAGCTTTAGGAAACAGCGGTGAGGAGGAGAAGGAAGAGGCAGGTAGACCCGTGTGTGTGTCTGTGTGTGTGAGAGATAGAAAGAGAGAGAGAGAGAGAGAAAAGATAGAGAGAGAGACCCTCATGCCTGCTGCCCTCCGCCATGGATCAATAGCCGCGCTGCCCACCGTGAGAGGCGCCCCCCGGAGACCTGCTGCACCTGTGTTCTCCTTGCCGCCGCCGCCGCCGCCCCCGCCCCCGCTTCACCGCCGCTGCTGCCTGCTCAGGTGTAGGCGTGCGGGCGTGATACCTGCCATGGCCGTCATCGGCCTTCACCCAGATGAGTAACACGGGTTTTTACTCATCTTTTTCACCTCATTTTATAGGATTGGGAAGAGGAGGAGGAGGAGGAGGAAGAAGAAGAAGAAGAAGAGAACACGCAGGGAAAAGGAGGAGGAGAACCGCTGTTACCGTCGTTGGCTCGAAGGAAGTGTGTGTGTGTGTGTGAGAGAGAGAGAGAGAGAGAGAGGAGAGAGAGTGAGTGAGAGTTTTGCTACGCGCCCCACTCTCCCAACAACCACCTACTCCCCGGTGCCCCCGCCCCCCTTTTATAAAGCTACAGGTGAAGTGGTAGTAGAAATAGTAGAGAGAGAGGGAGGTAGTAGCAGAAACAGCAGCAGCAGCAACAGCAGTAGCAGTAGCAGTAGGAGTAGGAGTAGGAGTCGTGGCTGGTCATCACTAAGGGGATGCGTCGCAACAACCCTCCTCCAATGGATCTGCCTCGAGAGTATCACGGTGGCCAGCCTGATCACTACCGCGACCACCCGCCCTCATATCGTCAACACGTCACCCTCGAACGCTTCCGACCTTCGACCAGTATGGACCTTTATCGCTCCGCCACCTCGCACTCAGAGTCCTGCCGATCCTCCGGTGCCCCAGGAAGCCAGGCGGACCTTTTCCACGGGGGTTCCGGGGGAGGGCCGTCTTACCACGTTTGCACCTCCTCAGCAGAAGGATTCCGGCCTGTTAGTAGTGGACACACTTTTCACCACAGCCCCAGCTGTCCTCACACCTCCTTGGCAGGGCACGCGCCGCCCCCTCCCCATGACCCCTTCCACTCCTTCTCTGGGGACATGTGCCGTAGCCTGGGCAACGGCCCTGATGGGTATAACGACGGCAGCTTGCAGGCAAGGTCTCACGAGCACCATCACCACGACCCATATCATCGTCATCCATCTCCCCAGGATATGGGCGGTCCACGGGGCCACGGAGGGCCTCAGGCACCCGACATGTATCGCGACCTTCCGCCCTTGATGCCCCACGCGCCTCACCATCATCACCACCACCACCATCATCATCCTCAGCACCCCCACCATTTAGTTCGTCACAGCTCCAACATTGACCGACACACCCTGGAACGCCACCGTGCCAGTCTCGAGTCTCGGGGCGTCTTAGAGCCCCACCAGGAAGTGGTGAGCCCACGTGACCCCCTGGGGCCACTCTTGTTAGAGACCAGGCCCCAGCAGCAACTGCAGACTGGCAGCAGTGCCCCGGATATGCTGAGACATCACCGCTCTGTGCCGGACATGTACGCGACTCTGCAGGCGGAAGAGAGGGCAGCTGAGGACCAGCACACCTACGGAGAGGGATGCCGGTTGCGAAGGCAGCAGTCTATAAGCAAAGAGGGCACTACAAGCACTTCGGGAAGCGCTGCTTCCGAACCCACAGCCCGACCTCGCTCAAGGCCATTCGGCCTTCAACGACAGCACTCCTTAGGTCAGGAACTCTCACGGCCTTTCTCTAAAACACTGGACTTCCGTTACGGCCGGGACCTGAGAAGTATGCAGCAAGATATTACGAGGTCGCAGAGCAATGCCCTAGATTTAGCACGTGCTGGAAGCTTAGGTGGTCTGGCTCCCATCCCCGCTGATATCAGAAGGTCGCGAAGCAATGCCCAAGAAATGTGCAGGGGCGCAAGGGCTGGGAGCGAAGGCAGGGAAATAAGGCACGCCCATTCCACCCACGAAATATCCATATCCCACTCTCCACGATCGAGGTCGCCAAGGTCTCACCAAACTCTCCCCGACGTCTATCCAGAGCCCCCAAGGGCATCCTCCGGGGGTTCCAGTGGGCCCTCTCCTCCTATACCCAGTGGGCCACCCTCAGAACCACCTCGAGGTCAAAGTGGGGGCCAGAGTGGGGTCGACTTTCCCCGACAGCACTCCTCCTACTGCGAGGTTGCCCGAGCCGCACAGCAACAGCAGCAGCAGCAACAGCAGCAGCAGCACGGCTTTTGCCACATGAAGGTTCCTCCTCCAGCTTCAAGGGTGAGTCAGGTAGCAGGCAACCACACCCTCCAACCGTTCCATCACCACCACCACCACCACACCCACCACACTGCCAACCAGCTCACTACTACAACCACCACTACCACAACCCACGCTAACAACACCACCTCCAGGCAGCCACTTCGCAACGGTCGACTAAAAGTCAGTTTGGTTCTTATTATCCTTAGTTTGTCGTTGGAGTATTAGTTCGATGTCTTCCTGGGGCGGCTGGTATCTCCCCAGCAAAACACGTTCGGTGGCCACACGCCCCGATGCAGGGGTCAAAAGTGATGGGGCGCTTGCAGATTTTTTTTTTCTTTTTTTTTTTTGAAGGACAGTCTTTAAAGTAAAATTGCTGTACACGGTTTTTGTTACAAACACAGAAGTCAGGAATTCCTCTTACATCTGAAATGTCTTTTTCCATAAGTCATGCGGGCTGTCACGAATTCGTGCTTGATGCTTGACGAGTAAGAGAAACGTCAGATTAAAAAATAAAACCTGCTTTAGCATCACCAACGCGTGTAAGAAAAACAAACCGGTTCAAGTGCAAGCATCAGATCGATATGAAAAAGCTTTTTTTTTTCATCTCGCGGTAGTAGAAGATCAAGCATTGTGCCAAGTGCAAGCAGATGTGTCGAGCTTTAGGAAAGACAGGTTATATTTAATTACTAGATATTTTTTTTTAAATATCTGAGAAAACGTTTCTCATTAAAGTTTTGTCTTTCGGGATCAAGTGTTTTGTTGGATATCAGCCCCCCCTTTATCTAGTCCTCGCCCTATCTGTGTTAGTTTAGATAAGTTTGCTCTTTTAGTTTTCCTTGCTTTTTTGTATATATATGTATATTATATATATATATATATATATATATATATATATATATATATATATATATATATATATATACATAAATATATGTATGTATATATATACATATATTGTATATATTATATTATATATATGTATATTGTATATATATATATATGTTATATATACACATATATGTATATATATATATATATATATATATATATATATATATATATATATATATATATATATATATAAATTTCTGATTTCCGGGAACTTGCTTTTCCCAACTTTTTTTTATTCAAACAATTTGATATTCTATGTTTATTTTTTTTTTTTACATTTTCATTTAGTTTTGCTTACTGTCTATTTTTCAGTTATTCCGTTATTCATTCATTTATTTTTGTTCTAAATGTGGCTTAAGGTAAGTAATGTGTTAGCACGTGTGTCATTAGGTTTAGCTTCGTTCCCCCATTGGGGAACAGAATCACAAGGTCAACATTTCCTCTTAAGATGTTGGAAACGTATTGCTGTTAAAGTTTGTATGTATGTGTGTATCCATGCTTGCAGCAGTTGACAAAATACAAGCAATACTCGTATTACTTAAAGTGACTTTTTTTTTTTTTTTGGCCGCTGCCTGCAATACAGGGATCAAAATAGTAATTAGAAGATTGAAACTTCGTGGTCTGCTGTCGCTTCCTCGAGTGTTAATTCAACTTCCTAGACAAATAAAAGTGTGCTGATCATTTTTAACAAGTAATGGAATTTGCTAGTGTTGAACTGACTAAGAGATATTCCATATACGTATTTGTTTGTTTATTCTGAGATATGTCAGAGTATAATTTCAATAGTGTATATGTATATATGTATATATATACATATACATATATGTATATATGTGCATATATGTATATATATATATATATAAACTATCGAAATTATACTGCGACGCATCCCAAAATAAATACACACATATATATGTAAGTGTGTGTATGTACGTATGTGTTATATTAATCCGCCACCCCTGACAAGGTGTATTCCGATCGTCTCCTTTCATGTGTAGGCGGGGGTTGGTTTTTGGGGGGGGGACATGTGAGAAAGAGATAAATATAGGAAATGTCTGCGCGCGTGCTGTACAACACATGCCGTGGCTACGCCTCCTTGTGGGCCATAAAGATTGATGACATGGCCCCTTAACCTTAATGGAGTGTGAGAAGAATCTTCCTTTTATGGGCCGAATATTAAGTGTCATGATATGCGGGATATTTGTCCTCTCTCTCTCTCTCTCTCTCTCTCTCTCTCTCTCTCTCTCTCTCTCTCTCTCTCTCTCTCTCATGTCCTTGCGTGAGGACGATTTTCAGATCATGCGTTCATATGTTTGCTTTCATGCTTGCATTCGTTCTTGAGAAAGAGTAATTTATTGCTATATACGTCTGTCAGTATAGGTTCTGTGATACGTGGGTGTTCTTTTGCCTGCTTAACTTCTATGGGATTTTTGTCAAAGTGTCAAAGAGTCCTGTTGTGCGAGTTTCAATTGTTGTTAGTATTATGTTTGTAGATGCTGCAGTTCCTAAGTTCAGGTGTGTATATATATATATATATATATATATATATATATATATATATATATATATATATATATATATATATATATACACACATACACACACACATATATATATATATATATATATATATATATATATATATATATATATATATATATATATATATATATATATATATAAGCTCTAAGGGCGGTTATTAATATGTTGTTTAAGCATGTATGTCTTCGGAATCATTTTAAGTAGTGCGTGCGTTCGTGCTTGAACTGTGCGCAGATATGTTTTTATTTTTTTAATTTTCGGTATATTTCGTTTTAGGCACAGGTGAATTTGCAACCCACTCTTCGTGGTTGTGAGTTAATTTAGTAAACAGTCAAACACATTAGCATCTCTGAAAATGTATGGTAATTTAAAGAAATCAAGCAGAGATAGTTTCCTTTTTAAATTAATATACACACACACATATATTTATATATATATATATATATATATATATATATATATATATATATATATATATATATGTATATGTGTATGTATATATATATTACATTAATTTAAAAAGAAAATTATCTCTGCTTGATTTCTTTCCATTACGTTACATTACATTACATTACATTACATACATACACACACACACACACACACACACATATATATATATATATATATATATATATATATATATATATATATATATATATATATATATATATATATATATAGAGAGAGAGAGAGAGAGAGAGAGAGAGAGAGAGAGAGAGAGAGAGAGAGAGAGTGCCTGAATGCATAGAGAGATTGCTTTTGAATAAACTTTTTTTCCTGATATTTTGTGAGATTAAGCAAAACAAATACAGGAATGGGCGCACTGGAAGTGTACTTTTGGGCGGCACCATGCCCCCCCTCCCCAAACTCACCTGTCATTTGAGTGATCACATCATCTGTTATCTTCTTCACGTGGGATTAAGTGGCGGCTCCCTCCTTTGCCTGGGATTATTTTAAGGTCACGTCTCCGATGCAAAACTCTCACAGATGGATGCGGAGAGGAGGTGAACCTCTCTCTTGCATTGCTTTCATAAAAGATAAAAGGTTCAAGAGCAGAAGTGAAGATGCTGTTACTTGAATTATGTTAGGAGAATGATATATATTGTATGTATGTGTCAGGAGAAAGAGGACGTAAATTGTATGTATAGCAAAAAAGAAATTAAAGAAATAGTCAGTCTTTCTGTTTTATACCTTTTCAAGGCATTTGTGGAATGGCTTGAAGATTCAGGCTGTAATTAAAAATCATTACTGTCTCCTACATTTTTTAGAGGCTTTTATTGAGTGTTCGAACGTTTCGGCTTTATTTTTTTTTTATGGTTCTGGGATAACTTTTTTGAGAGACCAGAATGGTTTTTGCTCTTTTCAAGCTACATTCATTTTACTTATATATTATTGATGCATCCTTATTCGTGTATGATGCATCCTATCCTATTGCTTTGTAAAATTATTACTTCAGTATTTTCGTATCGGGTTTGTTTGTTTTCGTAAGTACATTTTTAGCTTTAATTTTCAAAGTTTCCAGTTATTTTATATATATAAGTGTGTGTGTGTATTATATATACGAAGTTAAGTATACCTTAGTTTTACCAGACCACTGAGCTGATTAACAGCTCTCCTAGGGCTGGGCCTGAAGGAATAGACTTATTTTACTATATATATATATATATATATATATATATATATATATATATATATTTATATATATATATATATATATATATATATATATATATATATATATATATATATATATATATATATATATATATATATATATATATATATATATATATATATATATATATATATATATATATATATATATATATATATATATATATATATATATATATATATATATATATATACATGGCTGCATGGTTGTTTGCAGTTTTATGATGGTAATAGTGATGGCTTTCATCCATCTGGCTCTTTTTCAAGGCTTCCGTGTTATTCTCGTGCGTTGGTGTATTTTTGTAGTTTTCCCTTTTAGTTTCCAGTGTAAAGTGGAAATTTGTATCCTTCGTCTGCATTCAAACAACCAAACCACCGTACATGCAAGTGGAGGAGAGCAGTGCCTTAATGTCAAGGTACACAGACGGCGCTTCGCGTGTGGCTTTGTGTTTAAAGATGGCCTTCACATATGTTTTTCTCTTGAAGTTCGCAGTTGATATGTACCTCGACTCAAGATATATGAGAATTCCTAGATACACAGGAATTATGTAATTATTCTCGAGGCATTTTGTCTCTGCCGTGAGTAAGTGAAACGTGAATGGCAAGGACCGTAGAGTTTTTGACATCGCAAACGCTTAGTTATATCTCTATTCAACCTGTGCATAATGTCATGTTCTTTTATCAATAATTCATCATACAGTACCGTGCCTGATATTATATTATTACGATATATTTTATCGATGGATCCTTATCCACTGCCTTGAAAACCAGGCTAACACGGACTAAATTCACAGAGAAAAATTGATAAATGGCCTTTTTTTTAACATCGTCTGCTATGCACACGGAAGGGGCTTCAAGAACACTCCTCGGTAATCGATTCTTCTTCCCTCTTCCGAAAAGTGATGACGAAATAATTACTCAGCTGGTGATTAACCTTTGTCTGTCGATGAAGTCTATATATAAAGTAGCATTAGGTATTTTAACGAAGTATTTTTTTTTTTATTAAAGTTTGCGTTTTTATTTAAATAGGCTTTGCGGGACGACCTACTTTACTCTGAGAGAGAGAGAGAGAGAGAGAGAGAGAGAGAGAGAGAGAGAGAGAGAGAGAGAAAGAGAGAGAGACAGAGAGAGAGAGAGAGAAGGGGAAGTTAAGGAGTTCAAAGGAGTGTTCTTCCAGCCCCCTTCCTCCCTCTCCCTCTAACCCTGGATACCCCCTCCCCCTTCTGCCGTGTTTTCTCTTCCCCTGTATCCTCACCCCATTCAATATGGCCCCTCGCTCCCTGGAGAACCCCTCAACATCCGCCTCTCTCTCTCTCTCTCTCTCTCTCTCTCTCTCTCTCTCTCTCTCTCTCTCTCTCCTCTCTTCCTTCATGGATTCCCATCCCCTCCCCAACTCCGTCACACACACATCCCATTATTCGATTCTCAAGAGAGAGAGAGAGAGAGAGAGAGAGAGAGAGAGAGAGAGAGAGAGAGAGAGAGAGAGAGATGCCTCGGAGCATTTTTGATCATTGCAGCGTATGTATAAAATAAGTTGTCATGTATAGTTCTTCTAATTCTCAGTACTTTCCGTTTAGAAACAGTTCATCGATGTCCTCGGGAATTGATCAACTCGTGATGGTACGACGTTTATCGACGTCCTCGGGAATTGATCAACTCTCGTGATGGCACGGACGTTTGTCGATGTCCTCGGGAATTGATCAACTCTCGTGATGGTACGAACGTTTGTCGATGTCCTCGGGAATTGATCAACTCTCGTGATGGTACGACGTTTATCGACGTCCTGGGGAATTGATCAACTCTTGTGATGGTACGGACGTTTGTCGATGCCCTTGGGAATTGATCAACTCTTGTGATGGTACGATGTTTATCGATGTCCTCGGGAATTGATCAACTCTCGTGATGGTACGACGTTTATCGATGTCCTCGGGAGTTGATCAACCCTCGTGATGGTACGGACGTTTTATTATTATTATTATTATTATTATTATTATTATTATTATTATTATTATTATTATTATTATTATTATTATTATTATTCATAAAAATCTCATAATAGTATGATTCACTAAAATGGTAAAGAAATCCACAGTGGTGTAGATGTTAACATGTATTTTAGAAATATGTATATAAATTATATTTCTAAAATATATATTCACATCTACACCACTATGGATTTCCTTATTATTATTATTATTATTATTATTATTATTATTATTATTATTATTATTATTATTATTATTATTATAAAAACGGAAAAGCATAGTAATAATAATGATCATTCAGGAATTGGTGTATAATGTACGGAGTGATTAATGATCATATTTGACGGAAATTAATTTTTGGGTTTAGTAAAATCAACATGCAGTTATCTAGAACTCATATGAACTTTATTTTATTTTATGGCTTAACTGAACTTAGTTTAAAAATATTGCTAGATATGGGATCTAATTTGGTGTAGCAGATTTTTAGTCGTGATACAAAATATTAATCTTTTACAAGGGACGGGCATTTTCTGGACATAGAAGCACGAGTCATTTTCTGGACATAGAAGCACGAGTCATTTTCTGGACAGAGAAGAGTCATTTTCTGGACGATAGTCATTTTCTGGATTCATTTTCTGGACAGAGAAGCACGAGTCATTTTCTGGACATAGAAGCACGAGTCATTTTCTGGACATGGAAAACGAGTCATTTTCTGGACATAGAAGAAGCATCATTTCGAGTCATTTTCTGGACAGAGAAGCACGAGTCATTTTCTGGACACGATCATTTCTGGAAAGAGAGCACGAATCATTTTCTGGACATGGAAGCACGAGTCATTTTCTGGACATGGAAGCACGAGTCATTTTCTGGACATGGAAGCACGAGTCATTTTCTGGACATGGAAGCACGAGTCATTTTCTGGACAGAGAAGCACGAGTCATTTTCTGGACATAGAAGCACGAGTCATTTTCTGGACATAGAAGCACGAGTCATTTTCTGGACAGAGAAGCACGAGTCATTTTCTGGACATAGAAGCACGAGTCATTTTCTGGACATAGAAGCACGAGTCATTTTCTGGACATAGAAGCATTTTCGAGTCATTTTCTGGACATGGAAGCACGAGTCATTTTCTGGACAGTCATTTTCTGAAGTCATTTTCTGGACATAGTCATTTTCTGGACATAGAAGCACGAGTCATTTTCTGGACAGAGAAGTCATCCACGAGTCATTTTCTGGACATAGAAGCACGAGTCATTTTCTGGACATGGAAGCACGAGTCATTTTCTGGACATGGAAGCACGAGTCATTTTCTGGACAGAGAAGCATTTTCTGAGTCATTTTTCTGGACATAGAAGCACGAGTCATTTTCTGGACATGGAAGCACGAGTCATTTTCTGGACATGGAAGCACGAGTCATTTTCTGGACATGGAAGCAAGAGTCATTTTCTGGACATTAAGCACGAGTCATTTTCTGGACATGGAAGCATTTTATGGACGAGTCATTTTCTGGACATTTTATGGAGAAGCACCAGTCATTTTCTGGACATAGAAGCACGAGTCATTTTCTGGACATAGAAGCACGAGTCATTTTCTGGACAGAGAAGCACGAGTCATTTTCTGGACATAGAAGCACGAGTCATTTTCTGGACATTAGGAGCACGAGTCATTTTCTGGACATAGAAGCACGAGTCATTTTCTGGACATAGAAGCACGAGTCATTTTCTGGACATAGAAGCACGAGTCATTTTCTGGACAGAGAAGCACGAGTCATTTTCTGGACAGAGAAGCACGAGTCATTTTCTGGACATGGAAGCACGAGTCATTTTCTGGACATAGAAGCACGAGTCATTTTCTGGACATGGAAGCACGAGTCATTTTCTGGACATAGAAGTCATTTTCTGGACATGGAAGCACGAGTCATTTTCTGGACATAGAAGCACGAGTCATTTTCTGGACATGGAAGCACGAGTCATTTTCTGGACAGAGAAGCACGAGTCATTTTCTGGACAGAGAAGCACGAGTCATTTTCTGGACATGGAAGCATTTTCGAGTCATTTTCTGGACATAGAAGCACGAGTCATTTTCTGGACAGAGAAGCACGAGTCATTTTCTGGACATAGAAGCATTTTCTGGACATTAGAGTCATTTTCTGGACAGAGAAGCACGAGTCATTTTCTGGACATAGAAGCACGAGTCATTTTCTGGACATAGAAGCACGAGTCATTTTCTGGACATGGAAGCACGAGTCATTTTCTGGACATAGAAGCACGAGTCATTTTCTGGACATAGAAGCACGAGTCATTTTCTGGACGTATCGTAATGATTCGCTCATTTATTCGTCATGCATGTCAATGTGTTATAGTTCCCATTTAGAAATCAATTTAAAGCTGCGGACTGATTCTTAATCAGCAGGACTCAGGCTCTTTTTAAAGGTGGTAAAGGATGGCCAATTCCTGCGTTGTCCCCTTAATAATGAAATACGCAACGGTCGGCGGCCGTCTTCCAAGATGACTTCATTCTGTTTCTCTTTTATTTCTCTTTCTCCTTTTTAATTATAGGTAGTGTAGGTGGGAGACTCTTAAGGTAGAATCTTGCCGTCACCGGCAAATGACAGATGATCATTAAAGTGAGGCTGGCTTTGTGCTCCACCGTCAGAAGTCTGTAGGACGACCCTCCTCCTCCCCCTCCTCCTCCTCCGCCAGGTTCACTCACATACGAGAAATTGCTACTCTTCCTTCCTGCTGCGCCTCTTCTGTTCATTTTACATCTCTTGTTTTCTTTGCTTTCATTTCTTCGTGTATTCGCTGTTGTTGTTGTTTTATCTTCTGTTCTCCATCGTGTCAGATTCCCGTTTGTTTACATTACCTTTTTATTCATTTTTTTTTCTCTTGGCATTTATTTTTATTGCCCTTGATGTTGGTTTCTTATTGAAGTTATTTTTTTTATCATTTCGTCGGATAGCGTTGCCTTTAGGTTTAATTGATGCTTTTCCGGTTCCTTTCTTATTTTTTCGTGAAAATTGCTCATTTTCTTGTCTAGGAGATGAAATATTCAACGAGTACCTTTAGCGTTTGGCCCCAGAGAGCTTTATTTTTAAAAAGGTTCCATGAGATTCGTTCAGATTAAATCAGTCCATACTTCTTGTTGTCTTTATTCGCCTGTTAAGCACTAGCCGAGTGATAATCGTAGCCAACTCTTGTCTTCTGCTTTTATTTCCCCTCGTAAGACCAGATGGAAACAGAAAGAAATTGGGGGGTTGGGGGAGAGTCGTTACTCCCTGTGGAAAAAATTGACATTAAACACATGAAACTATTCACTGAACTCGAGTTTTATTTCTTCTTGTGTAGTCTATGTTTCTCTCTTTATGATCTTCTCTAGTTGATATTTGCCTTTTTAAGGGCTTGTATCTACTCATTTTGTTAATGATTGGTATCTTTTCGTATTTTCGAAGGTTCCTGCCGCATTGTATTGCTGAAGAATGGTGCTGTATAATGCTGTAGATTGCCACCTAAGCAGAATGCGAAAAACTTAAACTTACATTCTTAGGGTTCCGCTTGGAATAGTATTTAGCCATTCCCAGAGTAATATTCTTAGGGTTCCTCTTGGAATAGTATTTAGCCATTCCCAGAATAATATTCTTAAGGTTCCTCCTGGAATAATATTTAACCATTCCTAGAGTAGTATTCTTAGGGTACTTCTTGGAATAGTGTTTAGCCATTCCCAGAGTAATATTCTTAGGGTTCCTCTTGGGATAGTATTTAGCCATTTCCAGAGTAATATTCTGAGGGTTCCTCTGGGAATAGTATTTAGCCGTTCCCAGAATAATATTCTTAGGGTTCCTCTGGGAAAAATATTTAGCCATTCCCAGAGTAATATTCTTAAGGTTCCTCTTGGAATAGTATTTAGCCATTCCCAGAGTAATATTCTTAGGGTTCCTCTTGGAATAGTATTTAGCCATTCCCAGGTTCCTCTTGGAATAGTATTTAGCCATTCCCAGAGTAATATTCTTACGGTTCCTCTTGGAACAGTGTTTAACCATTCCCAGAGTAATATTCTTAGGGTTCCTCTTGGAATAGTATTTAGCCATTCCCAGAGTATTCAGCCCTCAAAGCTGTAAGAAATTAGTGTAATTTTTTCCTTCAAGTGTTGAAAGGGAATTGTGTCAGATGTATAGATGCTGTTACCAGTAATTCGTATGATGTTTGTATTCAGTGTAATTAAGGTCTAAATTGTATTTTGGTTTCATTCCAATATGTGTGATAAAATGGGTTTTTGAAACCAGGTGATTGTTTCTTAATGCAATGAGTATTGTATGTTTGTTTATTAATGCAGGTATGGATGATAGATAGTAATGCGTTCTCGTTTCTAACGCAGCTGTTGGTGCTGGTGCTGCATTTACGTCTGTTTTCTTTTAGTTTTCTGTGAAAGAAAACTATTTTTTCTGTCCGCCCTCAGATCTTCAAAACTACTGAGGCTTGAGGCTGCAAATTGGTATGTTGGTCATCCACCCTCCAATCATCAAACATACCAAATTGCGGCCCTCTAGCCTCAGTAGTTTTTATTTTATTTAAGATTAAAGTGAGCCATAATCATGCGTCTGGCAACGCTATAGGACAGGCCACCAGCGGGCCGTGGCTGAAAGTTTCATAGGCCGCGGCTCACAGCATTATACGCTGTACAGAAATCTCGATTGCGTGGCAAAAACTTCGGTGCATTTTTTACTAGTTTTAATAATGTAGTTGAGGTGGTAAGCGCCGATGTGTGTTTTTTTTTAGTTTTTTTTTTAGCGATATATGTTTGTTTTAAGTGTAATTATAGTTGGTATTTTCTAATTTTTTATCATATGTAATGGAATGGAGTGAGAAACTGGGATGTCTTTGGCTTTGTTCATAAATAACATAAATAACAATGTCGTATCGATTTTAAAGCAGCTTTTTTTTTTTTATCTCTATCTGAGCATAGCCAGTGACGTATGTTTATCTTAAATGATTTCGAAAACACATTATGGCAAAAAATAAAAGATCAGAATAGCTCTAACCGTTGATACTTTTTTTTTTTTTTTTTTTTGCCAATTTCGTTCGTCACATGAGAGCTTTTTAAAGGTCAAAATTCTGACCCGTTCTTCAGTTAAAGCGATGCTTTATCAGGTTTGTTTTTCATTTATTTATATGTTTAGCATATTATTTTCGTTTGTACGTGTAAATCCGTATAGATTGTTATTTTCAGTCATGAATGAGCTTTGCAGGAATGTCCAATTACATTCAGTGAAGCCCTCCTTAGTTGTTAAATTGTCAGCATATTCCTTGCGTGTTGACGAAACCTTTACAAGAAAACAAGTAAAAAATGGGTCGAATTCTTCGGCGCAGTCGAGTTTTCTATGCACCGTATAATCAAGGCCACCGACAATAAATGTATCTTTCGGTGGTCTCGGTATAATGCTGTAGTAGCCGAGGCCCATAAAACTTTAACCACGGCCCGGTGGTGGCCTATCTTATATCGTTGCCAGAAGCACGATTATGGCTAACTTTAAGCTTAAATAAAAACTACAAAGGCTAGAAGGCTGCAATTTGATATGGTTGATGATTGGGGGGTGGATGATCAACATACCAATTTGCAGCCCTATAGCCTCAGTAGTTTTTAAGATCTGATGGCGGACAGAAAAAAGTGCGGACGGACAGTAAAAGCCGGCACAATAGTTGTCTTCTACCGAAAACTAAAAACCACTCTATCTTGATGTCCTTCATTTTGATCCAGATGCCAGTTTCTTATGCCGTGTTCGTAGACAAATCTTTTCCTATGGAATCTCTAGGCAAATGGAAACTTTAAAATATTCAAGCCAAAATTCCCTCGCGCCCGGCGCGCGAACAGACTATGAACCCGTTTGGCGAGTACTGAGAATTGCTCCCTGGCTGATCCATAACCATCAGCTTCTACGTTTGTTGCTTTCTGTTGTTTTCACCTGTTGGGTGCACCTCATGCGGCGTACTGTAGGCATTGCTTGAGGTTCTTTGAAGCGCCCCTTCGGTCCATAGCTGCAACCCTTTTTATTCCTATCACTGTGCCTCCGTTCATATTCTCTTTCTTCCATCTAACTTTCCACCCTCTCCTAATAATCGTTTCAAAGTGCAACTGCCTTGAGGTTTTCCTCCTGTTACACCTTTCAGACCTTTCTACTGCCAGTTTCCCTTTCAGCGCTGAATGACCTCATAGTTCCCAGTGCTTGGCCTTTGGCCAAAATTCTCTATTCCTTCCTTGCCTCTTGTTTTGTTTGTTTATTCTGTAATCTCGGATTTGTTGTTATGAATTGAAGAAAGTGTATGAATGAAGATAATAGGCCACGTAGTAGCCTCATGAGTCTCTGGAGTGAGTGGCAGGTTTGTCAGTCAATTGATATGAATGATGAATGAAGACGCACACACAAATACTTGCATGCGCACATACACGCATAGAAAAACAGATAAGATGGTTTTAAACTTCTTAGGATAATCCCAAATTACATCTGTGTTAAGCATAAGGAATGGACAAAACCTTGTCCCAAATTTCATTAGACGCCTTTTTCCCATTAAAATTGCATCGGACAAATCGTCCCCATAATGGGAAGGATGAAAAGGGCGGCGAATGAATGGCCGCGCTTTTATTGAAGTTTCTTTTGGGGGGGAATGAAAGAGACAGAAAAAAGCGGGAATGAATTCATTTCGACTTATTCTTTTACTGTCATTCGAGGGATAAGAAATGTACTTGGGTTTTAATACTAATGTGTCACCGCCAAGAGAATCCTCATAAAAATTTTTATATGCCTTCTAAGGGTTATTTTCTTCGTTTTTTAATCATTGTTCGGTGAATATTATTTTAATCCAAGCATCCTTTGCAAGGAAGGATTTTTTTTTATTGTCATATTTCTTTTCTAATTTTTTAGTTTTATGGAAAAGCAAACCGTTGTACCGGCTTTGTCTGTCCGTCCGCACTTTTTTCTGTCCGCACTTTTTCTGTCCGCACTTTTTCTGCCCGCACTTTTTCTGTCCGCCCTCAGATCTTAAAAACTACCAAGGCTATAGGGCTGCTAATTCGTATGTTGATCATCCAACCTCCAATCATCAAACATACCAAATTGCAGCCCTCTGACCTCTGTAGTTTTTATTTTATTTATAAGGTTAAAGTTAGTCATAATCGTGCTTCTGGCAACGCAACAACATAGGCCACCGCGGCCGACAACCGAAAGATAGATCTATTTTCGGTGGCCTTGATTATGTGCTGTACAGAAAACTCGATTGCGCCGAAGAAACTTCTGCGCAATTTTTACTTGATTTTTCTAGGTTATAACTCTGAGAGCTGTGACCTCTCATCAATGCGCTGTGTATTTATCAACATATTTTGGGCTCATTCTAGTTAGTTTTCTTTGTAAATACTTGTATAAAACATTTTTATGAAACTACCGGGAAAACGTTTTTCTCAAACTAGAAGAAAACTTTTTCCTTAAACTACCATGCAAGCTATTTTAAATACCATGTGCGTCTTTTCTAGGTTATTTTAAATGCTTGGGAAAAAGTTCGTTAAATTATTATATGCGTTTTTTTTTTCCTTGAAACTACCATGAAAACGTTATCTGAAATTATCTGAGAAATTTTTTTTTATTGTAACGTGCTAACATTGGTTAAAGTACATTAATATCATTTTCTTCTTTTAATGGTGAATGCAATCAGTGTTTCTGAGTGTTTTAATGCTGAATGCAGTCAGTGTCTTTGAGTTTTTTAATGCTGAATGCAGTCAGTGTCCCTGAGTTTTTTAATGCTGAATGCAGTCAGTGTCTCTGAGTATTTTAATGCTGAATGCAGTCAGAGTCCCTGAGTTTTTTAATGCTGAATGCAGTCAGTGTTTGTGAGTTTTTTAATGCTAAATGCAGCCAGTGTTCCTGAGTTTTTTTTAATGCTGAATGCAGTCAGTGTTTCTGATTTTTTTTAATGCTGAATGCAGTCAGTGTTTGTGAGTTTTTAATGCTGAATGCAGTCAGTGTTTGTGAGTTTTTTAATGCTGAATGCAGTCAGTGTCTGAGTTTTTAAATGCTGAATGCAGCCAGTGTTTGTGAGTTTTTTAATGCTGAATGCAGTCAGTGTCTCTGAGTTTTTTAATGCTGAATAAAGTCAGTGTCTCTGAGTTTTTTAATGCTGAATGAAGTCAGTGTTTCTGATTTTTTTAAATGCTGAATGCAGTCAGTGTCTCTGAGTTTTTTAATGCTGAATGCAGTCAGTGTTTGTGAGTTTTTTAATGCTGAATGCAGTCAGTGTTTGTGAGTTTTTTAATGCTGAATGCAGTCAGTGTCTGAGTTTTTTAATGCTGAATGCAGTCAGTGTTTGTGAGTTTTTTAATGCTGAATGAAGTCAGTGTTTCTGAGTTCTGTTGTCCTTTTGGAAGTTGGGAGAATTAATTTAATTCTTTTCACATTTTTAACGTCCCAATTAGGTAACTTCTTTAATCATACAAGGCAGTTCACGGAAGTCAGCATTTGATTATCAGCTCTTATTAATGTGCAGAATTTAAAATGTATATCAACAAATCTGCTTGAGTTATTACTCTTGTTATTGTGAATGTTATCATCATTACTACTACAACTGCTCCTACTACTTCTACTACTGCTGCTGACAGCGCTATTATGTTGCAACATAAGGCAGTTATGTAGCTCTATGTGTTAGGTGGGCCTCCTCAACAAAATTTAAATTATACAGATAAAGTATATGTAAGCATTGGTAATATGATTATGCACATATTTTTAAAAGATATTTTTATATGAGATTCTTTTTAAACTTATTTATTTTCAGTTTTCTATTTAAATTTTTGGCGGCGTCAATAACCTAGATGTTGTGATGCTAGTTTTAATAGATATAATCTATCAATCATTTAATTAAATAGTAATAGTAGAATTAATAGCTATTTTTTTTAACTCCCTGGGCACCGTTTTCCTAGAAGCCTAGCTGCTCATTTTGGCGTTAAAGAATACTGGTATATTTTCTTCCTGAAAGAAAAATGAAAATTCCTGCCTCGCGAATCGGCGCATTGCAACTCCTGAATATATTATGTTGCAGGTAAAGCTTCGGGCGAAAATAATGTGTGCTGCGGGTACTTCTGCTTTTTCCTAAAGTTATTTTTTTTAAGCTGTTTCCTACAGTATGAGAAAGTTTGGGTATCTTTTTAATCTACTTGAAGTTATGTTCTGTTAGTTGGTTGTTCTCTTTGTCGCAGTGAAATGTACGTGCTAGAGTACGAGTACCCTCTCTCTCTATCCTCTCTCTCTCTCTCTCTTTCTCTCTCTCTCTCTCTCTCTCTTCTCTCTCTCTCTCTCTCTCTCATTTTCTGTTTGATATTTTATGTTGATACATATATATATATATATATATATATATATATATATATATATATATATATATATATATATATATATATATATATATATTAACTTTATCACATACACAATTGTTCTGTGCATTAGTAAAATGACTAAAGGACCTCATTCAAACTGGATGGTATCTAACGGAGTTTTTATTCAGAAAAAGTTACAAGCTTTCTTGGACAAACAGTCCATTGTACGGATACTTGATAATGTGGACTGTTTGTCCAAGAAAGCTTGTAACTTTTTCTAAATAAAAAACTCCGTTAGATACCATCCAGTTTGAATGAGGTCCTTTTAGTAATATATAAATATGTGTGTGTGTTTGTTTGTTTGAACTTAGTATGTGTATTATATTATTTTTGTTTGTTATGAGTCGTAACGATTAAGCAAAAAATCTTTGTTGCTCACAGCGTTAGTTTTTTGCAAACAATTATTATAAACTGTTGGTGGCTCTATATATATATATATATATATATATATATATATATATATATATATATATATATATATATATATATATATATATAATGTATGTGTGTGTGTGTGTTCGTTTGTATACACAGTGCACCCACGCACACTCCATAGCGTGCTAAAACTGAGGTGTTACTAAACGCACCGTTGCAAGGGGAGCACGTGCGGAAGGCCCTAAATTTTTACGGCACGGCAGTCCTTATTTGCTGCTCCGTATATTAAGGTTAAAGCGAGTCGGTCCATGACACCTACTGAAGAGTACATCGAAGTTATAACACCATCCCAACTTTTCTCTCTGACTCCCAACGCTTCTAGGCGTTGCCGGGAACGGCCTGCTGGCTGGGACGCCGGATGGTGGAGGTGGTGTTGGTGGTAGTAGGAAGAGTTGGATGGGGAGGGAAGGGGTTGCTGCTGTTTTATTGGAGGGAGGGATGGGGGATGTCAGTAGGGACAAGGGGACGGGGGAGGACTGCTGCCAGAGGCAGAGTTACAATTAATTTGTGCGGTCGGTACGTGTGGTGCATTGCAATACTACATTTCACACTCTCGCAGCGAAGTTTTCATTCAAAGCCTCCCACCTCTCCCACTCTTCTCCACTCCCCCCTCCCCTCCCCCTCACCCCAAACTCCCTCCTCCCTCCCCTTCTTTCGCTTTCTGTGCGTTCTTTGACGAAGGAGGGGTTGTTAGATGAGGTCATATTTGTGTGTGTATAATATTATATATATATATATATATATATATATATATATATATATATACACAGTAATATTGTATGCTAGTGGATTGATAAGTTCCTATTGAACGAACAGACTCTCTCTCTCTCTCTCTCTCTCTCTCTCTCTCTCTCTCTCTCTCTCTCTCTCTCTCTCTCTAAATAAAGCTTAGAAAGGAATAAAGAAGTGTCCTCTCTCTCTGTATATATATATATATATATATATATATATATATATATATATATATATATATATATATATATATATATATATATATATATATATATATATAATATATATATATATACATACATATACTGTTTTCATTAATATTTTAATTCATGTATTTTTAATTTTATATTAAATATTTCAGATACTCATATTTATTTATTCTGTATGCTTTACATTTTGTTTATCATGGACAGACGACGTGAGAAAACCTTACATTTGTGACCCCTCAAGTAATAATGTTCTGCTCGACAGCATATGACTGTACAAACGCGTTTGCAGGTGCCGAAGAGGTAAGCCCCCAAATGGGCTGCCAGTGCTTTCGTGATGCCGTATTTTCAGAGTATTGCTGTTTCTCAAGGAAACTCTGCATTTCAGAACTGTTTTCATTCACGCCAAAGTTGTCTTAACTCCCACACTTCTGTGTCATATTCCAGTCGGCATGTATGCCGCCATGTATTCCTGTACCGCTGGTATGTAGGTTCTGGAGACTGGTATGGTTTATGTAGGGGTCAGGTGTGGGAGGGTAGTATCCCCGATTGTTGAGGGGAGGGAGGGGGGGTTTTGGGAGAGGATGTTAAATGATGGGAAGGGAATGGCCCAGGCATGTGTCAGAATGACGTGTCCCGCGAGTTCGTACTGGAAACTTTCGACCCTTTTTTTTTTTTTTTTAGGATGTTTCAGGACAGTAAAACTGGAAAACTACTGAAGTGAAAGTTTGTATTTTATAGTTTCCTGGGGGGTTTAAGGGGCTGTGATGAGTAAGGTTTTGTGCTCTCTCTCTCTCTCTCTCTCTCTCTCTCTCTCTCTCTCTCTCTCTCTCTCTCTCTCTCTCTCTCTCTGAGTTGTGATGATTAAGGTTGCATACTCTCTCTCTCTCTCTCTCTCTCTCTCTCTCTCTCTCTCTCTCTCTCTCCTTGCTCATCATCATCATCATCATCATCATCATCAACATCATCCTTTTCTCTAATGGGCCGCCGTTCTTAAGATCCTGGGATCCTTTCATCGCAGATGATTTGATATGGTTCCTCCATTGGGGTGGATCTCAGGAGAGATCCTTCGCCATATGTATGAGCCGCTGTGTTCTGGAAGCTCTCTCTCTCTCTCTCTCTCTCTCTCTCTCTCTCTCTCTCTCTCTCTCTCTCTCTCTCTCTCTCTCTCTCTCGAGTCAAACCCCGCAGTATCCTAACATTCCCTATCTTATGTTCCTGCGATATCCTCCTGTATAGCATCTTGATGGGGTAATGCCATCAGTGCACCTCGTGCAGTGCACTGTAGGCATTACTTGAGGTTCTTTGCAACTCCTTTCATTCCTTTTACTGTACCTCCGTTCTTATTCTCTTTCTCCCACCTTGCTTTCCACCCTCTCCATAATGCAACTGCTTTGAGGTTTTCCTCCTGTTACACCTTTCAAACCTTCTTACTGTCACTTTCCGTTTCAGCGCTGAATAGACTCATAGGTCCCAGCGCTTGGCCTTTGGCCTAAAGTCTATATTCTATCCTGTAGCATCTTGAGAATATCTCTTTTGGAAGGATAATCTCTCTCGAGAAGGATTTGGGACGAGAGATAATCCCCTCGATCTTTATGTTCGACAGAGGAAAGTTGTAGACTCTGTTGGTATTATGTAGGATTAGCTTGGAAGTTTGAGGCCCATTTGTTCTCGGTAATTCGAAAGGTTTAGACTGTTGAACTCATTGTTTTTTTTTTCTATTTATGTTTAGGAAGAATTTTTCCCGTAAATGGAGAAGGGTTGTGATGTTTCGATCTGTGTGACTGTATATGTGTAAGTTTATAAGAATATATCTTTCACTTGAAATCACGTTTGTATTTTTGTATACCAGTATATGTATATATATATATATATATATATATATATATATATATATATATATATATATAGTATATATATATATATATATATATATATATATATATATATATATATATATATATAATATATATATGTATATATATACAGTAATATATATACGTATGTATAAAATCGCACTGGTATATAAAAATGCAAACTTCATTCCAAGTGAGAGATATATAAAAAAAAAAATATATATATATATATATATATATATATATATATATATATATATATATATATATATATATATATATATATTTGAAGTTCGTCTTCTCAGCAGACTGGCAAGGATTCGAATCCTCGGCGAGACGGAACGCTTAAGGCCAGTTCTGTCAGTCCTCTGTGACTTTGTTGAACTAGAAAACAGGTGGTTCCCGGGGTTCGAAACCAGATGGAGAATGGGAATGGTATATCATCCTCATACCGAAAGACCTGCCAATTTGAGAGAGAGAGAGAGAGAGAGAGAGAGAGAGAGAGAGAGAGAGAGAGAGAGAGAGAGACCATGTTCTTTATGTAACCATGCAAATAATGGTTATAGCCTACAAATATTCGAAAATATTTGTGTTCATGTATTTGCTTATAATTTTGCTACTTCATCTGACATATAAAAAGTATTGGAAATAAATTTATTGCTGTAGCAATTATCAGGAATGTTTCAAGGGCAAAAGCAAAAATTTCACTTTATATATATATATAGTATTATTATTACATTTTGTAAAATACCGTGTTGTAATTTTTGCGTATGGTTTAATGTCTTCCAAATATGATGTTTTGGTAAACGAATAACATGACGGAATATCGCCTTGGATTTTCTTTTTGGGGAAAACGCCCACATAAGGAAATAGATTAAAGTATTTTTTTCAAGGCCCAGGTTGTAAACTAACACTCTTGGCGATAGAATCTCAGTTTAAGAATTTAAACCGGGATAAAACGAGGCAGTAAAATCACGAGGAGTTCATAAAGACGTGTTTAAATGAAGCATTATTCTCTCTCTCTCTCTCTCTCTCTCTCTCTCTCTCTCTCTCTCTCTCTCTCTCTCTCTCTCTCTCTCGGGTCACTGCCGAATAGCTTAAATAACCTAACCTTATGGTTCACAGTTTCCCAAATGGCTGTTCAGTTCATTGTGTGCATTTTAAACTGTCATTTTTTTGTGTGTATAATCCGTTCAACCGCATTCAACCCCGGGAGGTAGTGCCGTCAGTGCACCTCACGCGGTGCACTGTAGGCATTGTTTAGGTTCTTTACAGCGTCTCTTCCATAGGCCCCTAGCTGCAACCCCTTTCATTCCTTTAACTGTACCTCCATTCATAGTCTCTCTCTTCCATCTCGCTATCCACCCTTTCCTAACACTTGTTTCAAGGTGCAACTGCTTTGAGGTTTTCCTCCTGTTACACCTTTCAAAGCCTTTCTACTCTCAGTTTCCCTTTCGGCGCTCATTGACCTCGTAGGTCCCAGCGCTTGGCCCTTGGCCCAAATTCTACATTCCTTAACCGCATTCAAAAGTAAATGAATGCAGTAAGCCACGGCTCCTCTCTTTCCATTCACATGCTAATGTGAGACTCTTAGCAGTGGGGAGCCGTCTCCCGTTCCCCTTCGATCTTAAGGGTTTACAATTAGGCCTCCCGAATTTCCTGTCGAGGAGTTAATTTGTGGTTGTCGATGCTGACGTATCGCCAATTATAGGCGTTGTGAGAGAGCCTTAGGTGGGTGAATGGGCTCCGTACTCCTACCGGGGTTAGGGCTACATTGTTGATCAAGGATAAGTAAATTTATGGTGTTGATGTGTTATTAGGTAGTGAATAAACTCGTGACACTGTCAGTTCTTTTATGCATAAGTTTATGATATTGCTTTGTTTTTAGGTAGTGAATAAACTCGTGACACTTTATCAGTTCTTTTAAGCATAAATTTATGATATAGCTTTGTTTTTAGGTAGTGAATAAACTCGTGACACTGTCAGTTCTTTTAAGCATAAATTTATGATATTGCTTTGTTTTTAGGTAGTGAATAAACTCGTAACACTATCAATTCTTTTATGCATAAATTTACGTTATCGCTGTGTTTTTAGGTAATGCATAAACTCGTGACACTATCAATACTTTTAAGCATAAATTTGTGATATTGCTTTGTTTTTTAGGTAGTGAATAAACTCATGACACTGTATGAGCTCTTTTGAGCAAAAATTTATGATATTGCTTTGTGTTTTAGGTAATGAATAAATTCATGACGCGTCAATTCTTTCAAGCATAAATTGATGAAATTGCTTTTTTTTAAGCAGTGAATAAACTCGGGACACTATCAGTTCTGTTAAGCATAAATTCACGCTATTGCTCTGTTTTTAGGTAATGAATAAACACAGCATTAGCGTAAATTTATGCTTAAAAGAACTGATAGTGTCAGGAGTTTATTCACTACCTAAAAAACAAAGCAGTATCATAAATTTATGCTTAAAAGTATTGACAGTGTCACGAGTTTATTCACTACTTATAAACACAGCAATATCATAAATTTACGCTTTGTTTTTAGGTAGTGAATGAACTCGTGACCCCATATCAGGTTCACTAAGGAAAGGTGTATAATGGAAGCAGTTGGTCCGTGATCACAGTCACCAGCAGGTATCAGCTTTCGATTCGTTTCAGCGCAGTTCCGAAAAACAGAGAGATTTACCTTTGGCTCTGAAATAAATGTAGGTTCTTGTCTTTCTCTCTAACACAAAAGCCGATACTCACTTTGGCGTTTATTTTTCGTAGGAAAATGGCGATATTTCACTGCAGTAAAGTGTAGGGCGGTTTTTGGGTTCGTGTGTGTTGTTGAACACTTAAAGTTTGGTTCTAAATGTGTAGGCTGCTCTTGCACGGAAGGTTCAACTTTGATGTCCGCGCATGTGTGCGGGATATTTATTTATTTATTTATGTATTTGAATTGTATATTTTTCTTTCGAAAAGTCTGTTATGCCATAGTTGTCTGCAGTTTTCAAAATCCGAACTGTCAGTGTTTAAGCGTCGTAAGCGATATCCTTATATTAAATTGGTAGCCGTACTAAGGTTCAGCATGATTGTCTCTCTCTCTCTCTCTCTCTCTCTCTCTCTCTCTCTCTCTCTCTCTCTCTCTCTCTCTCTCAGGTTAACTGGGTAATTTCATTGTTGCATATGTCTATGAAAGTTCTGCCATCAATTCTGTTAATTGAAATACATTTTCTTTCCTAGTCATTTTTTTTTCTTAACCTTGCGTGCTTTTTCGCCTTGTGAAACACTGGATTTTTACCAGATCTTTCATTAGGTTTGGCTTGTGCTAGAATTCTCTCTTTGTGGCATTAATGCTTAGTTAATGTCTTGAGGAAACATCATTCGAACAACGACATTTTGCTTAGAATTTTCTTGCCAGTATCTTTTGATTTGCATTGGCAGTTTAATATTGTGTGTGTGTATGTATATATATATATATATGTGTGTGTGTGTGTGTGTGCGTCTCGAACTGCCGACCTAACCGCCCAGTTCTCCTCGCTGCTGGTGGGAGAAAGGGAGCTGGGGATTTCGTACAGTACATGTACACATTCGTTACCGGGGTCTAAGCGATGTCAGGCAGGGCAGCCGATCGAGGCTACGGCCTCCCCACCGCCAAATCAAAGTCCTTCAAAGAAGGCAACGTGCTTACCCCATATAAAAATGGGAAAAGGCACGTTAAAACGAAGAAGAAGAAGATATATATATATATATATATATATATATATATATATATATATATATATATATATATATATATATATGTGTGTGTGTGTGTGTGTGTGTTTGTATATATATGTATGTTTATATGTATATATACACAATATTAAACTGCAAATTCAAATCAAAAGATATATGTATATTAACTTTACCACAGGGAAAATGAAACGGAGTGTAAATCCTGACCGTTTCGTCTTGATATCTATTTATAAGAGGACTGGCACATTGTGGCAGAAATTTACAATGTATATGCTACAGGGACCGTCGTAACGAATGTACAGACTTGTGGAATCCAAATATTCACACCTGACAGGTAGGAGGGAGGGTTGTGAGGCCGAATACTCAAGTACTCTGTTTACAACTGCTAATATATGTGCGGGTGGCTTCCGTCCTTGTAATCTACCATTCTCAAAATATATACATTTTTATTCTGGAATTAATAGGACGAATTTATACATGCCAAAGTGAGATATAGTCTTGAATAAAGCCTTTGTAAAACTAGACTCAAATATGTTTCTTTTCGTATATTACTAGAATCAACTACCTTTTAGTGCATTCTGTAATGTTCATTTATACTGTCCCTCTAGAATTTGCATTGTTAATTTCTTCCACTATCTGATTTCAGATAATGCATTAGGCATGCGGACGAAACCGGTCAGAATTTACACCCATTTTCTCTTTGATAAAGTTGCTTGTATAAATGACTTGCTAGTGTGATTATGCTAATTTTGTAATTTATATATATATATATATATATATATATATATATATATATATATATATATATAAGTGTATATATATGTGTATATGTCTGTATGTCTCAGATCACCACAGGTGAAAAATAAAAACTAGATGTAAGGTCTGACCGGTTTTGACTTTATTTTCAAGTCATTGATGACTTTGAAATAAAGTCGAAAATGGTCAAGACCTACACCTGGTCTTTTTTTTTTTTCACTTGTGGTGATGTGATATATATATATATATATATATATATATATATATATATATATATATATATATATATGTATAGAAATTTATATATGATCATATCATATACTTTATTCCAACAATGTTATTAAAAAGAAACAGCATGTAGTATAATTTTATTAAATAAAGCTTTTTATCTAAGATTATGTATATCATTTTGGTATGTATAAGCTCGACACAATAAGTTCACAAGAAAAATGTATATAATATATTTAAAGAAAGGCAGTTGGAATGGACGGGTTAAAACGGTAGGAGGCCGCACAGATCTAAGCAGATTTATAATAATATACATATATATATATATATATATATATATATATATATATATATATATATATATATATATATATATATATATTATTACAAATCTAAGCAGATTTGTAATAATACACACACACACACACACATTATATATATATATATATATATATATATATATATATATATATATATATATATATATATATCGCGTGTGTTTGTGTCACAGAAAGAGAGAGATAGAGCGCGCGCGCGCGTGCTCCTTAAACTCTTCATTTTCCTGCCAGCTTTGATAAGCCCGTTTTCCCAGTTAGGTGAAAGGTTCGTTTAATACCCAAATTAATGCCCACTTCAGATCCATTTATGATACCCAGTAAGTCAAAGTAATAGCCTCTGATCTATTGTTTTAGTTTATGGAGGAGTGGTTCGTGAAGGAAAGAAAATTCTCTCTCTCTCTCTCTCTCTCTCTCTCTCTCTCTCTCTCTCTCTCTCTCTCTCTCTCAGTTTGTTTGTTTTGGAAGGAAATGAGTGATAATGGCTTGCTCTTTTTTTTTTTATAAGAAAAATTTTAATTCGAGAAATCGACGTGTTTAGAGATCATTGTGGCTATTACAAATACATGCGAATATATGTATTTATATTTGTATGTATGTGGATATATATATATATATATATATATATATATATATATATATATATATATATATTTACAAAATCCTCCTTAGGTGCATGTTATTCCGATGTTGAGTGAATCCAATATTAAACGACATTTGCAGCTTAATTTCTGTAATTGTAAAAAAAAGTCACTGTGTTTTTGACAAAGTTAAAGTTAGAGTCCTCTTGGGCCTCTGTAGGCTCATAGGGCAGGCGCTGATCTCCTGTTTATGACAAAAATTCATTATATATATATATATATATATATATATATATATATATATATATATATATATATATATATATATATATATATATGTATGTATATATGTTGTGTATATATATAAACACATTATATACAAAATATTTATTTATACACATATATGATTATGTATGTATGCATGTATGTTGTATATGTAAGCAATCCATCTCGACATGTATACAGCCTGTATATGTATGTATAAGCAACACAGCATGATGGACGGTCAAGCTGAAATCCAGACAGTTTCATCCGTCAAACTCATCGACCCAGAGTGGACACTCTAATAAACTAATCCTCATTTTTTTTTATATTGGGCGTTTGCCGCAAGAATAATCGGTTACCGATTTTTTTTTCTTTTCCCTTAGCGATGTAATATCGCGTGAGGTAATAGGATTACCATAAATGCATGGAGATGAAGAGAGAGAGAGAGAGAGAGAGAGAGAGAGAGAGAGAGAGAGAGAGAGAGAGAGAGAGAGAGCGACGCCAGAATTATTCATCTCATTTCAATTTGAGATGAAGCGGATTGCAATTAGAATATGCCAATTCGGTGCGGAAGACCGCTTCTTCTTTTTTTTTTTTTTTTTTTGTTATGGTTGTGTGGTGGCTTTCGTGCGCTCTCGGGCGTATTTATGTATGTTTGTGTTTGTGTATGGGCTGTCTTGCATTTAGAGGGGGTCCAGTATACTTGTCTTTCACAAACGAGAGGTCCCCGGTTCGATCCCGGGCGGGTGGAACGATATGTCCAAGTCATTTGGAACGCCATTGCTGTGTGTTGTTGACAAGAAAAGTCCTGGTAATTAGATCATTGTGACAAGATTAATGTAATGCAGTTATGGGTACGAATTTAGCAACCTCAAGCGAAGATAATTGCTATAAACTGAAAGACTGACACATTTAAAAGACCCGCTTCTGTACGGAAGAGCAGAAAACATGTAAATAATGCGCCGAAGTTCCTTCGGCGCAATCGTGTTTTCTGTACGTCGTATAATCAAGGCCACCGGAAATAGATCTATCGGTGGTCTTGGTATAATGCTATATGAGCCGGGGCCGTGAAACTTTAACCACGGCCCGGTGGTGGCCTATCCTATATCGTTGCCAGATGCACGATTATGGCTATATTTAACCTTAAATAAAACCAAAACTACTGAGGCTAGAGGGCTGCAATTTGGTATGTTTGATGATTGGAGGGTGGGTGATCAATATGCCAATTTGCAGTCCTCTAGCCTCAGTAGATTTTAAGATCTGAGGGCGGACAGAAAAAATTGCAGACGGGTAGACAAAGCCTGCACAATA
Source organism: Macrobrachium rosenbergii (assembly GCF_040412425.1). Lineage (NCBI taxonomy): Eukaryota > Metazoa > Arthropoda > Malacostraca > Decapoda > Palaemonidae > Macrobrachium > Macrobrachium rosenbergii. The sequence continues at coordinate 15,767,508 of NC_089777.1, read as the reverse complement.
GGTTTCTTTTCAGAAAACTGGAAGTATATGTTTATACATATCCCCTTCACAGTTTGTAACAGCAACTTAGGCTTTCACACAAGTCCTGGGGTATAGCTATAACTGAGGTAGAACTATCTAAGGCTTTTGTAGTTAAAGCTAAATCTCGTACGCTTTGCGATTGGCCTCTGCATCTTGGTGACGTATTCTCGTAAGTTGGCATTCATTCATGAATTAATTCTGAATTCTCTGTCGCATTTCCATATTCACATTCTTCCCCAGCCCCACCTCCTACCTACCTCTCGCCCCCTACCCCCTAGTTCCAAAATTTTGGCTTGCGGTGCTTGTTCCCATTCGTTTAGAAATTTACGTTCACATGATTATTCTGAATTCTCCTGCTGTTGTGTTCTTATTGGTTGTGTCCCGGGGGCGGGGGTGGGGACACGAGTGTGTAGAAAAGAGTGGGCTGAGATAGTATATGCACTGTCGGATACTGTTATATTAAGCCGTTAAGTGGGTTTCTTTTGAAATGGTACATATAATATATATATATATATATATATATATATATATATATATATATATATATATATATATATATATATATACATGTAAGTTATATACATGTGTGTATATATGTATATGTATATTATATATATATATATATATATATATATATATATATATATATATATATGTATATATATGTATATATATCGTACATCTTTTTCCATTGATGTTACTTACGCGGTTGTCAGCTAGCCAATGGGATGAGAACGCTACCCTCATACCCACTTTCTATTGATGTTAACTATGCGGTTGTCAGCTAGCCAATGGGATGAGAATGCTACCCTCATATCCTTTTTAGGATGCTTGGGGCCACGACGCTGCCTTACTACCAGGTACTTCATATATATTTCTTAGTTCAACAAAGATCTACAGGGCTTTTAACAGAACGTTTCTGCCCAACGCGTCCTCGTGCAAGAATCGAACCCGGGACTCCTTGCTTGCATAGCCTCACGAGTAAGTTTGTTTTACTTTTGAGACTGTCCCCAAAAACTGAAAGTTAACCACAAACCGAAGTATTAGATATGTTGCAAGTTTGAGAAGGTGAAATGTAGTGATTGAATACAGTTGCTTATACTTAGACTTCCGGGGCGAAACAGTTTTACGTGTATGGCCCACCTCCAGTGGCGTAACTAACTCTACTGGCGTCCCGGGACGGACTCAAAGTGCCGCCCCTTGCCCGTGCTAAAAAGTACTAAAGTGTTGAAAATTAAACGCACATTATCCCTTAACATCTCAGTCATTTATTTTGTTTCATAAAGCTAAAACGAAAACAGCGCAGCCGATTTACAACGGAGTCGTATGAGGTTTGTTAGATGCGAATTCGCTAATAACATCAAAGTCCAGCTGATTAGGGATTTCATACTCTTATTGACAATATCGCGAGGTTCGGTAATCTGACCCGACCCGTAGTCGATAAATTGCTGTTCAGTGTTCCGATCAGACGAAATATACTAAAAGATCTAGAATTACGCCAGGCCAGACCTGTTCTAAAGAATCCGGATAGAGCCGCCAGCGGAGGACCCCCCCCCCCCAAATTAGTTACGCCACTGCCCACCTCTCAAAACTTTTTTCATGTATCTACGGGAACAAGGGATATTAATTTATTTAATTGGAGTCAGATGCCTTGAGTAATATTTCAACTGGTTTTTAGCCCGTATTAAACACAGGCTTCATTGAGATGTCTTGTCGTATGAATTGGGAGTTTTTAAATTGCAAAATTTTCCTATAAAAAATGAGGTGATGGTTTGATTTTCAATCCCCCAACCCCCTCCCAATATAAAATACGGCTTGATAAATACTTCTTCAATATAAATATTGTTTTCATGGCAATCGTTTCGACGTTTTCTCTAATCTTTATCCCCCAATAGAGAAATTCGGTTTGGTAAATATTTCTCCAAAAAATATGAATATTTTCTTGCTAATGTTTCGAAGTTTTCTCTAATCTTTATTCCCCCAATATAAAATACGGTTTATTAAATATTTCTTCAATACAGATATTGTTTCCATGCTAATCGTTTCGAGGTTTTCTCTAATCTTTATCCCCCCCCCCGCCGAATATAAAATAAGATTTAATAAATATTTCTTCAATATAAATATTTTCTTCGTAATGTTTCGAAGTTTTCTCAAACCTTTATCTCTCCCGAATATAAAGTACGGTTTAATATTTCTTCAATACAGATATTGTTTTCCATGCCGATCGTTTCGAGGTTTCCTCTCATCTTTGGGGCGTGGGCGTGTTCGTTGTCATGCGGGCGTTCAATGGACTTTATAATCTAAGGCGTGCGCTGCTTTTTACGAGCAGATTCTCTCGCTTTACGATGCACATGTTGAGCCTTTTGCTGACCGAGGCGTCGGGAGCATCTTTCCCCGCCCCCCCCCAGCTCAGTTTGTGTGTGTAACCACACCAACGCTACCAGATGTAGTCTCTCTCTCTCCCTCTCTCTCTCTCTCACTCTCTCTCTCTCTCATATTCTCTGCTGGAGGAGAGGGTCTCGGCCTGAAGGAGGGGGCGAACGGGACCAACTTAAGGATATTTTATGAGGGCGATGCCTTTCGGTCAGCTGCTGCTTTTCCTGCTGCTGCTGCTGCTGCTGCTGTTGCTGCTGTTGTGTGAATATGAGCTTTTGGGGTTATTCATTTCTCTCTCTCTCTCTCTCTCTCCCCGTGTCCTTGCAAGCCTTCCCTTTTGCTATCGGTACACATGTCTTCAATGGTATCCAGTATCTATCTGGGAACTGTTTGTTGTATATATTGAAGTTTTATATTATATATAGATACAGTATATATATATATATATATATATATATATATATATATATATATATATATATATATATATATATATATATATATAATGTATGTATGTATTTATACTAAAGTTTTTTGTTTTGTTTATACACTGAATAACTGCTCCGTTCTTATGTTCTCATTCTTCCTTTCTCTTCTCCCATTTGCGTTTTGAAGATCACGTGTAAGACTGGGGCGCCTCCGCTATCTTATACAAGAATATCTTCATTATTATCTTGGCCATTGCAAGTAATTGTTTTTATTAATTTCGTTCGTGCTCGATATCCAGTTGCTTCCATAATTGCTTTTTCTTTTCAATGTGACTTTTTTTTTACCTGATCTTATTGTAACGTTATCAAGGCTTCTTCCTTACTGTTTATATTTTCTTTTAGCTAGATAATTTTTTTTCTTTTGTGGGGGGATTTTCTCCCGTTGTAGTTTCAGGGTTTTCGTATTTTGCTTTATTTAAGTATTCCTCTGGTTAATATATTTAGAGCTTTTTTTTGGGGGGGGCCTGTATTTAGGATTTAAAAACAAAAAGTTGGGTCAAGGTTTGTTTTCTAGTCGGCATTGTTTTCTTGGCAGTAAAATATTTCCTTTTCCTTAAGAGATTTTGGATTTTGATTTAAATACTCTGTTTTAGTATTTCTATTTTTAGTTTAGTTTCTTAGTCCAAATATATCTGGTCTGTATTGTTCCAATTCATCCTCCATGCTATAGATATAGAAATAATTGCATGGAAGGTTTCCATTTGGCAACGACCGAAGTCCGAGTAGATTGTAAAAAAAAACACACACAATCGGAAAGATTCTCAATTGATTCTAAATAAAGAATCTGAAAGATTCGTCGTCCTTGCTCGAGTAATCTCGTGATTGATTTTTCTCATTTTCTTTGACCTCCCCAACCTTCAGGACTTCTCTCTCTCTCTCTCTCTCTCTCTCTCTCTCTCTCTCTCTCTCTCTCTCTCTCTCTCTCTCTCTCTCTCTCATTCCTTTTCTCCTCATTTATCTCTGGAAATGGACTCGGATGGAAATACTGAGGATGATGATGGAATCGTTGGATGGACGGATGGATGAATGGATGGATGGATGGAGGGTGGTTGGCGGGTTTTTTTTTTGGTGGGGGGGGGGTGGAAGGAGATGGTCTTAACTTAGAGACGTATAAGAAGTTAAGGGAAAGGAAGCTGGCGAAGTTTGTCTAACAGGGTGAGAAGTTGATAAGTTTATTTGGAGCGGGGGGAGAGGGTTGGGGGGGGAGATGCCGCTGCTTTTTCTTCTTCTTCTTCTTCTTCTTCTTCTTCTTCTTCTTCTTCTTCTTCTTCTTCTTTGCAATCTCCATCATCCTTTCCCCCCAGCTCCCTCCTCCCGCCCTCAGCTCCTAGCAGTGCCGCAGTCCTGTACTAGCTCTCTCTCTCTCTCTCTCTCTCTCTCTCTCTCTCTCTCTCTCTCTCTCTCAGTGATGTATTTTACCCCTTGACTGATACTTTGGTTGTCTCTCTCTCTCTCTCTCTCTCTCTCTCTCTCTCTCTAATTGATGTATTTTACCCCTTGACTGATACTTTGGTTTTCTCTCTCTCTCTTTCCATCAGTGATGTGTTTTCCCCTTGACTGATTCTCTCTCTCTCTCTCTCTCTCTCTCTCTCTCTCTCTCTCTCTCTCTCTCTCTCTGTGATATATTTTTCCCCTTGACTGATTCCCCCCCTCTCTCTCTCTCTCTCTCTCTCTCTCTCTCTCTCTCTCTCTCTCCTCTTGTTGTTATTCCCCCTAAGGAAGTGTCGTCACACCTCGACACCGCTTTTCCGTGGGTCTCTTTGGCTCCCCGAATTGCCACGTATAGATTAAGCATCACTATAAACTCCGGCGTCCTTGTGATGCAATAAAAGAATATATTTGATGGTTATTGCTTAATCAAGTTTCGAGTGGCCCGGCGCTCCACAACAGCGAGTGTTGAAGTTCCCCGTTTTATGGGTCATATTTTGTTTATTTGGGGGGCTCGCATTGTCCTCCTCTCTGCCATTTTACTTATGTTTGAAAGCCGGCAACTTAAATTTTTTTTTTTTTTTATTTCGGAGCATCCCCACTTCCTGCCGTCCGGGTTTTTTTTTTCTCTGTTTAATGGTGTGCGTAGTTTTTTTTTTTTTTCATTTTTATATGTTCCCTGTTTCTTTGATGTTGCGTTTTTTCTGCGTGCTATTTATTGGCTCCTGTCCACTTTCCTCCCCCTCCCTAATAAGAGATGGAGCGTCCTTAATTTTGGTTTTTCTGTGTATATATTATTAGTGTATATATATAATATATATATATATATATATATATATATATATATATATATACTATATATATATATATATATATATATATATATATATATATATATATATATATATATATATATATATATATATATCAATATATATTGTAATATACAGTATAATATGAAGATAAGAAGGCCCATAAAACACTATTTGAACATTGCAACCATATATTTTGGGCACTAGCTTCTGTGCCCGAAATATATGGTTGCAAACGTTCAAATAGTGTTTGACGGGCCTTCTTATCTTCATATTATACTGTAGTATTACAGTAAAAGACATTCATATATATATATATATATATATATATATATATATATATATATATATATATATATATATATATATATATATATATACATACACACACACATCTTCGACTCATTCTTGATGATAGGTATGCGTATCTTTCGCTTCTGTTTTCTATATAATTATTTTCAAAAACTAGTTGCATGTTTATATATCGGTACTATTAAATTCGTGGTTATTATATCGTGGTTCTAGGTTTTAGTTGTCTGTAAAAGAAAACTATTGTGCCGGCTTTGTCTGTCCGTCCGCACTTTTTCTGTCCGCCCTCAGATCTTAAAAACTACCGAGGATAGAGGGCTGCAAATTGGTATGTTGATCATCCACCCTATAATCATCAAACGTACCAAATTGCAACCCTCTAGCCTCAGTAGTTTTTATTTTATTTAAGGCTAAAGTTAGCCATGATCATGCATCTGGCAGCGATATAGGCCAGGCGACCGTCAGGCCGTGCTTAAAGTTTCATGGGTCGAGGCTCATACAGCATTATACAGAGACCACCGAAAGATAGATCTGTTTTCGGTGGCCTTGATTATACGCGGTAGCGGCTGTACAGAAAACATTTTTTGCTTGTTTTCTTCTCTGACTTGCTTTTGTGAATCTGGGAATTGGGGTCCATATGTTTTCAGAATAAATGCTTTGGAAGAAACTTGTCCAGGACCTAAGTCCGTGAAGATAGAGAATCAGAAAGCCTTTATGATGTCGGATGTCGGAGGAGGTACGAGGAGATAAGCGCACACCACAAGCAGATATGCTCGATTGAGCCGTAGTAGAATCAGCATCCCAACTTATTAGTGCCAATGAACATTGAGAACTTCGAGCATTGTTCTGTGACGCATGTTTTGAATTTGATTCATTCATATTGTTGTTACAGAGGTGCTGAAGAGATTTTGAGAAATAATGACTGAATCTGAATCATTCACGAGTCGCGAGTGGGTCTGTCCTATAGGAACGCAATGCAAATACTAGGAGAAGAGTCTGTGGCAAGAGTTTTTGAGAATCATCGAGGTCCAGATCGACCGCTTATGTAAATTCCAGATGGAGATGTACGCGAGCCTGAAAGTTTTCCATTCTGGCTGGAAGAAAAGAAGAAGAAGAGGAAGAAGAAGAAGACAGCCTACCGCTGATGGTACAGGAAGGATCTCGACTGTCAGTGCTTGAGATCTTCCTGGAAATTCATTTACGTTTCTTCTCTCTCTCTCTCTCTCTCTCTCTCTCTCTCTCTCTCTCTCTCTCTCTCTCTCTCTCTCTCTCTCTCTCTCTCTCTCTCGTTTCAGAAGCCAGTAGACCTGCTTATTATCTGTAAACCGGATGACGATAGGAATGGTAGGGTGCATTGAAATTACGTTCGTGGGTGTTAGTTGACTGTTGTTGGTCGCAGCAAGCGCGTTGAGGCGAGGGGAGAAAAAAATACAAACATGAGTACCCAGTGCATCGTCAGATGACACTACTCTCTCTCTCTCTCTCTCTCTCTCTCTCTCTCTCTCTCTCTCTCTCAAAAGAAATGTTAACAGATAAGTTTCAAATAAATCTCGAGAAGTGACTCGGAGATAACTTCTGTCCTACTGTCACCACCTTTTTGGGATGCTGCCAGGCGTCACTCTTCGTTCGGATTTATTTTTTATAATTTTTATGTTGTTAGATTTTTTCTTATTGATATAGATTTATATATAAATAGTATTCATTTTTTTCTGGCTTTCTACATGTGGCCTTGTTCGTGATTAACAGCCAGTATCCGGATGAGTTCTTTTTATTTATTTTATTTTCATTTTTAAACAGAATCCTCTGTACTTGTGTTGACCTGAACGCTGTGGTCTGTCATCCTGAGACGAGAAGGCTGTGAGGTTGCCAGCCTCATCCCAGAAGACTTAACAGAGGACTGGAAGGTTAAAATCTGGAGTGACCTCGTTCGTGGAAAAAGACATTTTGTGTGTGTGCGCGCGCGCTTTATTCCTGAACTAGCTTGTTATTAATGTAACTGATATATCTGCTGTTAAACAAAAATGTTGCATGTTCATTGTAAATGATGACTTTTCAAAAGAGTCATCGTTTAGACTTAAACAAGGGAGAAGGGGAAGACAAGTGGAAAAAGTTAGTCTAAACACAAAGGAGTTGAAAAAACGCAGAGCGTATAATCAGCACGTTTGGTCGACACGACGGCTAAGAACAAATTGGAGTCGCATAGGGCTGCAATTAGCCTGCAAAGGTCTTTGTTGAAAGATGAAAAAGATAGCCGTCTGCGCATGGAATGTATCCAGTCATTGATGCATGAGAAAATTACAATATTTCTTTTGAATTTGTTGTATTTCCATCTGTAGGGATCTATGAATGAAATGTAGACTGAATGAGGTAATGGTATTTATATTTTTTCGAACAAATACACACATTATATAGTGCGCATGTGCACACTCGTTTACTAGAATAAGTACACATTGTACAATGTGCTCTGTATTTACAGACATAAGCGATAACACCTTAGGCGTCAAAGCTGTTTTGTAAGACGTCAATAGTACTTTACCTTACACAGAAAGACCTTCCTACATGGTGTCTTGAATATCGTAATGTGATCTCTCTCTCTCTCTCTCTATCTAGTGTCTTGAATATTTTAATGTAATCTCTCTCTCTCTCTCTCTCTCTCTCTCTCTCTAGTGTCTTGGATATCGTAATGCGGTCTCTCTCTCTCTCTCTCTCTCTCTCTCTCTCTCTCTCTCTCACCTAACATTATGGTAAATAGATTTGGTCTGTAGTGAGGAGAGAGAGAGAGAGAGTGTGTGTGTGTGTGTGTGTGTATGTATGTATGTGTGTGTATATTTTTTTTGTGGCAGTGGCCAGGAAAGCTGTTTTGCGGAGGGCGCTCCATTTGTTGTAATCATGAGTGAATTTGCTCCCGTTCCCTGGGGAACTGCTAACGGCTGGGCCTGGGAGAGAAGCTTTGTGTGTTTGTCCTACAGTTTAGAAAGGGAAAATTGGAAGTGTGTTTTGTGTGGAAGCAAAAGAGGGGATTGCAAACTGGAATGGTTGGGAAAGGCGGAAAAGAGAAAATAGATTCTTTAGAGAGTAGCACTTTCAGCAGGAAGGCAAAACTTAATTTTGTCATGAGAGGATAATAACTGTTGTTTTTCGTTCGGTCTCATTGTGCGGTGCGCGTGTTGTGGCGAGGATAAGTTTTTTGCGCGCGAATGTACGCCTGTGTACATACATACACACGGACCTGCGTTTGTACTGTCGTCGGTTTTCTAATCTCGGTCAGATCTGTTCCGTTCTCTGAACTACCTTCATTTTACCGAACTAAATTCATTCACTTCATTCATTTTTATAATAGTTTCCTTTCAGCTGCGTGGCCCACTCGTCTCTTTTCATTTCTTCCTTCCTTTGTTCCTTCTCTTTCGAATGTGTGGCCTCGTTGTTTTTCATTCCTGTGATGTAATTATTTGGTTTCTTTTCAGTATGCATTTTAATCTTTTGCGGGCATACATTCTGTTTTGTATATCGTGCCTTCCCGCCCAGTGCTTCCTCTCTGTTCAGTACTCATGCTTGAATCAGCAGTGATGCTCTGTACTCATGCTTGAAACAGCGGTGATGCTCTGTACTAATGCTTGAATCAGCAGTGATGCTCTGTACTCATGCCTGAATCACCAGTGATGCTCTATACTCTTGCTTGAATCAGCTGCCGTGACACGCAAATCGACTTAAGAATTTTCTCCCTGTACCAGTTTTCCTTCATTCCAACAACCGTCCTCTTTCAATGGTGCTTAGGTAATAGTTTTGCATTATATAATTTCACTTCCTCATTCTAGTATTTTTAATAGGTTTAAATTAAACGTTGCCGTGGTGGCGGAGTGGTAAGGTTCTCGCCTACCAGTCGAGAGGACCGGTGTTCAAACCCCACTGCTCACTGGTGGCTTGGGGATGGCGCCATTGCATAAACCCGGTGGCCCGCCAACCTAGCGGTCTGAAAACTCGAGAGGGTTAGTAAGAAGCTAGGCACCAGCCTCGGGCTGGGGTGTTAAGCAGCGGGCCTAGCGACACACTGGCCACGTGTCTTAGGCAACGGAACATCTCCCCCACTGGCTGTCGGCTAAGAAATCGGAGTTCAGCGCCGGCCCTGTGAATCTTGCGAGGCCCAGGGGGACTTTAACCTTTTAACCTCAGATTGAACAATAATACCAAGCTGCTCATCAGGCTTATTTCGGATAATAACAGTAATGAATTTGGACACCGTACCCACCATATTCAGTCAAGGCCTGGATATGAAGGCTTCCTCTGCTTTCGCATGTTTGAGGTACATGCTTTCATGCTTGTGCCTTTCCCTTTTTAAGAAACGTGTCTCTCGCTTTCTTAGCCATACAACCCCCTCCCCCTCCCCTAACCTCCTGTTTTCTTCCTCTCTGTCCTTTTTTCTTGCCTTTTGGCTCAAGATAGGAAAAGTTATTGGGTTACTGTGCCCTTCACGTTAGCCTGTGCTCTTAAGAAGGAAAGAAACTGCATTTCCTGTCGCCGAACTGATTTTTTCTTTGAGGTTGTAGCTTCTATAAGATATTGAGATCTATATATAGCTCTTCCTTGGGAGAGTCGGTAGAGTTGTGGCCTTGCACTCGTTAGGCCCAAGTTCGACTCTCCAGCCGGCTAATGAAGAGTTAGAGGAATTTATTTCCGGTGATAGAAATTCATTTCTCGCTAGAATGTGGTCCGGATTCCACAGTAAGCTGTAGGTCCCGTTGCTTCGTAACGAATTGGTTCTTAGCCATGTTAAATAATAAGTCTAATCCTTCGGGCCAGCCCTTTCTAGGAGAGCTGTGAATCAGCTCAGTGGTCTAGTAAAACTAACGTATACCTAACTTATAGCTTCTATACGATATTGAGTTCTTCATTGGGGGTGGGTAGAGCTCTCGACCAGCACGCTGTTGGCCCAGCGTTCGACTCTCCGACCGGCCAATGAAGAATTAGAAGAATTTATTTCTGGTGATAGAAATTCATTTCACGTCATAATGTGGTTCGGATTCCGCAAGGCTCTTAGCCACGTAAAATAAATCTAATCCTTCGGGCCAGCCCTCTCTAGGGAGCTGTTAATCAGCTCAGTGGTCTGGTTAAACTAAGATATACTTAACTTTGTAAGATACTGAGATCTTTCTTGCGGCACCCGACGCAGAATAACTACGCACTGTAATGGGAAGTCATTCTGGGCAAAACTTGTCAAGTTCTATTACTGGGAAAGTGTAGTCGATGTTTTTTTTTTTTTATTATTTTTCGTATGTGCTTAGAAAAAAAAGCGAAGCCTGGTTGGTGTCCCTGAAGGATAATCAGCTCGTTATTTTTTTATTATTATTTTTTTTTTTTGTCATTCTGGAAGGATAGTCGTTTCTCTCTCTCTTTCTCTCATGTATATTTCCCCTTGACTGATACGTTGGTTTTCTCTCTCTCTCTCTCTCTCTCTCTCTCTCTCTCTCTCATATGTATTTTTCCCCTTGACTGATACTTTGGTTTCTCTGTCATGCATTTTTTCCCCTTGACTGATACATTAAAATGGGAAGGATAAAACTTAATTAAAGACTTGAATATCTATCATGTGTTTTTCCCTGAGCTGATACATTAAAATGGGAAGGATTAAATAATAAAATTAAAGATAAAGGAATTATTAAAGACATTGAATAGAGAGAGAGAGAGAGAGAGAGAGAGAGAGAGAGAGAGAGAGAGAGAGAGAGAAGGAAGTCATATAATAAAATGGGAAGGATAAAACGAGATTAATTCAAGACATTAAATAACTATACACAGAGAAAGAGAGAGAATGAGAAAAAATCTATATATTAAAATGGGAAGGATAAAACGAGATTAAAAACAGTAAATATACTGTAGAGAGAGAGAGAGAGAGAGAGAGAAACATTAAATAACTATATAGAGAGAAAGAGCTATACATTAAAATGAGAAGGATAAAACGAGATGAAGTAAAGACATTGAGTAACTATACAGAGAGAGAGAGAGAGAGAGAGAGAGAGAGAGAGAGAGATTAAAATGGGAGAGAGATTAATTAAAGACATTAAATAACTATACAGAGAGAGAGAGAGAGAGAGAGAAAGCTATACATTAAAATGGGAAGGATAAAACGAGATGAATTAAAGACATTGAATAACTATTCAGAGAGAGAGAGAGAGAGAGAGAGAGAGAGAGAGAGAGAGAGAGAGAGAGAGAGAGAGAGAGAGAGACCCGTTAGGTTAGCATGTAGAGGAGACAGAAGCGGTTGTTGTCATGGCTTTAAAGGGAATGATCCGCTGATGTTCACTAAAGGGCAAAGGTAGACGGACAATTACGTTCACGCTTAGATATGAGAAGTGAAAAGGAATGAGCGAAGATATACCGCGGCATAGTACGTTGTGGCTCAAGCTGTGAATTTTGGGGGTGGGGTAGATTGGGTCAAAGGTCACCCCTTTCCCAAAGGCGATAATTGTTGGTTATCGAAAGTAATATTTTCATTTTGTACACTACGCATATTCTTTATTAAGGAGCTTTTAAGTTTTCTGTAAAAGAAAACTGTTGTGCCGGCTTTGTCTGCCCGTCCGCACTTGATTCTGTCCGCACTTTTTCTGTCCGTCCTCAGATCTTAAAAACTACTGAGGATAGAGGCTGCAAATTGGCATGTTGATCATCCACCCTCTAATCATCAAACAAAATTTCCAGTCCTCTAGCCTCAGTAGTTTTTATTTCATTTAAGGTTAAAGTTAGCCATAATCCTGCTTCTGGCAACGATATATGATAGGCCACCACCGGGCTTAGGTTAAAGTTTCATGGGCCGCTGCTCATACAGCATTACACCGAGACCACCGAAAGATAGGGCTATTTTCGGTGGCCTTGATTATACGCTGCACAGAGAACTCTACTGCGCTGAAGAAACTTCGGACCAATTTTTTTACTTTTTATTCGTTGAAGCTTACTATTTGTCTTCATTAATTGAAATGGCATTATTTAGGAACTCTTTGAATGGAGTGAAAGAATCGAGAGAGTTGAGCGGGCGGAAGGGTTGCTAAGCCATCCACTCAGCATCTATAATACGCCTTCATTAAAGCAAATACCATCTGTAATACGCCTTTGTCTCTTGATCCATATTGATGCACTGTCGGATCCTGTCAATAGAACCATTGCTGGGGTAAATTCCTCTCTTTCGTGGGTAGAGAGCTGCCGTTTTTTTAGGGATGTCCAGAAAAGATTAATTCTGAACGTTAGATTTCGAAGGAATTACGTGTTTGGGAGAATGTAACTTGCGCTGTTCAAAGAAGTGTTAATCTGTCGAGAAAGGTGAGGTTTATAGTCGATGGTGATGATTTTTACTCATGTTGGTGTTTGGAGGCAAGTTCTCTTTCCATTTAGGTATACATGCACATGCAGCTTTCAAAATGGATCTTCTCGCCGCGTATTTGTACAAAATGTCGTGCGGCTGGATTTTAGGTCACTTGGAATATTACTGTATTTTTACTACTACCAAATTTTTTCATCCTGCTCGAACTTCATTTTTTTTATTTCTTCAAGAAATTATTATATTTTCACATTCGTTCACTGTCTTACATTTTCCCCTGTGGCAAAAATATTCAAAATATTCAGAATTGAACATTTTCCCCTATGGCAGAAATATTCAAAATATTCAAAATTCAGCATTTTCCCCTGTGGGAGAAATTCAAAATATTCAAAATTTAAGGACGGCTTAATTATTATATTTTCACATTCGTTCACTGTCTTACATTTTCCCCTGTGGCAAAAATATTAAAAATATTCAGAATTTAACATTTTCCCCTATGGCAGAAATATTCAAAATATTCAAAACTCAGCATTTTCCCCTGTGGAAGAAATTCAAAATATTCAAAATTTAAGGACGGCTTTTTGTTTTGCGAGTATTTTAGGCTCACCCAAATTGGCCTCTTCAGTTCATTCTGAAGGTCGCCACCGTATGTTTACTCTTCGGATATTACTTTCGACATATTTGCCCCATAGCTTCTTTCTTCCTTCCTTCCATTTATTTAGAGGAAATGTTGATTTTTGTCTGTGGGGGAAAAACTGAACTTCATCCATACGAAGGACGAGAGTGAGAAATGAACCTTGATCACTTCTAGTTGCCCGAGGGATAGACACCAGGTCTTGGTTATTTGACAGAGAAGTAATTTCAGCACGGTAAGAGTGTTACTTCATAGTTACAGCTGTATTAAGCTCGTTTTTTTTTTTACTTGCTTCCCAGCTATTTGAATAGTGCAGTAGCTGGCCTTTTAGTATATAACGGTCTTAGATAAATTTAGTCAGTGCAGGTGACCGGGGTCTCTGGACATTGAGGATCAAAAAAAAGATTGTGGTGTCGCACACTATGAACAGTAATGTTCGGTGGAGCCAATCATGCGTTCATTCATCTGGATGTGAAACTGTAAACGCATCATTATCATTGTTACAGGGCTGTATTAAACACGCAGGAGCACGAAGATTGTGTGTGTGTTTAATGTTTTTAATTAGATTGTGGTTAAATAAACCTACACCGTTTCCATTGTTCTTGTTAGATAATGGTGGATTTTGCCATTACGGGGATGTGGCTCCTTTAGGATGTTTGATCATTTTGTATGAAAAGATGAAATGCACTGTCTGAAATCTGAGTGTCTGTTAAGGGTGTTTGACCATTTTGGATGAAAAAATTAAATGCTCTGTCTGAAATCTGAGTGTCTGGTAAGGATGTTTGACTATTTTGGATGGAAAAATGAAATGCTCTGTCTGAAATCCGAGTGTCTGTTAAGGGTGTTTGACCACTTTGGATGAAAAAATGAAATGCTCTGTCTGAAATCTGAGTGTCTGTTAAGGGTGTTTGACCATTTTGGATGGAAAAATGAAATGCTCTGTCTGAAATTCGAGTGACTGCTAAGGATGTTTGATCATTTTTGGATGAAAAAATGAAATGCTCTGTCTGAAATCCGAGTGTGTGTCAAGGATGTGTGATAATTTTGGATGAAAAAATGAAATGCACTCTGAAATCCGAGTGTCTGCTAAGGATGTTTGACCATTTTGGATGAAAAAATGAAATGCAGTCTGAAATCCGAGTGTGTGCTAAGGATGTGTGACCATTTTGGATGAAAAAATGAAATGCACTGTCTGAAACCCGAGTGTCTGCTAAGGATGTTTGACCATTTTGGATGAAAAATGAAATGCACTGTCTGTCTGCTACATTAAGGATATTTGAAAATTGAGTTCGACCTCCTTCCACGCTTTCCTCTCCCCGACCACCTTTGTGAGAAGTAATTGTTTGCAAGTAGACTCTTAAGAGAGAATTTATAGGATTAATTTCCCTGGAAGTTTTGAGGTTCCGCAGATTTTACAAGGCCATTTTCACAAAAAATCGTTATCTAAATGGAACAACTTCTCGGGAGAACTTTTCGGAAATGGCAGATCCTTACGCAAGATCTGAACTGCGGCGGTCCATAACAGTTTTCTTTTGTTAGAACCTGTTAACACACACACAACGGTTATCTGTTACATACGAGAGCTGATTTGCGAGAGGACGACTACGCCTGGCAGAAACTCTCACTCTCTCTCACGCTGATGTAAAAGTGAAGAGTTTTAGAAACAGAAATTGTGGAATGCGTAATGGTAGTAAATGGAAATTACAAAAAATTGATAGTGTTATGAGGTGGATCTGCGCTATACATAAATTATATACATCTGGGCTATGAAATAAGAGGGAGAGAGTTACATTACGCACAAAGAGCGTAAATGAAGAATGATATCACGAGAGAGAGAGAGAAAGCGAGAGAGATTTTAGCTTTCATTGCCTCTCCAGTGAAGAGTCAAAGAAAGATTTGAATCCCCTCCCTTTCCACTAGCTAGCCCCACCTCCCCCCTCCCCTCCCACCCCCCCCCCCTTCTCTTCTCCAACTGCTTTCATTATTCTAAATGCTTACATTTTGGTCTTCTTCTAGCCCAAGTGCTCCTCGAGCGGGAGAGCTTTTCGTTGTCTCAGTCCTCGAAGGCTCTCAGGTTTTTGTTGATGTAAGTAGTAGTCGAATTAGGACTGGTGTTTATTTGGTGAATTTCTTATAAATTAGAATTAATTCATGTCTCGAGGTCAGCTGTTTTACGTGGAGTCATATCGGTTTTTACTTTCCCAATCTGAAGTTTTGTCCAGTTTGTTAGAGTATTTTAAAGTGAAATTTTTCTCTCGTGTTCGACTTATGTCTTAGTTCTCTAGTTTTGAAT
>NC_089777.1:15729344-15746844 GCF_040412425.1 Macrobrachium rosenbergii | reverse complement strand
TAACTTACTGCTCGGAATTTAATGAAACGAATTTCCTAATCTTTACTTTTTTTATCGTTTTGGGCGTAAAGATTTGACCTTAAGTTTCTGAAAAATTTCATAACATTCTTTCCAAAACGATTAACAATATCAGTTTTCATGTCTTGAGTAATTATTGCAATTGTCGTATTTGTTGTTCCGACGCGTTAGCTGTGGAAGCTCAGTTAGTTTTATAATGGGTTCCTTCAAAATAGTCATCTCAAGCTTGGCCAGTTTTCCAAAAGTGAATTTTCAACAGCGTATGATAAAAAATGACTGGATGCCTGGTATTCGGTTTCATTTTTAGTTTTCTGTAAAAGAAAACTATTGGACGTTTCATGCCTCCCTACACTCCCGATCCCATACCTACCCCGCCCCCACCCGGGGCGGACAAACAGGTTTGCAGGAAGGTGGATGTGTCATGTCTCCCCTACCCTCCCGATCCCCTACCTACCCCGCCCCGACCCGGGCCGGACAAACAAGAAAGAGCCACTCGGATTTTACTGTCATAGATAGATTACATTACGCACCCAAGGGCTCTTATCAGTGGTTGTACAGCTTTATAAAAATATACTTTGCTGACACTCACAATTCGTGGATTTTAATAGCCATATTTTTTTCATACTGGAATATTAATATAATCTTGAATTGTTTTTGCATACTGTGTTTTGTAAATATAGATGAGGCATAGATATTGTTTTGTAAGTTTCTACGTCCTCCAAGTCTATTAATAATAATAGTTTGTATCCGAAGTTCCAATCACGTTCCCTTCTTGTCCGAATCTTCAGTTTTTAGCGCTTCCACCCTTCTTACTACTTTATTTGCATACTTTGCTGACATTTCATTTATTTTCTTTCATGAACTTTCACCGATTTTAACACCTTCCGTTTTTCCCATAACTGGTGAAGTTTGACGCAGTTTCATTCCCGTCGAGGTACGTATCTCTTCCTTCATGGAATCATTACCTGGAGCATTTAATCTCCAATAACAACTCCGTTATGAGTTTTCTTTTCGCATCCTCTGCAACATTCATCACAATATTGTCCTGGCTTGTATCTAACCTTAAGTTAAAGGTAACAACCATACTTTAGTGAAATTGGCTTTCAACCATTTCTTGAAAAAATCTAATAAGGAATTTCCAGTTGCATAGAGACTCAGTCTCCTGTGTCTCCTGTGAACATCAGTTTGAAAAGCTCTGGAATTGACAAGGGAACAAAACAACTACAGAGATATGGAGAACATCAAATGGAATGTCAAAGCACTCGATGCGTGATTTGAGAAAGTTATATCTTTAGGGCTTGGACATGAAACGGCTTGGACCCGAGTGGATCCAAGGCTTTGTACTGACAAGCGTATCCGAAAAGGGTGAAGAATTCGAGGAGTTAAGAGGGCATTGTGACTTACAATTATAAGCATATATGGTAAAAAAAGTGACCAGCAGATTCTGTATACATAAAACAGCTCATTCACACGAGGTTAAATGGCGACAAATCAAGTAGTAGTTTCTAGCATTCATTAGTTAATGTTTATCGTGCGGTCTAAAATATATCCAGCCACATTTTCTTATCAAACGTTTTTCGACGGTAATGGAACTTTCTCTTTCCATCCAGGAAAGGCCTGGCACGATTCCGGCCTCGTATTTTCCCAGAGCTCTTTGATGATTGGTGTAAAGGTGGCTCCTGCCGTAGCGTCCAACCAGCCATATGCCCTTTCTCCATCTTCTCTGTAAACAACGGACCTGGTTCCCACGAGACAAGCAGGGTTTACGGGTCAGGTAGCATTCTCATTGGTCGAGAGAAGAGTTGTCTTATGAACTGAACGGTTCTTGAACCCTTTTCCGTGAATTTTTTTACTTTTCCTGGATAGCAGTTGTTAGACTCTGATATCTCGCTTGATCCTAGGGTGTAGAGAGGTCTAACCGTCTAAGTCTTGTACTGTCCTTTTGTCTTTTCTTGCAGGTAGATCTCTCTCTCTCTCTCTCTCTCTCTCTCTCTCTCTCTCTCTCTCTCTCTCTCTCTCTCTCCAGTCGTAAATATTGCGTACATGATTATCTTTTGTTGAGAGTTTTTTTACCATTCAAGATTTTGTTTCCAAAATGCATACTTTTATTTTTGTAAGTTGAGAAGAACTTATCAGTTTCCCTGGACATTTTTCTTCCATTTTTACAAGTGAACATGGCTGGTTTCCTTCAAATATAGAAATAATGTAGGTTTAGTGTCGATTTTAGACACTGCTAATTGCATTTGACACACAGATTAATCTCACTAAATTTATTTATCTGTAGATGGATGAATACAAGTCTCACGCCTCAAATTATCGTTGTATGTATTGTGTAGCAAACCCGAGGATCTTGTGACATGTGTAATTAGTTTATCTTTTATATTTAACTGCTAGATGAGGCCCGAAACAATGGCGCTGTGGTTTGAACTGCCGGACACTTAGACAGGACTGGAATTCATAAGCGATGTTATTGGGAAGAATAGACGGCGCGCACTTGCTTTCATTTTCCAAAGGATTTATGGAGACTGGACGTACCTATGATGATTACAGTCCGTTAGTCCGAAGGCCCGATAGTCCGAAGGCCCGATAGTCCGAAGGTCCGATAGTCGTAGGTTGGTATTTTTTGGGTGTTTACTGGTTACAATTTTGCCGTATTAGCTATGGAGGGTGGGGGCTGATTACAGTCCGTCGGACTATCGGGCCTTCTGACTTTCGGACTATCGGACCTTCGGACTATCGGGCCTGCTGACTTTCGGACTATCGGACCTTCGGACTATCGGGCCTTCGGACTATAGGGCGGTCACCCCTATGATAACGTCATTTCCCAACACAAGGACACCCAGAAGTGAATTGATGAAGTGCAAGTACAAACGTCAAAATTGCGCCGAAGTTTCTTCGGCGAAATGGAGTTTTCTGTACAGCGTATAATGCTGCATGAGCCGTGGCGCATGAAACTTTCAGCCACGGCCCGGTGGTGGCCTATTTTATAGCGCTGCCAGTCGCACGGTCATGGCTGACTTGAACCTTAAATAAAATATAAACTATTGAGGCTAGAGGGCTGCAATTTGGCATGTTTGATGATTGGAGGGTGGATGATCAACATACCAATTTACAGCCCTCTAACCTCGGTAGTTTCTAAGATCTGAGGGCGGACAGAAAAAGTGCGGACGGACAGACAAATAGCCATCTCTATAATAGTTTTCTTTTACAGAAAACTAAAAAGAGAGAATACCTGGAAAAAGAGGTGACGAACGAAATATTCATGAGTGAAAGAAAAAGAGGAAAATACCTGCAGGAAGCGTTAACACTTTGAAAGGTCGTGGAAAAGAGATATGAGGGAATAATTTGACGACTGATAAACCAGAAGCTGAAGAAAGCCTGAATGTGAAAACGAATGAATTCTGGCATTTGAGGTCTAAATAATAATACAGAAACTTTAGGAGATGGAAAGCACCAGGTTATGATGGAATCACTGCGGATATGATTTCAGCTGAAGATTAAATGACACCTCTTATACTAGCAAGACTATTCAGAATGCTGTTTAATAAGGAAAGAATCTTATACTAGCAAGACCATTTAGACTGCTGTTTAATAAGGAAAGAATCTTATACTAGCAAGACCATTTAGACTGCTGTTTAATAAGGAAAGAATCTTACACTAGCAAGACCATTTAGACTGCTGTTTAATAAGGAAAGAATCTTATACTAGCAAGACCATTTAGACTGCTGTTTACTGCTGTTTAATAAGGAAAGAATCTTATACTAGCAAGACCATTTAGACTGCTGTTTAATAAGGAAAGAATCTTACACTAGCAAGACCATTTAGACTGCTGTTTAATAAGGAAAGAATCTTATACTAGACCATTTAGAATGCTGTTTAATAAGGAAAGAATCTTATACTTAGACTGCTGTTTAATAAGGAAAGAATCTTATACTAGCAAGACCATTTAGACTGCTGTTTAATAAGGAAAGAATCTTACACTAGCAAGACCATTTAGACTGCTGTCTAATAAGGAAAGAACCTTACACTAGCAAGACCATTTAGACTGCTGTTTAATAAGGAAAGAATCTTATACTAGCAAGACCATTTAGACTGCTGTTTAATAAGGAAAGAATCTTACACTAGCAAGACCATTTAGAATGCTGTTTAATAAGGAAAGAATCTTATAGTAGCAAGACTATTTAGAATACTGTGTAATAAGGAAAGAAAGCTTGATAATTGGGAATCAGTCATAGCAGAATTACCAAAGAAAAGTGACCTGACTGACATTTTCCCCGAAGAAGGAAGTTGAAAGAATGTTTTCAGACGAACGAGGTGATTTCTGGAAAGGCAGGAGTTTCACAGATCAAATATTTGTGTTAAGACATATTGTGCAGCATCTTTAGAAATTTAAAATTCTCTTTATGGTGGCGTTTGTTGATTACGAAAATGCATTTGTCAGCGTCTTACAGTGGAATGATATGGAAGTTCTTGCTTCACAGTGGCATTCCCGTTAAATATGTAAGGCTCAATGACTGTCCTTGAACGAATTAGATTCAGAATTATTGTTGAGCAGGGTGTTGTTCTAAGAAAAACAGAGCTATTGAGGACAGAGTATGCACAGGGGAATGAAACACTGCAAAGAGAGAAGGTTAATGGAGTGAATCTCTCAGCAACATATCTTACACAGGCTGTCTTGAGCTGGAATTTAGTGAAAGGTTTAAACAAGTAAAAAATGCGCCGGAGAAACAAGTTTTCTGTACAGCTTATAAAGTTTTATGATTTTTATGAGCCCCAGCGTATGAAACCTTCAGCCACGGGCCGCTGGTGGCCTGTCCTTTAGTGTTGTCAGACGCACGATCATGGCTAACTTTAACCTTAAAGAAGATAAAAACTACTGAGGCTAGAAAGCTGCAATTTGGTATGTTTTGTGATTGGAGGGTGGGTGATCAACATACCAATTTGCAGCCATGTAGCCTCAGTAGTTTTTAAGATCTGAGGGCGAACAGAAAGAGTGCGGACGGGCGGACAAATAGCCATCTCAATAGTTTTCTTTTACAGAAAACTAAAAGCTGAACAAGATTTGGTAATGAAACGGGCTGGAAAAATAATTCCACAAAGGAAATTACAGAAGTTCCAAACGTAGATGAGATAGTGACGAAGAGGAGATGGCGTGGACTTGTCCTTCGCCCCACCCTGGTGAGAGTTGCGTGACATCACTTGGGCTCCTTTGGGCATCAGAAAAGTTAAAAGATCTGGAGTCCCTCTTGGTTGAGAACTACGAGGCATGTAGACTTGCCGTTTCCAATACCCGAAGCTATAATGGTTTTGACATCTCGCTGCCCGTCCTATTAGCATGTTAATTACCATATCCTTGTAATGAGTAGAGAAGCACCATGGAACCTGAGTTTTTATAGGAGAGATTTACCCTCCCAACAAGACAAAGGATCATCGGATTTAATGTAATTATAGTTTATTCCAATGTAATCAGAGTGATTGTCATTTTTATTCACACTTTTGGCAATTAACATATCCCTGATCTTTAAGTTCACTTGGAAATCTTAAAAGAAGACTATTTGAATTTCTCAAAATGATTCTGCCGTTGAGCTAGGAAACATTACTTGGTTCAGCCTCATCCTGCTTTTAATAATTCATAACTTACATTCATGGGGACTTAAGCAAAGGAGTGGTCTTAACTTGGCTTGGAACCCAAATTTATTTTTGTGACAGGAATCCCCCTTCTTAAAGCATTCGCTGTCTTTAGTTTGTTCCACAGGAGGCCTTTCCGATTTTTGGAAGCTTATTACTTTTTATGTTAAGGGCCTTTTCATTCTATTCCAAATGGATGTGGCAATAATAATAATAATAATAATAATAATAATAATAATAATAATAATAATAATAAAAAAACAAGTAAAAAATGCGTGGAAGTTTCTTCGATGCAATCGAGTTTTTAGTACAGCATATAATTCTGTATGAAACTTTCAGCCACGGCCCATGAAACTTTCAGCCGCTGCCCAAGAAACTTTCAGCCATGGCTCGGTGGTGGCCTGTGTTGTTGGTACCTAAAGCGGTGCCAGACGCACGATCATGGCTAACATTAACATTAAATAAAATGAAAACTACTAAGGCCAGAGGGCTGCAATTTGTTGTTTGATGAATGGAGGGTGGATGATCAACATACCAGTTTGCAGCCCCTCTAACCTCAGTAGCTTTTAAGATCTGAGGGCGGACAGAAAAAGTGCGGACAGACAAATAGCCATCTCAATAGTTTCCTTTTAACAGAAAACTAAAACTACCTCGCTTTGAACGAAATAAAGGTATAGTGTATAGACTTGTACCTCTAGGTGCTATAGCCTGTTGATTTCAAGGAACAATTCCGCACCTTGGGTGAACTAAATCGGCTTCTGCTGACCTACATTGTTAGCACGGTATTTCCGAAGTCCCTTCGGAGGACCGCTTCAAGTTCCCGGAGGCCGTGGCTTTTTTAAAATCAGTGCGCATTTAGTTGGTAACTACAGGAATTCTCTCTCTCTCTCTCTCTCTCTCTCTCTCTCTCTCTCTCTCTCTCTCTCTCTCTCTCTCTCTCTCTTCTTGCAATATAGGTGAACCCGGGTTCTTTATAAATTTGTATATACTCTCGTACAACCTACCATTGACAAAGAAGGTAGGTCTCTCTCTCTCTCTCTCTCTCTCTCTCTCTCTCTCTCTCTCTCTCTCTCTCTCTCTCTTCTTGCGTGAAGTCGGCTTTTCGTAAGATTTACAGATTAACAAGTTGCTCAGGAAGGTTTAGAATATCTCTCATGTGTTCACTAATCTTCCTATTTTCTTCGAAGTTTACATATGCCGCCTTTCACCTAGTTGTACTGTACACACGCGCGCTGTTGTCTGTAAAATGCTTAAATTTGTGTAAATGCTGAAACTTGTGTGTGAATAAACGATATTTTTTTCCTGAGGAAAGTGGCATTTCATCAACACATACATACATACATACATATATATATATATATATATATATATATATATATATATATATATATATATATATATATATATATATATATATATATATATATAAATTTCTGACTCACATCAGCAACGGACTCAGGTTTTTCAAATGAAAGACCAGAGCGCTGCCAACCAGGCCACACAGGTCATAAAAGAAGTTGGAACCTGAGTACAACTGTACCCAAGGAATTACCTGGGCAGGCTGACTGCTTGCATATATACCTTATATAACAAAGTAATATATATATATATATATATATATATATATATATATATATATATATATATATATATATATGTATGTATGTGTGTGTGTATACACTTGTGTGTGTATTTGTGTTATAGTAAGCAGTACCAAGAACGAGTAACGTAAAAAGGTTTGGAAAAATATGTCTTCTGAGTGGTTCACATTGCCGGAGATATTCTCTCTCTGCTGAGCAGACTTTTCTTATGACGTTACACAAGAATTGTTGTTGTTTTTCATGGATAACAGTCAATTCTGACAACGACAGCCGTCGTTCGTTTGTGTGTTCAATTATTATTTTTTTTTTTGTTAGTATATTCTGTTTGTTATCTTATGTTTTCACGGAAATTTTTGTGTGTAACAATAATGAAGTTTATCATAATTGCCATTTTATGCATTTTATTAACAAGGCCTGATATATATATATATATATATATATATATATATATATATATATATATATATATATATATATATGTGTGTGTGTGTGTGTGTGTATATATATTTTTTTTTTCCGAGATAAATCGTTCCTCTCAGTTGCAGCCAAAATATTGATAATCATGAAAGCTACAGTTGTGGCGTTGAAGTTACATAAGAAAGAAAGAGAGTGAGTCCAACGGGTTGACCATAGCGTTTGCGTCGTCAGTTTACAAAAGGAATTAATCAATAACTCGAACGTGTGGGACGGATTATTATTGTTAGCGCTTTTTTCTCTTGTTGGATATTCGATTACGTCACGATTTAGACGATAGAAGGTTTGTATAGAAAAATGCAAACATTGATTCGTGTTACGGAAGATCCGCGCAATATGGTAGCGTTAGTGTATATAAAATATATCTGTGAATCATCTGCTTTTATAAAGTATTTATCGTACAATTATGGTTTAGTATTCCTATTTGGTTCCTTAGGAATGTCTCTCTCTCTCTCTCTCTCTCTCTCTCTCTCTCTCTCTCTCTCTCTAATTATGGTTTAGTATTATTATTTGGTTCTTATGTTTAGTGTTCCTATAAGGTACTTATCGTATAATTATGGTTTAGCATTCCTGTTTGGTTCCTTAGTAATCTCTCTCTCTCTCTCTCTCTCTCTCTCTCTCTCTCTCTCTCTCTCTCTCTCTCTCTCTCTCTCTCTCTCTCTCCTTTTAAGGTCTTTATCATATCTCTCTGTATATGGTTCACACAAGCCCACCACCACCACCTGTTCTCTTATCGCCCTCTCTCCATTACTTCCCCATTCAAGGTTTTCACAACTGCTCCTTCTCCCCCTCCGCCCCCCCCCCTTCTCTCCCACCTCCTTCCCTCACCCTAGCCTCTATCATCCTCACCTCCTCATCTCCCCTCTTTTCTCTTTCCCTCTCTCCCATCTCCCCCTTCCATTCGCCCTCTCGCTTTGTTAGTGGCATCTTGAGACGGGTTCAAGAATTAGGCGATGAGCAGAGAGGCGAGCAGTGTGTATACGCTTAAAGAGGAAGTGCTGGCATCGCGCTGGGGGCGCGCGCGCGCGCGCGTGTGCGTGCGTGTGTGTGTGTTTGTATGTATAGCCGGACGCTGTGTGCTGTTGCTGCTGCTGCTGCTGCTGCTTTGCTATTGCTGTTGCTGTTACTGTTATCTTCGCTAGTGAAGCCGGTGTTTCTCCTCCTCCTCCTCCTCCTCCTCCTCCTCCCTTCCGTCCTCTTGTTCCTGCCCCTGCTTGGTGTTTTCTGTGGGAGAGACTGGGGGCCTTGCAATTGCATCCAGGGCCGCCACCTATGTTGCACCGCTCGGCGGCGCTACACACTTTTCTTTCAAACGTTCTCCTCGCCGGTTCCATTTTGTGATGGTAGATCTCTCTCTCTCTCTCTCTCTCTCTCTCTCTCTCTCTCTCTCACTCTCTCTCTCTATTTATATAATACATATATATATATATATATATATATATATATAATTATATATAAATATATATATGTGTATATTTATTAATTCCTATTATTTCAGTCACGTCAGGATTGATTTGAATACCAACCATGAGAAAATATGACCGGAAACAGCTTAACCTAGTTAAGAGATTCAATCACCTGCCAATTTCATTTCATTTGTTTTAAACCTTCACATGCGAAATAACATTATTATTATTATTATTATTATTATTATTATTATTATTATATTATTATTATTATTATTATTATTATTATTAAAATATACTCATAGTGGCATGAGTCTTAAAATGGAGAAGCAAATCCACAGTTTATGTATATGGACATATATTTAAAGGTAAATCAACATAGATAGCTTTGGGGAACTTGTTCGGTTCCACTTTTCAATCTCAAAAGGGGAACCGAAGAAGTTCCCGAAAGCTATCTATTTTGATTTATCTTTAAATATATGTACTGTACATATACATAACTGTGGATTTGCTTCTTTCATTATTATTATTATTATTATTATTATTATTATTATTATTATTATTATTATTATTATTATTATTATTATTATGAGGTTTTCTTGTAAGACGGAATTGAAGCTTACGTTACATTCCTTTCAGTGCCCCTACTCCATGCCTCATTTTTAGGAGGGGGGTGGGGGGCGGTGTCTCGCATCACCGTATTAATTCACCGTGACCCAAATCTGCATGCATTTGCGATTCAGCCTGACACGGATTTGCATTACTTGCGTGACGTTTCATTAGGATTGGGGCGGTTATAATGTATGCTAATATGCGCGTCTGAAGGTAGCAAATTGAACGGTATAATCTGTGCCCGACGCTAATTGTCGTTATGCATTATTAGGAGCCGGTTCGGATGGCTTCGGTACGAGTGATTGCGCCAGTTGCCGCGCTCTCGCGAATTCTCTCTCTCTCTCTCTCTCTCTCTCTCTCTCTCTCTCGTAAGGTCTGTAAGGTGCTGTCGTGTGCTACAAGCACGAATTTCTCTCTCTCTCTCTCTCTCTCTCTCTCTCTCTCTCTCTCTCTCTCTCTCTCTCTCTGATGTTGTGATGTTGTTGTATGCCACAAGTACGAGTCTCTCTCTCTCTCTCTCTCTCTCTCTCTCTCTCTCTCTCTCTCTCTCTCTCTGTGATGTTGTGTGTGTGCTATCATATGCCACAATCACGAATTTCCCTCTCTCTCTCTCTCTCTCTCTCTCTCTCTCTCTCTCTCTCTCTCTCTCTCTCTCTCTCTCTCTCTGTGCTGTCGTATGCCACAATCACGAATTCCCCCTCTCTCTCTCTCTCTCTCTCTCTCTCTCTCTCTCTCTCTCTCTCTCTCTCTCTCTCTCTCTCTCCTATGCACTCCTTGAAGCAGAAGGACCACCCACCCACCGTCCAAGACTGGTTCCACCCCCGATCACCCCCAAAACCACCAACCCCACCCCATCTCCCTCCCCTCTGCATTCTTTGCACTTTGTAAGGTGGCCTTTATTCGTCACTTTGAAGTTGGCAATTTAAGTCCGGATTCGGAATCGATCTTGCGCCTTGCAGCAGCAGCAGCAGCGGGAGGGAAAAGTAGCAGCATCGGCAGCAGCGGGAGGGAAAAGTAGCACGAGTTCAGAATCGCGGGTTTGAATAGAAATCGCCCGAGTTTATCAATCGGACTTTTGCGAAGTTTATACACTTGCCTTTGTGCTGGGTTAAAGGTCTTGTCTCTCTCTCTCTCTCTCTCTCTCTCTCTCTCTCTCTCTCTCTCTCTCTCTCTCTCTCTCTCTCTCTCTAGCTTTCTGTGAAAGAAGACTTATTATAGAGGATGGCTATTTGTCTGTCCGTCCGCACTTTTTCTGTCCGCCCTCAGATCTTAAAATCTACTGAGGCTAGAGGGCTGCGGATTGTTATGTTGACCATCCACCCTCCAATCATCAGACATACCAAATTGCAGCCCTGTAGCCTCAATAGTTTTTATCTTATTTAAGGGTAAAGTTAGCCGTGATTGTGCGTCTAGCAGCGCCATAGGATATGCCACCACCAAACCGTGGCTGAAAGTTTCACGGGCCGCGGCTCATGCAGCATTATACGCTGTACAGAAAACTCGATTGCGCCGAAGAGACTTCGGCGCACATTTACTTTTTTCTTTTTTTTAAATTCCTGGAGAATTGAAGTTTCACATTTTGATTTTGCGCTCACTGAAGTCTAACTGGTCTGAATTGATTGCCATAAAGGTTTCCAACATTCAGTGTTTTATGAGTTTATGCCGGGTGACGCCAGTTGAACAAACACACAAAGTCGCCGGTGGCGATTGTTGAAATACGTCTTTATATATGCATTATATTTCATGGCTTTAATTTTTTCCCCCTTTTTATTCAGTGAGGTTGGAAAGTCAATCTCTCTCTCTCTCTCTCTCTCTCTCTCTCTCTCTCTCTCTAAAACACATTATTCTGATCTCGCGCTTTCGCCATTTTTATCCCTAATGCATTTCAATTCTCTGAAAACTCGCTAAGCTTCGAAGCTCTCTCTGTGTCATTAAGTGTAAAGCGTTAAAGATATAATGATTGATGTAATATTGATACTTACTAACACTAATAATTCCTCTGAAAGATAACAGTTTCCAAACCGGTTGTTTCTTGATGCCCACCTCCTCAGAAGTATATGTGGGTAGGGTAGCGATAATTTGCGCCTAATTGATTAGAAACTAAAGATTATTTTTTTTGGGGGGGATGCAAATGAATATGTGAGACGGAGTGCGCTAATTGCCACGCGGCATTTTCAGAACTGGTCCTTTTTTTGCATATTGTGGACCAGAGCGAATATTGTGTTCAAAGTATTTAATGCACCAGTTTTTTTTTTTTTTTTTTTTTTGTAGTGTAGGGGAGTGGTGGAGATCCGTCACTGTGTGTATGCTTATATGAATGTAAATATGGATAGATTGATAGATAGATAGATAGACAGCTTGGCTGCTTGATTATGCTCTCACTTTTGGCCCATTGCTAGATTTGGCTTCAGAGGGTATTACCCTAACAGTTCGGCAAGTGTCTTTGGAATTCGGTCGTTAGTACCACACACACACACACACACACACACACACACACACACATACACATATATATATATATATATATATATATATATATATATATATATTTATAATTATGTATATATATTAAATATATATTATAATTATATATATGATTATATACATATACATGCATATACATACATATATATATATATATATATATATATATATATATATATATATATATATATATATATATATATATATATATATATAATATATATATATATATATATATATATATATATATATATATATATATATATATATATATATATATATATATATATATATATATATATATATATTCTAGTCTTCATCATTCCTGGACGAGATAAGGGCATGAGGTTGGCGTTCCCAGCATCCTTCACGTAAAAGATAATGGTAAAAGTAATAGCTCAGTTTATCTTTTTAAACGGTCCACATGCTGCATATTTTGTTTTAAGTTGGTCAAACGATTTACTTAAGTAATTTTGCTGTTAGTGCAAAGAAATCATATTTCTCTGAAAATATTTTTCCTGTATTGAGTGTCTTTTATTGATTTCATTAATTGAAATTGCTGCGTTGATAATTAGTTGGAGTTCTGATTAGCATACGTCCATAAACCATAATTCATATTAATACTTAGTTATCTGTTATCAGGCAGCAGTCATATTTACGTTTAAGTTGTTAATATTTCGTAATTTGTTAATTGGGTTCTTTTAAGTAAATATGTATTTTTAAAGAAATAATGTGAATTCCTATAACATTTGATTTTGACTACCAAGTCATGGTTTGGTTTCATTAACTTATGGTGAAAAATAACAAAAGTAGTTTTATTTTGTGCAAGTCGATAGTTTGGTCTCTTATAATTTGCTTTCGTTGATTGGGAGTTCTAAAATATTTAGTGATCTTAGACACCTGGTCTCGCTGTTATTATTTATTATTATTATTTTGTTGAATAAAATGGCCGCATTTTCCGAATTGATTTTATATTGAGTTTTCTCAATTCTTCTAATAATTAGCTTTTCCTGCACGTCAATATTGGTCAATAATTATCCAGTGTTTATATTTCGATGGATGAAACAGCGTATTTCTTATAGCAGAAATTCTTTATTTAAAAGCATTACAGCAGGTTACTGAAACCTGGGATGTAAATCCGTAGATTTTCCTGATGGTATATTCAGTGGTATGCATTTTTTCTTTTTCGGACGTCTATCTGGTATTATTATTATTATTATTATTATTATTATTATTATTATTATTATTATTATTATTATTATTATTATTATTATATTTCAATAGATGAAACCTATTCACATGGAACAAGTACACCAAAGGGTCCATTGACCTGAATTTCAAGCTTGCAAAGAATGTTGGTTTCAACCTCTCACCGCAGCAGATCCCACACTGCAGCAGTAACTGATCATGATACAGAGCCAGTGATTTTTCATTGAGGCATCTGAGTGGCATGCCACGACACTAACCACTATACCAAGGGACCAGCTAAATTTAATGTATAGCTAGATGGTAATTCTATTTCTTGTAATACTTGCAGCCAAATGCCAAATTTTATTCGAGACACCCACTTCAGCATGTCTTATCTTATCATCTCTATTAGGAAGAGCATTTTGGACGGGACTGCAGCAATATTATCTTTGAATTATCTGTTTGTTTGGCTGCTGGTCTCTCTCTCTCTCTCTCTCTCTCTCTCTCTCTCTCTCTCTCTCTCTCTCTCTCTCTCTCTCTGTGTGTGTGCATCTCCTAATAACCATGACCTTAAGATAGGTCTTTATCGATATTCCCTTATCATATTAGTGAAGATATTTTATCCATGGTGATTAGGTTTCTCTTTAGTGGCCCTCTAATTTGAGTCAATTAACCAATTAACTCTCTCTCTCTCTCTCTCTCTCTCTCTCTCTCTCTCTCTCTCTCTCTCTCTCTCTCTCTCTCTCTCTCTCTCTGACGGAACTTACAGTACTCTTCTGTGTCATTGGGACTGTGTTTCAAAACATAGAAGTAACCCCATAGACGAGAATATAGAAGTCACGTTTAGACTCTTCAGTGGCTTCTGTAGGCATTACTTAAGGTTCTTTGCAGCGTGCCTTCGGCCCCTGGCTGCAACCCCTTTCGTTCCTTTCACTGTACCTCCTCTCATATTCTCTTTCTTCTATCTTACTTTCCTTAACCCTCCCCTAACAGTTGATTCATAGTACAACTGCTTTGAGGTTTTCCTCCTGTTACGCCTTTCAAACCTTTTGCTCTCAATGTCCGTTTCAGCGCTGAATGGCCTCATGGATCCAAGTGCTTGGACTTTGGCCTAAATCCCATATTCACTTCAATTCAAATTACAAGAAGTTCATGGGCAATTCGTATGTCACATACATTTGCATATTCACAAACGGACGCACGTTCCCAATCACATGCACGAGTGTAATGCATATGTGCTTGTGTGTTGGTTACTGTGTATAAAACCAGCTCAGTCCCCAACAACATTCCGTTGCTCAGTGGTAGAGAGCTGGACCCAGTTTCCAGCAGCACGATTATGGCTAACTTTAACCTTAAATGAAATAAAACTACTGAGACTAGATGGCTGCAATTTGGTATGTTTGATGACTGGAGGGTGGATGATCAACATATCAATTTGCAGCCCTTTAGCCTCAGTAGTTTTCAAGATCTGAGGGCGGGCAGAAAAAAGTGTGGACGGACAGACAAAGCCGGCACAATAGTTTTCTTTTACAGAAAAACAAAGGCAGCCAGCTGTTAGCACAGTATACTTTTTATAATGTTTTTGGTGTAGAAATGATTTTCCTCCATTTTAACCAGATGGATTGTGCTCGAAGTCGAGCGGTAAATCCATTGCTTAAAAACGTTGTCAATGAAACTATTTTTAGGGGAGTAATCTTGTTTGAATCTGTTCTGTTAAACTTACTTAGTTTTAGGTTGGGAGAGCTTCAGATAACCTTCTACTGACATTATTATTATTATTATTATTATTATTATTATTATTATTATTATTATTATTATTATTATTATTTAAAACTATAAAATAATTTTATCAGCATGGCAGGTAGAATTTCACAGAATTTACTCAACTAATTTTTAGGTTTTCAGTGAAAAGTGTATCCTTATAGATTAGGAAATCGAGAAGTCACGCTCTACGGACGTCAGAATTTCTTCATATTCTCCCGTTTGGATATTAGGCTTTGTAGTGATAAGCGCATCCGGACGGTATGAATAATTCGAGAAGTTAAGAGGGCATTTGGATTATCAGAATTTCAGGGCATTGTAGCTATCACAGAATATAAAATTTGTGAATGTGACCAATAGACTTCATTTGTTGATTACTGTAGAAGTCGTGTTGATTATGGTACATAGATATATTTGTTAATTTTCGATATATATATATATATATATATATATATATATATATATATATATATATATATATATATATATATATATATGTATATATACATTTTATATATATATATATATATATATATTATATAATATATATATATGTATATATACAAATATTATATATATAAATAGACAAAATGAAGGAAAGAGAAACAGTGGAGTGCTGCAAGGCCTTTCGACGTGTCGTTCTTTACTTAGTCTGCTTAGTAAAGGACGACAAGTCGAAAGGCCTTGCAGCACTCCATTGCTTCTCTTTCCTCCGTGGGTTTTGTCTTTTTTATATTCATCACGTTCCATATTTTCATGATTCAGTTATATATATATATATATATATATATATATATATATATATATATATATATATATATATATATATGTATATATATATATATATATATATGTATGTATGTATGTATGTATGTATGTATGTATGTATGTATGTATCATTAGTGGCCTTACGTAACTAGTTGATGTTTTCCAAGTGCGTCCAGAGGCACACTACACGCATCGCATCATTTCTGTGGAAAGAATTCCGGAAAGTCCTTTCCTCTTTAGTTTTCGCTGAAAGTGGTCCATCGACTTTGCGCTGTCGGCAGGCGAACGCGACAACGTCTGCGGAGTGGAAATGATCGTCCTGTAATTGCCTTCAAGTGCCTTTGTTTTTGTTCAGTTTGTCAGTTTCGAGGTGAGTGTCACGGAAGTCCGGAAGAAGTTAAAAAAAAAACAAAAAGTTAAAAAGTCAATTTAGCACAGTCATGAAAAAAATGATTGTAGCTCAGTGGTATGGCCCCCGTAGGGGCTTAATGCCCTCAGTGCATCTCCTTTGGTGCACTGTAGGCATTACTGAAGCATCTTTGCAGCGTCCCTTCGGCCTCCATTCATACCTTTTACTGCACCGCCGTTCATATTCTCTTTCTTCCATCTTCCTTTCCACCCTCTCCTAACGGTTGATTCATAGTGCAAACTGCGAGGTTTTCCTCCTGTCACACCTTTCAAACCCTTTCGCTCTCAATTTCCGTTTCAGCGCTGTATGACCTCGTGAGGTCCCAGCTCTTGGCCCTTGGCCTAAATCTTATATTCTATCTTCTGTCTATCACAGTAACATGTATGTATGTATGTGCCATTAATACTTCTCATTTGAGTGCTTGCTTGCACTCGTGTAAACAATGTTTGAAAGCCTTCGCTGATCTGATACTGAACTAGTTCTGGACCAAAAACCCGAATATAGTCTCGTTTAAAGGAAGCCGACATTGGTTTCAGTCCTCTTTAAGTAAGGGTTTGTGATAATTAACGAGAAACCTGTACGTCATCAATAATAATGGATCTCAATTAAATGTAATATTCCATGACATTTATATGGCTTTGAAGAGGTAAGGTCAGGTTCAAGTGAGATATCCCATGGAGCGCCAATGATTATATTCGGCGGATGCCTCGTGTGGTATCGAACCGTTTGTTTTCGGAGGAGTCGCAGGACAGGCGGTGAATTCGGTTGTTGAATCTGAAAAGAAAGAAAGATTGCAGGTTGACTTTTCCGTGTTCCCCAAATGCCTATGGTAAGGAGGGTAGGAGTTCAGCTAAGTTTTTATTAGTTTTCTATAAAAGAAAACTATTGAGAGGGCTAGCTATCTGTCCGTCCGCACTTTTTCTGTCCGCCCTCAGATCTTAAAAACTGCTGAGGCTAGAGGGCTGCAAATTGGTATGTTGATCATCCACCCTCCGGTCATCAAACATACCAGATTGCAGCCCTGTAGCCTCAGTAGTTTTTATTTTATTTAAGGTTAAAGTTAACTATGATCGTGCGTCTGGCACCGCAACAACACAGGCTACCACGGTCGGCTGAGAGTTTCATACAGCATTATACGCTGTACGGAAAAC
>NC_089777.1:15716844-15724344 GCF_040412425.1 Macrobrachium rosenbergii | reverse complement strand
TCTCTCTCTCTCTCTCTCTCTCTCTCTCTCTCTCTCTCTCTCTCTCTCTGTACGCCAGTTCTCACTACTGCTTTACATCTAATTTTTAATAGTTCTTTCCTTTTCTTCTTTCTGCAACGCTCTCTCTCTCTCTCTCTCTCTCTCTCTCTCTCTCTCTCTCTCTCTCTCTCTTCTTCTCTCTCTTACATTTAAAAATGTTCTTCCCTCTTCATCTCCTTTCTGTGTCAGCCAACCCCAAATCCTTCCTTATTTTTTTTATCCCTCTCTTATTTCTTACCCTCTATTCCTCGCTTTTTATTTCTCTCTCCTTCATCTCCCTCTTCATTTTTCTTACCCATCTTCTTCCTCCTCATCTCTCTCTTTCCCCTCTCCCCCCCTTCTCCCAACAGCCCCCCCGTCTTCTCTTCAGAGTTTGAAAATAGAAGAAGCAATCTTGTGAATGGGCCCCAGTTGGGGCAGCGTAACCCCCCCTCCCCCTTGGGGAGGATGGGTGCTTGTTTGGGAAGGGGGGAGGGGAGGGGAGGGGGGGGGACTTGCTGTCCTTCATCCGTAGCCTGTGTTGAGGATGATTTTTATATTGTACAGAACTAAGATTTTTATATCCTTTTTCTTTCTGCTGGTTCTTCGTACGTCGCTCTATTATAGTTTTGTATTTTTTTTTCGCATTTTATTTTGTTTTCTGCTTTCCGGTTTTCATGTATAACCCAATTTATGACTTTTTCGGGCATAACCGATTCAAAGTTTTTTTCTGTCTTTTTTTTTTTTTTTTGTTTGTAGCTGTTTGTTTATTTTTTTTTTTTCATCCCTCATGTGCCGTTTTCTTTTTATTTAACTTTTTTTTTATTTTCTTGTTTGCTCATACAAATCAGTTTATTTCACAGTCCTCTGTTTTCAATGGCAGGATTTAGATTTTGTGAAAGAAATCTAATGCTTCTCTCTCCGTGTTTTCCTTATTTCCAATTGCTGTACTCTTTGCTAATTAGTATGCATATCTTTTCCTTCAGGGAGTGTTTTTTTTTTTTTTTGCCATTGGTTTTCTAAACGGGGTTGCTTTTTTTGACGTTTATTGCTGGTTTTTTGCTATAGAGAATTTCTCCTTATTCTTCCAATTACATATTTTCAATTTTTTTTTCCTTATTTGCCATTGGTATTGTAAACGGGGTTGCTTGTTATTTTTTTTTTTTTACTATTGCTGGATTTTTGCTATAGAGAATTTCTCCTTGTGCTTCCAATTACATGTTTTCAGATTTTTTTTTGTGCGAATTACTTTTTTCTAAGTTTTTTCCGCATCCACTTCGTAAGCAACACATTTTTATTGTTTATTGTACATTTTCAATGGCACATTTTTAATCAAAAATTTCCCCTAGAGCTCTTTTTTTTATTTATGTACTTTTCTAAAGCAAATGCATAATGATACTTGAACAATTTTTCGCACAGTTGTCAACTGTTAATCCTTCACGTACTTCGGTGGATTCAGTACTGATGCTTTATCAGTTTTCCTTTGTTTCTTGCTTTTCTTTCCGTAATTCTTTCATTTGTTATTTTCCGAGCGCTTCCCCCTTGTATCTTTGATATTTTTGCTTTGTGGTTTTGGGCGTTCCTCGCTTGTATTGTATTTTTTTCGTGGATATTTTTTCCCTACACGCTTATGTGCAGTGTACTCTCGCTATGTTGTATAATGTATTTTTATGTTTCGCGCAGAAACGCGCTGAATCTCTCTCTCTCTCTCTCTCTCTCTCTCTCTCTCTCTCTCTCTCTCTCTCTCTCTCTCTCTCCACGTGCTATAATATTTATGGGCTTGCTAGCAATACCAAAAGTTAACGCGTCAATTTAGAATGGATTGCCACCTCATTTGACCTTGTAAGAACTCTCTAACATTCTCGTATCAATTGTATTTCTTTGCACATTTTCAAATTGAAGGCCATTAGAACCTCAACATCCTCCAAAACAATCAGAAAAGGGTTTGGGGTTGTTTCGAACCCAACGTAGTGACGGATGCAAGGTTCTAGACATCTGGGAGTACGGAAGCGGTGGCAGAATCCCAGTGCCTGCCAGAGTTCGAACTCGATCTTGTTTTGCGTGTATGTGTAAATAAGTCTTCATGTGTCTGTGCGTCTTTGTGTCTAAATTATGGGATGCAAAGATTATGTCTGTGTGATTCTCGATGTTGTCTGTATATATATATATATATATATATATATATATATATATATATATATATATATATATATATATATATATATATATATATATATATATATATAATGTGTTGCGTTTGTCCGTCCGCCTTTCTTGTCTATCACTCTATATGCACGTCTCTCTCTCTCTCCATCTCATACTTTTTCTCTGTCTGTCTGTCTGTGCGATGTTGGGTTGGTTCTGTAGTGGTGTGATAACTCGGCCGTATGCACCTCCAAGAGTTATGAGTCCCAGTGTGCCCTTGAAAGCGCCCTCAGCCGTCCGATACGTATTCTTCTTGTTTACACGTTTCCGGTGTGTGTGTGTGTGTGTGTGTGTGTGTGTGTGTGCGCGCGCGCCTACGCGTGGTTTTAAATAATATCTTTGCGGGGATTTGTGGATCTTCCTCTGTCATGATCACTTTTTTCGGGAAGTTAGATATCAGTGTTAGTGTCGAGCGGTTTGGTTTTGAAATCCCCAATAAGACTTCTTCGGGGTTTGATTAACAGGGTTGGGGGGCTGTATGCAAAGAAATCGATAGGAGAGCGTCCCGGGAGAGGAGAGGAGAGAGAGAGAGAGAGAGAGAAAGAGAGAGAGAGAGGAGAGTGAGGCTCTCTCTCTCTCTCTCTTTCAGAAAGAGACTCATATTTGTTTGTTGGAAGAGCAATTTTGTATTTGTGCCTCATCCCATCTCTCTCCAAGTTGACCGTTTTATGATTAAACCTTCCCATATAAAATATCCACTCCACTATTACCCGCTAGCATTTCAAGTTTAAGGTATTCTATGAAAAAATTATGTATATATGAATTCTACCATTGGTATGTCATTTACAAACATCATGCTGTTTTTATGGTCATATTTATATGTTTAGCTATATTGCTTGTACAAATGTAACGGTATTATTGCAGTATATTAATTGTCCTTTTTTATATCTTTTTTCAGGTAAGTTTCACCGAAAGGGGACGTGGGAAAAGATACATGAGAGAACTTTGGAGTTACAGTTGATCAGAGATACATTTGACGAGTTGGCTCTTGCTCCTTGCGTTGTTCACATGGTAAGTTCCCGACCCTCTTTTGCATTCTGGCTGTTACCTGACACTAATACGGATCATCTTTGACTGTGGTGGCAGTATATTTATGTCAGTAACTTATAATTCTTTGTCATTACGCCATGTCTCCTTGATTCCCCACCGGATTTGGACGATTAATGATCAAAACAGAATTTCTGTCTCATTGAAGCTCACCTGAGCTCGAAGTCAGCTTTCCTCGTCAGAGTTTTGCTAGCCTTTGTATGTCTGTATGCATGTGAATATGTATGTGGGTGTATGTTTTTTCTATAGTGTCAAGTTTTCGCATTATCGAGCTCTTCTCACAAACCGGTGGATCAGTTTCTGCCAAAATATACACGAAATATCTTTGGGTAAAGGAGATTGAAGTTTTTTAAACAAGTACCACGTCCCATTGGAAGAGATGATAAATAAGAAATTGTTAAGGTGTTTTAAGCTGAATTGTCGGACCAGAAATAACAAGACAAGGAGAAAGCTTAAATTGCTTTTCAAACCATGACCCCAGGGGCCATGATGGGCCACAATTGATGTCCAAAATTTTACACAGGAGTAGCATGGTGGAGAAATCTTGACCTTATACTTGCAAGTCCAGCAAGATTACTTGTCGTGTTTTATTTCGCTTTTTAGTTTTCCCTGTTCGTAACAGTCGTTCCTCGCTCGTCTACCATTCTTAACTAACTGAGAATTTTTCAGTATTACCCTGGCTGCCTAAAAGCACTCGCACCTTAATTACAAGAGAGTTCGTCTGTGTTCTAGAAACTTTGTCCCACATTTTTTTCAACAGTCTGATGGGACGGGCAACCAGTCGTCTGGGTCTAGTCCAGTTCATAAATAAATCCGGAAAACTGAGACTTTTGCACCTTAATTACAAGAGATTTTTTTGTCTTTATTCTAGAAACATTTTCCCACATTCCTTCAGCAGAGTCTGATAGGACTGGCAACCAATCGTCTGTGTCTAGTCCAGTCCAGAAATAAATCTGGAAAACTGAGACTTTGTGCCGAACTTGTGCTTTCTCCTGTATTAATTTTTCAACTTTCCATCTTCATCCTGAATCTGGCTTTTTATTTTTCTGTAAAAGAAAACTATTGTGCCGGCTTTGTCAGTTCGTCCGCACTTTTTTCTGTCCGCCCTCAGGTCTTAAAAACTACTGATGCTAGAGGGCTGTAAATTGTTATGTTGATCATCCACCCTCCAATCATCAACCATAGCAAATTGCAGCCCTCTAGCCTCCGTAGTTTTTATTTGATTTGAAGTTAAAGTTAGCATAATAGCGCATCTAGTCATAAACGTGCATCTGGCAACGATATAGGACATGCCACCACCGGCCCGTGGGTAAAGTTTCATGAGCAGCGGCTCATACAGCATTATGCCGAGACCACCGAAAGATAAATCTGTTTTCGTTGGCCTTGATTATACGCAGCAGCGGCTATAAAGAAAACTCGATTGCGGCGAAGAAACTTCGGCGCATTTTTTACTTGTTATATAATAATTATGATCCTTCCATAAGTCCAGTAGCAATAGATACCTTCTATCGTTTGAAGCTGACTTTAGCATCTTAACACCCAGTGATAGTATCTAGTTGCTAACATTTTCCATCAACAATCCTTTCAGCATTAGGCAGAATTTAACGTTTGGCAAAATGAGTACCCCACATGTATGCATGTGCCCACGACATACGTACACTCCTTAATATACTTGATGCATGTGAGGTTAATATTGGTGACCAGTGTTCATTATATATTGGATTATGAGAGAATGACCATTGCTTTATTGACTCGGTGATACTCGATTGGCCTCCAGCTGCTTACTATTCCTTGTAATTGTAGGGTCGTGGTTCATCGTCTTCAGTATATGTGCACCAATAATCATTTCGCTGAGTGTCGTAGATGTACATAACTGCTTGTCCTTCCCGTAAGGGGGTAGTGGCACCAGTGGATCTGGTGCGGTGTACTCTAGGCATTACTTTAGTTTCTTTGCAGCGTCCCTAAGGCCTCTAGCTGCAACCCCTTTCATTCCTTTTCTTAATTACTTTCTTCTTAATTTCCACCCTCTCCTAACAATTGATTCACAGTGCAACTGCTTTGAGGTTTTCCTCCTGTTACACCTTTCAAACCTCTTTTAACTGTCAATTTCCGTTTCAGCGTTGAATGACCTCAAAGGTCCCAGCGCTTGGCCTTTGTCCTAAATTCTATATTCTGTCCATTCTGGCGACACTTGCTTTGCAACCCTGTAGTCTCAAGACTCAGTGTACATTGGAACTTCAGAGGTTCAAGCGAAGAATCATTGCATTTCTACTCAAATTCAATTCAACTTGTATTTTAATATTTTATTTGCATCAGTATTTATTTATTAATTTCTTGATTTATCTGTTTTTCCTCTCTCTCTCTCTCTCTCTCTCTCTCTCTCTCTCTCTCTATTTCCCAGTACCTTCTGTTACTTCTTTGGAATGAACATCATATTTTGGAAGCTTGAATTTCAAGTCAGTGGCCCCTGTGGGCTTATTCCATATGAGTAGGGTTCATCTTTTGAATAATAATAATAATAATAATAATAATAATAATAATAATAATAATAATGGAGAAACAAATCCACGGTTATGTGTATGTACAAATATTTAAAGATAAATCAACCCGAAAGCTATCTATACTAATTTATCTTTAAATATTTGTACATATACATAACTGTGGATTTGTTTCTCCATTTTAAGACTCATGCTACTATGAATATTTTTAATAATAATAATAATAATAATAATAATAATAATAATAATAATAATAATAATAATAATAATAATATCCGTTGGTATGTATCCATGTGTTAGTGTGTTTGTAGGTATATAATATACTTTATAGACAAATGCCACAGTTTCATAGATGATTCGGCTACGGCCGTACTTTATTCCATTGTCAGATTCAACTTTGGACCACTCATTGGCCTGATCTCTGGCTGAAGAACAGGGAGGCAGGGGTCAAATTCCTTACTCCGGCGGAAGCTCATTTGATTTAGGTCTTCTTAGCCATTCCTCGGACGGGAGAAGGATTGGAAGACTCTCCAGGTCGGTTGGAAGTTAGGGACCGGGTTAGAACCAACCATCGCCTCGGTAGCAAAAAACTTTTCTAATTTTCAACTCCGGTTACCCTCTCTCTCTCTCTCTCTCTCTCTCTCTCTCTCTCTCTCTCTCTCTCTCTCTCTCTCTCTCTCTCGGTGAGGTGGTGGGAGATGGGAGGGCTATCCTTTAAATTTTGGAAGTGATCTGATCTTTATGCTTTTTTTTTTTATTTGGGGTTCACGTTTTGTTTAATAATCTCTATTGTTAGTAACAATGCAGTTCGCTGTGTGTTTAATTACAGGTGCACGTAGTATGCAATATATATATATATATATATATATATATATATATATATATATATATATATATATATATATATATATATATATATATATATATATATATATATATATATATATATATATATATATATTAGTACGTTGTGTGTGTATCGATCTGTATTAACTGATACGAAAACATAGCGTTGAACAGACAATATTTTTTCCTCATACATTTTATCAAAAACGGACTTGAAAGCTAGCAGCAAATCCACCTCACCTGCATGCGAGAGTTACAGGGAAAGCCGAGGTGAGAGCTGAATATGGAAACTGCTCATCCTTTTATGTAGATTTAAGGATTCAATCGAAAACGATTGTTTTCCAATGTCGTTTCAACCCGAAAGAAAAGGGATGTTATTGACCCCATATTCGATTCAGTCCAATTACCTTTACAGAAATTAATTTCTTGGTTATTTTTGTTGTTGTTGTTATAATAAACAATTAATGTAAGTAGTTGTTAATGGTAGGTTTGGTTAGGTGACTTGTCCGGTTTGCCAATTTCCTGAGATATATGCTAGTATTGTATCAGCCCCGTTTTTTTTGCCATGCCCCTAGGTTAGGTTAGGTCAGGTTAGGTTGAAGGTATCCAAGTTTTCTTGAAGTAATTTGGGTGTGGGAAACATAATGAGATTATGTTCAAGAAAATTCTGTGGTTAGTTTTTAAGATACGGCGTCCCGCTTTTTTCAGGGAAAGGTCTCGGTACTGGGTTACATGTGGGGAAAATGCGTCCGGTTTTTTGCTATCTCTTTAATTAGTCTGGGAGATGTTGTCAAAGGGTTGACAACAGTTAACGTAACTGAATAATAGCCTAGACATGAAGGTTGTTCCACGTGTGGGTTGACTGTATATATATTTAGCATTAAAA
>NC_089777.1:15689344-15711844 GCF_040412425.1 Macrobrachium rosenbergii | reverse complement strand
ACCTGAGAGCGTGTTGATGAAGTTTGGAGAGCCTGTATAGGGTGACGAAGTAGAGTCCTTGAAAGACTGAGTATGGAAAGAGGCTGAAGGGCTGGCGACAATGAGAGAGAGAGAGAGAGAGAGAGAGAGAGAGAGAGAGAGAGAGAGAGAGAGAGTACAACCCTCCACCGGAACCCTGTAGAGGAGGAAGGTGGTGGGCGCCTCCGGATCGCTTTCTGAGGGAGAGAAGGCTCCCTCGCCTTACAAATTGCTCCCGTTTCCAAAGGGCGATGTCGTTCGGGAGTGCCTTCAGGTAATGAAGTTGGGTGTGGAACACCCACCCATAGAATGTCGGGCAATTGGAACTTCAGAAGTTCAAGCGAAGATGCAGTGCATTGCTCCCCTAATACTATTGCCTTTGCATTTTAATACTTTTTATCTATTTATTATTTTATCAATTTATTTTTTTTTCTTAATAAGTGGGGTCTCTTTTTTTTTGTAATCCCATTTACGTCCTCTTACTTCTTAATGGACACCTTAATATTCTTTGGAAGCTTGAATTTCAAGTCAGTGGCCCCTTTGGTGGGCTTGTTTCGTATGAATGGGCTTCTTCTCCTTCTGAATAATAATAATAATAATAAGACATGGCCTTTATTCGGCCTGGACCGATTGACACGCTACGCCTTACAGTAAAAAGACTACATTTCTTTTTTATATGAATAACTTTTGACAGAAACTCTCTCAGTAACAAAAACAATATGTTACCCATGCAGCTGAATTTCCTGGAAGATCGGGAACTGTGATCTTATCTTTTAACTTTTTTTATACATTTTTTTATTTTCTAGTTTTTTTTTATTTTACTGTAGGTAGAACATACTATATTGCAGTGATGGTTTTGCATATGCAGGTAATAGTTATATTTTATGTCTTATATTCTTTCGTGGCTGAGTGATACTTTGTGAACCCGGACAGAATATCCGATTTTTAAAATTTACGTGAATTTTAGTGTTTGCTCCGGTAGGTTTATGATAATAAATGTATTAAATAAAACTCAACGGGATTGAAATTATATAATATACAAAGCACGTCTAAGTTCACGCATACATACATACATAAACACATACATACATACACATATATACATAAATATATATACTATACATATACTTATATATATGTGTGTGTGCGTGTGTGTAATGTATATATGCATGTATATACATAGCCTTGTGGTAGATGTTCTGTTGCAATCGGAACAAAACCCGATTTACAAGTGCAATGTAAAATAAGAGAGTTATTGCATAAGGGCCATATTCTGTGTCAGTTTTACGTGCCGGAAAATAAATGATTCAGCATACCGATTTGGCACTGGGAAAAAGGCATGCTATCTACCTATAACTGCTGAACGAGCGGCGGCGTTTTTTCCATTTTTTCCCCCCGAGTTCAAAACCTCTCAATTTAAGTAGAGTGGTGCGTGTTTTTTTTTTCTCTCCCTCTCTCTCTCTTCTAAAATTGCATCATTTTGGCATGAATTTGCTCCAGTTTTCCCCTCCTTTTCTTAAAAATGTAGGGAGATTGTAATTCATTCAAAACGTCGTAGGATATAGGTCACTGTGTGAATCGTGAGATTGTAGGTCATTAGATATCAGGAAAATGTGATCTATGAAAATTTGAAGGCCAGTGAAAATGTTGCTAGAATATAGGTCAGTTGAAATATCTCTAGGTTTTGTTGTTGCAAAATCCCGAACTTTTATGTCCGTGAAAATATTGCGAGATTGAAGACCATTGATGATTTTATGTCCGTGAAAATATTACGAGATTGGAGATAATTGATGATTTTATGTCCGTGAAAATATTACGAGATTGGAGATAATTGATGATTTTATGTCCGTGAAAATATTACGAGATTGAAGATAACTGAAAATTTCACGAATATTCTGATACTGAAAATCACGAAATTATACGCCGCGGATAATATGAGATGCAGGGCCGTCCAACCCCATGCCCGTGGGCCAAAAGTGGCCCGTTTGATTTTGAGAGTGGCCCGCTAGAGAAAAATAAGTAAAAGTATATTTCTCTTTTTTATATCATAAAAAGGTCTTATTCCTAAATTCTGAGTTACATATGAACAGTATATATACATACATACATAAGTATATTTATGTATATACACATAAATGCATATACGTACATACACACAGGTGGCCGCATGACTTTTTGTTTTTTTCAAGAGTGGCCCTCAGACTAAACATCTTGGACGGCCCGGGGTCACTAAAGGTTTCAGAAATTATCACTGTACTGTGTCTCTGAAAATCACGAACCTGTAGTTTTACTGATAAAATAATGGAGGTCCATTTAAAACATCACTGAAAATACCACGAGATTGTATGTCATAGGAAAGAAAGCTCGTTTGTCACTGGAATTGTCTTGAGATTAGAGGTTATCAGCCAACCTTGTTCACTTCAAACAACTTAATACATTATGGATGATTAGTCACTTTCAATATATTATGGATGGTTAGTCACATCTCAATATATTATGGATGGTTAGTCACCTCTCAATATATTATGGATGGTTAGTCACCTCTACAAAGAGGTGATATTGATGAAACTGTTTGGGAATAAATGTGAGAGTCAATTAGGGAAACGTGGTTTGTTAATGTTATAATGTTGGTTTTGTCCTGTAAGGTATTTTTGATACTCCAGATTCGTCTAAGATGCGGATCGTAGCAGTAGTTTTAACTAAACTAACATGCCGCGTAGCCAGAGATATAAAGGTTTCATGTTACCTGGCCATGCCAAAACTTTTTTTTTTTTTTTTTTCTGAAGTCAGGCCTTCATTTTATGCTGCCATGCCCACAATTTATTTTCCTTTTCTGAAGTCAGGCCTTCATTTTTACTGCCATGCCCACATTTTTTTTTCCTTTCTGAAGTCAGGCCTTCATTTTATGCTTGCGTTTTTCTTTGACAGTCCTGCCAGACTCTGG
Organism: Macrobrachium rosenbergii; assembly: GCF_040412425.1. NCBI lineage: Eukaryota > Metazoa > Arthropoda > Malacostraca > Decapoda > Palaemonidae > Macrobrachium > Macrobrachium rosenbergii. The sequence continues at coordinate 15,708,882 of NC_089777.1, read as the reverse complement.
ATTTGATTTCTACTCGTTTTTTTATTATTCTTATTTTTATTCAAAGTCAAGGCTCCGTCTCTTTCCATATACAGAAGATCCTTTGTTACGCTAGTCATCTTTGGAAGGCTTCTGTTTAATTCCCTCCATTAACAATTTGTATTTCCAAAGCGTTCCTGTGTTTTGTGTAGCATTTTAGTTCCCCCGTGGGGATGAGGGGGACCCATGAAATATCCTGGAGGAATAGGATCGGTGGAAAAAGTTCAAGTCTAAAAAAACGCAAAGCGAGTTGAAAAAACGCAGAGCTTGTAATCAGCACGTCTTGTCGACACGACGTCTAAGAACAGATTGGAGTCTCATAACCTGCATAGGCCTTAAGTAGCTAGTGGTATTCTTCAAAGCGAGTCTATTCATAGCCGTCTGCGCATGCGCGCCTAAGGATATCCAGTCATAATATGATGTAGTGGGCTTGTATCGTTAGGAAAAATACAAATTTTAATTTGTTACTTTTGCTTGAGGTTCGGTGAAGATGACCGTCGGTGTTGCGACGCCAGTCACACATACCAATGAATCAACCAATTTTAATATTTTTGTGGGGGGGGAAGGGGGGGGGTGGCTAAACACAAAACGCATTTTTTTAAAACTTCACTTTCTCAATTCTAGTATTTCTCAGTTGCCTTTCTCGAGCTCAGAGCAGCCGGATTCGTCCGTCTTCCATTTTTGATATTGGACTCGAGGTTTTTTCTTTTTCTTTCTTTCTCCCTTTTCTTTTCTTTCTCTCACTTCTTTTTTCTTTCTTTTCTTTTCTTTTTTTCATAGCTGGCCTCCAGGTTGGTGCCAGTCCGCTTCCGTGTTGCGCAAATATTCCAGAGTAACCCTGGCACTGTCTCTTGGAACTACCTTAGGATATTCAGTCTCTCTCTCTCTCTCTGCCTATCTTTCTATGTATCTGTTTATCTGTCCTTCTATCTATCTATGTATCTATACATACACACACACACACACACATACATATATATATATATATATATATATATATATATATATATATATATATATATATATATATTATATATTATATATATATATATATATATATACATATACATACATATACATATACACACACACACACACACATATATATATATATATATATATATATATATATATATATATATATATATATATATATTATGTGTATAGAAAAATAACTGACCTTAAGTAGGAATTATCACATGTAATAATCATCAAAACTATTATAATAGCAAGAGGAAAGGCTAACAGCGAGAAAATGTGGGCACGCCCTTCAATTAGGTCGAATACCATTTGCGTCGCGGCTATATTTTAATAGGAACAGGCAGTAGGAAGAAAGCAAACTGATTTCTTGGGAAGCCATTCTGCATCATTAAGAATAAGACTATTCTTTTGAATTGTCCCACGCGTTGCCACGCCCTCATACTATTCTTGCGTGTACACGCGCTCATTGGGCGTGCTTGTGCGTTATATAAGTGTTATAGGATGAGGCTGCTAGCCCCACGCTCCCTCGCATAGAAGGCCGTTGGGCTTATGTGCCAGCGTCTTCTGCCATTTCGTAGTGGTCACCCATCCAAGTACTGACAAGATTACACACACACACACACACACAACACACCTCCCGGTTTGCCACAGGTTCACCTCCTAATTCCCACCCCTTTCTTACCTCGTCACAATTGAGCGTCCGTTTAAAACTTGCGTTTCTCTCTCTCTCTCTCTCTCTCTCTCTCTCTCTCTCTCTCTCTCTCTCTCTCTCTCACCTGCCGTTCGTCTTTCCTTATATCCTCAAATTAGGAGTTTTCACTCTTGAGTCCCCTTCAACTTTAATCATGCTCTCGCGACTTCAGCACCAATTACTTTACATAATTATGTCCTCTCTCCTTTGTGGTTGTCTCCCTACCCTCACTCGATGGCCAGAGAGAGAGAGAGAGAGAGAGAGAGAGAGAGAGAGAGAGAGAGAGAGATTGAGATTGTGGGAGAGAAAGAGAGAGATTGAGGGAGGGAGAGAGAGAGAGATTGTGGGAGAGGAAGGGAGAGAGAGAGATTGTGGGAGAGAAAGAGAGAGAGAGAGATTGTGGGAGAGAGAGAGAGATTGTGGGAGAGAAAGAAGAGAGAGAGAGACACACACAGACTGAAAGGGAGAGAGGAGAGAGAGAGATTGAGGGAGAGAGAGACACACACACAGAAAGAGGGGGAGGGAGAGAGAGATTGAGGGAGAGGAAGGGAGAGAGACACACAGAAAGAAGGGGAGAGAGAGATTGTGAGACAGGGAGATTGAGGGAGAGAGAGAGAGAGAGACAGAAAGAGGGGGAGAGAGATTGTGAGAGAGACAGAAAGAGGGAGAGAGAGATTGTGGGAGAGACAGAAAGATTGGGGGAGAGGAAGGGAGAGAGAGACACACACAGAAAGAGGGGGAGAGAGAGATTGTGAGAGAGAGAGATTGAGGGAGAGAGAGACACACACACAAAGAGAGAGAGAGAGAGAGAGAGAAAGTGCTTTAGCACTGTCGTCACGTCCCGGAGGTTACTTGAGATGCCAAGCGCAGAGGCGGCACTCGGGAGAGACCAGGCTTGTGCCAAGGACGGAGAGGATGCTTTGTACCAGGTGGAATGCCTCTCTCCTCTTGTAGCGAGTGATCCGGTCATCTTTTAACTTGATGAGTTTATTTTGCCCCTAAGACGACGTCTTCTAAGCGTAAGAAAATGCGAAATATTTTTTGGGGGAGGTTGTAATTCACGTAATGGTGGTCGCCCGCATTATCATCATCACAGTAATTATATATATATTATATATATATATACACATATAATATACTATATACTATATCTATATATATATATATATATAATATATGTGTGTGTGTGTGTGTGTGTGTGTGTGTGTGTGCACTACATGTGAATTTGTATAGACGTAAATATTCATACTAGATTATAGACTTGTAAGCTAATTTCGTGGATGGGAATATTCAGTCCCGTAGCATTAAAGAACTGTGTAATTATTTTCAGATTTATCGTATACATTTGCGAAAAAAATATCAATGTTAGAAAAGAATTAGCTTTCTAAATGTTAAATTTTCGCAGTGATAATGAACACTCAACGACAATGCTGTCGAAGTGTAAGTAATAATGATATCGACAGCAGTAAAACCACAAGTATTCATAATAGTGATGATAAAATAATCATCAGTGACGTCATCATCGTGACTATAATGAATTAGTATTTATGAAAGAATTGAGATGAATATGTGGAAGTTACCGTAGAAACATTAACGAAGAAGTAATGGCCGCTGATTAAACTTGCTTATAGAGGAGGAATATTCCCCGGGACGCAAATTCCTGAGATGTATGCTAGTATTGCACCAGCCCCGGTTTTTTTTTTGGCCATGCCACAAGGTTAGGTTAGGTTGGGTTAGGTTAGGTTAGAGTGGAACCTTCAGAGTAATTTGGTCGTGGGAAACACAATGAGGATTATATTCAAGAAAATTCTGTGGTTAGTTTTTAAGATATGGCGTCCCGCTAATTATCTGTACATTTTGACCGAAGTGTGAATCATCATTAAGTTATGATATAAATAGTTCGTATGTTTTAACCTTCATGAAAATCATCTCTAATTTTTTTATCTCTGCATTTTGATCTACAATTTAAATCATCTCTGCTTTTTCTACAACGGAAGTCATCGCTACATTTTGACAACGTAAACCATCTCTACTTTTTTATCTACACCATCACTACTTTTGACCTACAATGTAAATCGTAAATTGACATTTAAATCATCTCTACTTATTGACCTACAGTTTAATTTATCTCTACATTTTGATCTACAATTTAAATCATCTCTACTTTTTGACCTACAATTTAAATCATCCCTACTTTTTGACCTGCAATGTAAACCATCGTCTCCACTTATTGACCTACAATTTAAATCATTTCTACTCTTTGATCTACAACGTAAATCATCTCTACTTTTTGACCTAGAGCGTCAAGCATCTCTACTTATTGACCTACAACGTAAATCCTCTCTACTTTTTGACCTACAGCGTAAATCATCTCTACCTATTGACCTACATCGGTAATCACCTGTGTGTGTGTTTTGACCTGCAGTGAAAAAAAAAAAAAGTCTCTCCAGTAATGCCGTCGTTTTTGAGCATTGCATTGGAAGGTCCTGGTTCCGCATCCGGTCTCAAGCTTTAAGCGGTTTACTGAACTTTGTTTGTTGTCAAACAGGTTAAATCAGATTTCCCTTTAATCCCATAGAAACTGCATCCTGACAACCATCGCATTTGCATATAGAGAATAAGCCATTGGAGGGGAAAGCAAAATTAAGCCTTGCGATATTACAGTCGTATTATTGTTATGGAGGGAAATACCCAACAGCCACTGTTGTTTGTTTCTCTTCTGTCAAGTAGCGTCGAAACTATAGTAGTAGTAGTAGTAGTAGTAGTAGTAGTAGTAGATTGGTAGGTATTATTTCGTTTATTTATTTCAGAGGTTGCTGTTGAATGAATGAAGTTTTTGATTTGAGGCGTTTGGTGGGTTCTTGTAATTTTGGACCTTTTGGTTAGGGGGCTATGGCTGTAAATATATGCGTGTGTGTATGTATATATATATATATATATATATATATATATATATATATATATATATATATATATATATATATATATATATATATATATATATATATATTGTGTGTGTGTGTGTGTGTGTGTGTGTGTGTGTGTGAATTTTTAACCATGGAGGAAGGTGAGAGGAAACCCGGAAATGGAAGGTCATTTCTTTTTAGCTGCCTTCATGAATCTGTAATAGATATGCCTAGTTTTACTTGTAAGTTTGTATGTTGTAAGTTTGTATGTATATGTATATGTATATGCATATATATATATACATACATACATACATTATATATATGTATATATATGTATATATTATATATATATATATATATATATATATATATATATATATATATATATATATATATATATATGTATATATATATAGATTTTGTTTATTCCAAGAAGTACGGTGAATGTATTTTGTTTTTGCTATAGATGGCAGTTAAAAAATAGTACTCATACAACTGAAGACTTCTGTCCCGCTGAGATCTGACTTGGCAGAGGAAGTGAAAGTTACGGCAATGATAAAATGATACTGTGGAACAAGACTGGGTATGGGCATAGCAATTCAGAACAGCAGGCCATCAGTTTACAGCGCTTCAGTAATACGACGTCTAATTAGGTACTCACTTGAGAAGTCTCACATGTCGGTTTTTCCCAGTAGACTTAATTATCCACCGATTTAAAGTAAGTAAATATTAATCAGTCGGAAGTCAAGTTAGCTGATCTCGTAACATTATGCAAATTGCGCATTATGGCTTTGCCGTTTGTCCTAGAGGGCTGCAAATTGGTAAGAGACACAAGTTGATCATCCACCATCCAATTATCAAACATACCAAATTGCAGTTGATCCCACCATCCAATCCAAACATACCAAAGTTTTGATTTTATATAAGGTTAAAGTTAGCCATGATCGTGCTATAGGTGACAACAACAACACAGGTGCATGGGCCGTAGCTGAGAATTTCATACAGCATTTTACGCTGTGCAGAAAACTCTATTGCTCCGAAGAAACTTCGGTTCATTTTTTACTTTTTTTTTTTTATACATACCGCAAGAGGGGAGCCGAGAGATAAACAAGTGTGTGTAATCCCGTCCCATTTGGGGAAATGAAACAATTGATGTGGATAGTTGAGCTTCAAAAGTACACAGTTCCTTGCAAAGAGCTAGAAGAGCGTAATGATGTACAGACAATTGCATCCTGGTTCTGCTGGTGGAGGAGAAGAGAGAGTTACAATACCGCGTTCATATTATGAGCAGCCTATTATTTTGGAGAGTTAGGACTAACGCCTAGTGTAATTTATCGCTGGCACCAGTAGCGAAACGAATAGTTAATGAATCCCTGGGGATATGTGGCAAGTTGACTCGTAATTGAAGGCGATGAATCTTGGAGGAAATCTCAATTTCTGGGTTGGGTGTCCTGGAAGATAATGTCTAGATTACTTCAGACCAGGCCACCTTAATCTCGGGGTCAGTTAGCCGGGAAAAGTCGTAGGAAGTTGTGCTAAATGACTAATTAGAGCTGATCAGTTATTTATTGTGTGAATGTCTAAGGTACAATCAGCAGCGAACATCAGGTTTTGGAAATAAATCGATCGGTGAAGTTATGTCGGAAACTTCAACGTTTGAAGTTAATCCAGTTGTAACGTTTTTGAAAAATTGCAGTTTAATTGACAAAACGTAAAGAAAAAATATAAATAAAAACGAAATCCTTCGGGCCAGCCATGTGAGAGCTGATGATCAGCTCAGTGAGTGGGTTGGTAGAACTATTTTAATAATAATAATAATAATAATAATAATAATAATAATAATACTAACTGATGCTGATCAACCCACGTGAACTTGAGTGTCCAATTACGTGAGAAGAGTGCTGGAAGATGTAATAGAGTGCATAACACTAATTGTACACCATACTAAAGTGAATAACATTAATTGTACCCCATACTAAAGTGCACAACACTAAGTGTACACCATACTAAAGTGCATAACACTCATTGTAGACCATACTAAAGTGCGTAACACTAATTGTACACCATACTAAAGTGCATAACACTAATTTTACACCATACTAAAGTGCATAACACTAATTGTACACCATACTAAAGTGCATAACACTAATTGTACACCATACTAAAGTGCATAACATTAATTGTACACCATACTAAAGTGCATAACACTAATTGTACATCATACTAAAGCGCATAATACTAATTGTACACCACACTAAATGCATAACACTAATTGTACACCATACTGAATGCATAACACTAATTGTACACCATACTAAAGTACATAACACTAATTGTACACCATACCGAATGCATAACACTAATTATACACCATACTAAAGCGCATAACACTAATTGTACACCACACTAAATGTATAACACTAATTGTACACCATACTAAAGTGCATAACACTAATTGTACACCATACTAAAGTGCATAACACTAATTGTACACCATACTAAAGTGCATAACACTAATTGTACACCATACTAAAGTGCATAACACTAATTTTACACCACACTAAATGTATAACACTAATTGTACACCATACTAAAGTGCATAACACTAATTGTATACCATTTCGAACCGTAACAAAATCTCTGGATATGCAGGAACGCGCACCGTTGCACTATTGGTACGAGGTTTTGCACAGATATTTTTTATTATAACATGGTCTCCCATTTTATGGCTTTCCATTGGTACATCCAGATCTTGATTTGAGATCATCTTTGATTTGTTTATATTCACGTAGACGATAAAATCCTCGCAGATCCGTATGTTAATGAAGGGTGGACAGTTGAAATTATGTGGTCTTTTTATTCAGGGTTTTTTTATCCGTTCATATTTTCGTCATCGTTTGCTTGCCTACTTTATTGGGTGTAATTCTGAATGGTGTACTTAATTCATTTCACAGTACATTAACACAAAACTTTTTGGTTTCCATTTATCAGGTAAGTACTGTTAATCCAAAAATATTCGTTTATAGTGCAGAATATTTTAAATAAAAGTTCTTAGTATTTTTTCTGAATGGTTGGTTGAGTTACCTTTCTGACAAGTGCAGATACGACGTCAAATTGTAGGAACCACACTTCACTGTAATTTCCATCTCTTTCTGTCCACGAACTCACAGATAGTGATTTTTAGCTTTCTGTAGAAGAAAACTGTTGCGGCGGCTTTGTCTGTCCATCTGCACTTTTTCTGTCCGCCCTCAGACCTTAAAAACTACTGAGGCTAGAGGGCTGCAAATTGGTATATAGATCATCTACCCTCCAATCATCAACCAGACCAAATTGTAGCCCTCTAGCCTCACTAGTTATTATTTTATTTAAGGTTAAAGTTAGCCATGATCGTACTTCTGGCAGCGCCATAGGTACCAACAACATAAGCCACCAAAGGAGCGTGGCTGAGTTTCATGGGCTGTAGCTAAGAGCTTCATGGGCCGCGGCTAAGAGTTTCATGGGCCGTGGCTGAAGTTTTCATACAGCATTATACGCTGTGCAGAAAACTCGATTGCACCGAGGAAACTTCTTTGCATTTTTTCCATTTTTTTTACTTGTTCTTGATTCCCTTACTGAGGGAAACGGCTTACGGCCACCTGTATAACTACGTGTGTACTGCATATACTCTTATTTTGAAAGGTATTGACTGAGATAATTGAAATGAATGATGTTTATTGGGTTTTATTTACTACATCGCTACGTCCTACCGGCTGCAATATTTTTGGAAGCCAGGATTGTTATTGTTCTGGCTGGCAGCCGTTCTTATTCAGTGATAAATGGATTTGACAGGTATGCTGATGTCTGATGCATAAGTAATGAGTATGTCTCGTTCGTGTGTCCCTCCCCTCCCCAATCCCCTCTCTCTCTCTCTCTCTCTCTCTCTCTCTCTCTCTCTCTCTCTCTCTCTCTCTCTCTCTCTCTCTCTCTCTGCTTTCCAATCTTTGCGTGGTTTTTTTGTGCGATGTTATTTGATATATGAATAGTTGGACTTTTTGTTATGGCTAGCTGCAGAATATATTTTTGAATCGATAAATGGTAATAAATATATATATATATATATATATATATATATATATATATATATATATATATATATATATATATATATATATATATATATATATGTTACATATATTTCATATAGATATATATTTGGTCCCCTAGGGGCTATAAACATATATATATGTATATATATATATATGTCCCTAAGTGCATTTCGCTATGTGTGTATATTACAGACAGATATATATAATATATATATATATATATATATATATATATATATATATATATAATTTCTGCTCACGTCGGGATCGAACCCAGGTCTCAGGAAAGAAAGCAGTTATTTCTGTTCCACACGTGATTGTGTGTTGATGATTTCTATATATATATATATATATATATATATATATATATATATATATATATATATATATATATATATATATATATATATATATATAATCAGAAAGCTACAAACGTCCTTTAATATCCACAGGGGAAATAATATATTTTCAATATGTTACCGAAGGGAATTTTAATTGATAATAAGTCCACCATCCCGTGGGGCTAACCAGCGACGGACGAAATCAGGACACTGTGACAGCAACCAGTGTAGGTGAGTCACTGTTCATCTCACCGTCGAACTAGTACTTTGCGTTTGGAGACGATATCCAAATGTCCCTAAGTGCATTGTCGCACGTAGCCATATTATCTGTCTGTAACATATATATGTAAACGTCCTTTATATATATATATAAATATATATATGTTATAAGGGGAATTTTAATTGATAATAAGTCCATATCGAACCAGCGACGGACGAGGAATCAGGATGACACACTAACCAGTCGGCCGGTAGAGTGAATTGATATTAAAGGACGTTTGTAGCTTTCTGATTGTATATAATCACGGTGATATATAAAATATATATATATATATATATATATATATATATATATATATATATATATATATATATATATATATATATATATATAAAGAAGCCTCATTTTGTTGGTATGTGGAAAAAAGTATGACCCATTTCACAAGGTGCCATTCCGTTCCCCTGCCCCTCATATATATTTCTCGACTGATGGCAACTTTTTTTTTTTTTTTTTTTTTTTAGATGTTTGTGTGATTCTCTGCTCTTGCGTAGCGCACTGGAAGCATAATCGAGTCCGATTTCCCGGATCAGAGCAGAATTTAAGTGTTTCTTATACAGGGCAGCGTTGGCGCACTCGGCGCTCTCAACCTAGGTACCTTGCGTTCGATTCCTCGACCGGGAAAAGAACAGGGTGGGCTGGTTTCATTAAAATAGATCATGTTTTTGCTGACCTAAGCTAGGTATGTTTATGCACCCGATTACTTGTCGACTGTTGTGGGTTGCCGGGTTTGGAGAGAGTAGAGATGAAGAAATATGTTCCTGACTAATGCTCACCCCATCGGGGTGAAATCATTCATCGGGTATTCTCTTTCATTTCATCGATGGAGTTACTCCTTCAGAAGTATTGGAAGTTGAAAAATACCATTTCTCTCTCTCTCTCTCTCTCTCTCTCTCTCTCTCTCTCTCTCTCTCTCTCTCTCTCTCTGGCTATGATAAATGGTATCCTGGGGGTTCGAATTAGCGGGCGGGAATTGCGTCATCATTTTATCTCATTGTACCGTGCCATTATTCCTATATTTTTGGGAGAAAGTCTCAAATATTTTCCGCTAAGAGTTGAATTAACTGCTGCCACAATTCAGGCTTATGATTTTGTTATGCTGTCTAAATTACAGACATTTTAATATAATTATTCCTGGTCTGTCTCTTGTATAGCTCCAGTGCTTTGGATATTTGTTTAGAAGAGATTTTTCAGTTATGCCATTGTACTGATATTTTTTTTTAATATTCATTTGATTTTTATCGTAAGTGTATTTGTAGTTTTGGGGTCCACTTGGATACCCGAAATTTATCATTAATAATTTAGATACTTTTATTATGTAGGATCTGCTGGGCGTCATCTCACCAATTCTGTGTAATGCGATACCCATCGTGCCCTCCCAACTTTTTTTTCCATTTCCTGAAATTTGTAAACTTGCTTTCCGCTGACAGCATTGAAGTCCGGAGGGGAAACAAATGACGGAATTCTCTTTGATGTGTGGAATCCACTGAAAGCGTGGGAATATAAAGGAAATAAAAGTAGAAGTTTTCTTTCAGATGCGAGATTCGAAACCATTGGCGAGAAGAGGAATTTTAGTTCGACAATTTTGGTATTGTATAGTCTAAGCACTGACCTTATTCTCACGGCGTCATTAACCCAGATGTTGTGACGCCAGTTTTAGCAAACATAATCAATCGGCCAATCAACCTTATTCTTCTGATCAGTGTAGGTTCGAATACTGGCCGAGAGAAGTTGCCTCTTCTTTAGTTTTCTGTAAAAGAAAACTATTGTGCCGGCTTTGTCTGACCGTCAGCACTTTATTCTGCCCGCATTTTTTCTATCCACCCTCAGATCTCAAAACCTACTGAGGCTAGAGGGCTGCAAATTGGTATGTTGGTCATCCACCCTCCAGTCATCAAACATACCAAATTGCAGCCCTCTAGCCTCAGTAGTTTTTATTTTATTTAAGGTTAAAATGAGACATAATCGTGCTTCTGGCAACGTAACAACGAAGGCCACTACGGCCGGCCGAGAGTTTCATGGGCCTCGGCTCATACAGCATTATGCCGAGACCACCGAAAGATAGATCTATTTTATGTGGCCTTGATTATACGCTGTAGCGGCTGTACGGAAAACTCGATTGCCTCCGAAGAAACTTAGGCGAATTTTTTACTTGTTTTTTATTTCAAGGCTTTCAGTGAAAAATGTCTTTAAAAAGTGAGCACATAGAGAAATTAAGAGACTGTTCATTGTGTCTAATGTATTAATTTTGTGATGTTTTGTAATACAGTGAAATAGAAGCATAGCCACTTTCAATACTCCATTTATTAGAATAGGTATTTGATAACTAAAAATTCCAGCACTGTATAGACACATCATTATATTTAATCTTTTAGTTAATAATCATGTTGACTTAGATTATAATAGATATCTTCAAAAAAAAAATTATATTCACTTTGATTACTGAAAATGGTTACGTAGCAGTTGTCATACTGAGTTAGTGACTGTTGTATTTGAAAATATTTTCTCTGATAGAAATTAATTTTTTAATTTTTATTTTATCTTTCCACAAACATCGATTACCGTATTCTGCGTCATCAGAATTTTCGTGGTGACGAATTCCATTGTCGTGTGGGGGAAATGCGAACGAACGTCACGAATTTGATGGCAATTGACGTTTCGCTTATGACAGCAACGAATTAGCGCCATGTGTGTGTGATGACAGGTGATAATTAGTCGCTGTTATCTATACCATCATCCACATCGCCTTCATTATCGTCCCTTTATGTCTAGTCGTCAGTGCACCTCATGCGGTGCACTGTAGGCATTTACTTGAGGCCCATTGCAGCGTCCCTTCCTTAGGCCTCTAGCTGCAACCCCTTTCACATTCCTTTTATTGCACCTCCGTTCATATTCTCCTTCCCCCACCTGACCTTCCACCCTCTCCTAACAATTGGTACTTAGTGCAACTGCGAGGTTTTCCTCCTGTTACACCTTTCAATGACCTCATAGGTCCCAGTGCTTGGCCTTTGGCCTAAATTCTGCATTCAGTCCAACTTTATATCTAATAATAATAATAGAGGTGATGATGTTTTCGAACGGGCGTCACAGAATCAGAGGTCAGTCGCTTGTCAAGTCACTGGTTGTGTCAGCCGTCAGGTTCAGGTCATCCATCAATTTAGCCAGAATGGATTGCTGTCATCCGAGAGGTTACGAAGGGTCACCCGTCCACGTAGCGTTGGCGAGGAGGACGTCGCACTGTTGACGGTCGTCATCAGCGCAGATGACGAAGATGATGATCAACTCATTCCGGGTAAAACCAGGTCAATATTTGTCAAGATTTGACCTGCATTATATGAAGGTCAATCGATCCCATCTGTTTGCCGCTTCTCCCTCTTCTTCTTGTCCCTCCTCCCCCTCCTCCTCCTCCTCCTCCTCCTCCTCCTCCTCCTCCTCCTCCTCCTCCTCCTCCTCCTCCTCCTCGGCCGCTCGCTCCTATTGTCTTTCTTACCTGCCTCACTGCTCTTGTGCGCTCTCTCTCTCTCTCTCTCTCTCTCTCTCTCTCTCTCTCTCTCTCTCTCTCTCTCTCTCTCTCTCTCTGTAACATACATTTACTTTCAGCTTTTTCCACGTTCCTTTTTCTTGTATGACAAAATCTCTACAGGCTTGTATGTTGCATGTGTTAAAGATTGTGTGTACACGCGTGCATGAAAACACACGCACACACACACACACACACACACACATATATATATATATATATATATATATATATATATATATATATATATATATATATATATATATATCACACACATACACTATATACATTTTATATATATATGTATATAAATACATATATGTATACATATATATACATATACACATATACACACACACACGCACCTGTTTGTAAACATTTAAATGAAAAAGACATTCAACGGTTTATTCACTGCTTGAAAACGTTTCCCCAAAGCGAGAACGAACGTCGGCAGGCGCTCATCGCAAGGACTTTGACAGGGGCTAAGGAGAAGCGGGTCAATTCGTGCTTGCCGTGCGTTACCCACGAAGTAAATTCTGGGCTAAATGGAGACAATGGCTGCGGCGACACCTATTGGACCATTCGTTAGTTTTAGTGCGCGTTGCTGCGGTCCGCTAACGGCGCGGATAAATTCCGCTGTGTAATTGTATCTCGCGCTCTTGATATGAGGGCCATTTTCTGAGAAACTTACTTGGGACCACTTTATTCGGGGTCAGATCTCTCGGCTTGTCGTATCAGCGCATTTATGAAGGGAGCGTGTTTCCGAGTTGGGGGGATAGGGTCACGCCTTGTGGGAGCACTTCCTAATTCTTATAGAGTCTAAGTGGTAACTTCTTTAAGGGTTTTACTGAGAATGCTTGATTTAGTTTTATGTTTATTTGACCATTTTAAGTCTGTCTTCCACCATTATATCATGAGGGCCACCTTTTACATTTTCCTTGATGTTATTTCGGTACGTAGTGCCCCGTCAGTGCACCTTATGCGGTGCACTGTAGGCATTACTGAAGGTTCTTTGCAGTGTCCCTTCGGCCCCTAGCTGCAACCCTTTTCACTCCATTTACTGTGCCTCCGTTCATATTCTCTTCTATCTTTCTTCCCACCCTCTCTTATCAATTGTTTCATAGTGCAACTGCGAGGTTTTCCTCCTGTTACACCTTTCAAACCTTTTCTACTGTCAATTTCCGTCGCAGCGCTGAATGACCTGATAGGTCCCAGCGCTTGGCCTTTGGCCTAGATTCTATATTGTCATCTATAGTCCATATTTTCTATATTCCATATTCTTCTGTACGTAGGTGGTTTTGCTGGAAGTACTGTAATGCATCAGTGTAGAAATTAGTGAGTACATAGTATATTATCATAAATGCGATGTTTTCCATTTGGACGAGCTATGTACATTGTACTAGTGTACAAAAATGGGCGCAATATTTACTTAATTTTGAAGTGACTTCGTCCGTTTAGTTTGTCAAGTACATTATGTTGCATTTTCTTGCGTTGAGTTCTAAGGTCCTTTATCAGTTAAACACTGAGTTCATTTTCGTGTACTGTCTGGGTTGCTTAAAGATATATTGATATACTGATAGCCGTTGTTTTAAAATTAGTAGCGCTATTGCTTGTGGGTTTGTTTCCTCACGTAGCAAAACAGGAACGCTGTTTGGTATGCTCATGGGAATGACTTATCTTTGATATTTCATTACGCGTTCATATAGCCAGATAATACGCTTGATAAATCAAATACATTTGTATGTTTAATATTTTCAGCATTATGTTCCGGAGGCATTTTTTAGAACTCCGTGCATATGGCGTCATCGCGGCTTATATCATAGTCCTTCCATTTTCCTGAACGGAAAATTGTTCAGTCCTATTTAAGTCAAGAAAGGAAATTTGTATTAATTCCATGTATGTTTCTGTCAATTAGGGGAAGGTGTTGCGAAGTCTTTCTCCTCGATTCTTCCCTTGCACAATAGTCATCTTGCAGCCAATATTTGGCTGCAAGATGGCTATTGTAACATGTACGACTTCAGTTTTTCCAACACTTCTGACAAGATGCTTACACGATGCCAGAAAATGTCCCCATGTGACGACGCCTAAAGCATCCTAAACCACTGAAAAATCAACGCAAACATCTGGTCAGAAACGCGACTGCATGTATATTGAACCGGTAAGATACTGGTACTATTCTGCCATAAAATGGAGGACTGCAGTATCTGCAGAAATACGAAAAACTGAGAAAAACGGTAGATACTGAAGTTTTCCCTTGCCTTACTACTGATCATGCAGATGCTGCAAGTCGGACCCCTAAATACTAGTGGAAAGCTTTGAAGAATCATTCTGAAACGGCAGTAACTTGCGTATTAGTGTTTCACGAGCCCAGTAGGTGGTATATCTCAATTTCGAAATTTTTCCAATTCTGCAGTTTTCCCTTGCCTTACTACTGATTTTGCAGATACTGCAAGTGGGACTCTCTAAATAAAGCATTGAAGAATCATTCTGAAACTGCAGTAACTTGCGTATTAATGTTTCACGAGCCCAATAGGTGGCTTACCTCAATTTCGAAAGTTTTGCAGATTCTGCAGTTTTCCCTTGCCTTACTACTGATTTTGCAGATACTGCAAGTGGGACCCTTTAAATAAAGCATTGAAGAATCCATTCTGAAACTGCAGTAACTTGCGTATTAGTGCTTCATGAGCCCAATAGGTGGCTTATCTCAATTTCGACAATTTTGCAGATACTGCAGTTTTCCATTCTAGGGCAGCACCGGCGTTTAAAAATAGAATATTTTTCCAGCATTGTAAAAAAAAAAATAGGAAAGGAAAACCCTCTTTGGAGCTTTTCCGTGTAACGACTGTTTTCGCCTCTGTTTTCTTCGTGCGGGAAAATCAGCCTGGTTTATTTAAGGACTTCGGAGAAATTGGGAAGTCAATTAAAAGTTCATCAGTTTAACTGGAGCTTCGGATGGGCCAGTGAGGAGCAGGATTTTTCCATTTGGAGCTGCGACAACGGGAGTAGGGCTTTTTCCGGCTCCAAAATTTGTTTTTATGAATCTCTCTCTCTCTCTCTCTCTCTCTCTCTCTCTCTCTCTCTCTCTCTCTCTCTCTCTCTCGTAGGTGACTGTGATGTGTGTGACACCAGACTTAATTCTGAATCAGTCAACCTCTCTCTCTCTCTCTCTCTCTCTCTCTCTCTCTCTCTCTCTCTCTCTCTCTCTCTCTCTCTCTGTATGAAGTCTCGTGACAACTGTTACTATTTATATTCGAGTTACATGAAGTATCACACTCTTTCCTTCATATGCATATTCACGTGTGTGTGCGTGTATGCGTGCATGTACATGCATGACTGCATTCATAAGGCGATTCAGTTCAAACGTATGAAGAGCATATCTTGTGGACTAAGGATGCAAGCATTCCAAGGGTCTTATCATCAGGAATATAGTACCTGTAGGAATAGAAAACTAAATAAGAAAAGAAAAGAAAAAGGAATAATGAAGACCGAATATGCAAAGATATAGAGGGCAAAACTTCCGGGAAGCCTAATTTAAGCAGAAACTTCCCTTTGGCCTCTCATTGTATATTCTTCCTCCTCCTCCTCCTCCTCCTCCTCCTCCTCCGCCACATATAATCAGTCAGTCAAATTCATTACGGTGTCAATAACCTAGTTGTTGTGACGCCAGTTTTAATAGATATAATCAATGAATCAATCAGTGTCCTCCTCCTTTTCCTCCTCCTCCTCCTCTTCCTCCTCCTCATCATCATCATCAGCTTTTCCATGAAAGAAATCATATCCATGGCCGTCAGTTATATTAACAACTACAATTGTTGCACACCACTGACCATACAATTCAAGACTGTTTCGAATTGTAAGAAAGAGAACATGATCACAAATTTGTACCGAGTTCTCTGTAGAGGAGTTAAGCAGATCCTTTAAGGAAGACGAAGGATGTTTGATGAAGCCAGTAGTGGGGAGGAGAGGTATCCTGGGAGGCAAATCCACGTGCGCACGCAAAGCATTGCTTGAGTGACGATTGGAGGGTGGATGATCAACATACCAATTTGCAGCCCTCTAGCCGCCGTAGTTTTGAAGATCTGAGGGCGGACGGGAAAAAGTGCTCGCTGACAGACGAATGGCCATCTCTACAATAGTTTTCTTTTACGGAAAACTAAAATAGGAGAGATAATAGTTTTCTTTTACGGAAAACTAAGATAGGAGAGATATCATTGGTAGGCATTGTATGGGGGTGTTTAACGGTAGAATCATAAGCGTAATATAGGGTGAGTTTCATTGTGAAACAATAATTGAGGGCAGATGTGAGTTTTAATTGCACCATAGTAAAGGCCAGGCGAGGTTTGAGTGTAAAGTAATGAATATTAATTCTTTCAGTTGGAGAATAAGGCATCGTGAAAGAAGATTAAAAGGAAGTGTGTGCAAGCAACGTTTTGTGTAAGAAATTGATGGATATGCCGATATTATCATTCTAAAACTATCAAAAGAAGGTTACAGAATTTCTAGTTGTAAAATAATAAGTGGTGGATGAATTCAATTATCATACGCACATGCACTCACACGTGCATATGTATATACACACATATATATATGTATATATATATATGTATATATATGTATATATATAAATTTCTGACTCACATCAGGATCGAATCCAGGTTTTTCAATTGAAAGACCTGGGTTGGATCCTGATGTGAGTCAGAATTTTATTCCTGTTTCACACGTGATTTTGTGTTGATATTATATTATATATTATATACATATATACATATATATATTATATATATATATGATTAATGTATATATATGCGTACATACATATATACATACACGTTTGTTTCTGACAAGAGCTGAAGAATGATTAAAGTGCTAATACTTCAACTGTAATATAAAACTTTTCGAGAACATTTTTTTTTTTTTTGTTAATTTAGAAAGTTGCGTTGAAAAGAAAGTAGACACGAAGTATTCTCTTAGAAGGTAAAAGTTATAAAATGAAATTTTTAACTTTTATTCCTTTTCGTTTTGAACTTGTCATTAGTTATTGTTTATGTGTGTTTGTGGATGAGAGAGAGAGAGAGAGAGAGAGAGAGAGAGAGAGGTGGCTACAGCTTATTTTTTCAGGAATGGATGTATTGCAGGTATACTTTTAAGGGGAATATTTCACTGGTAAAGTAACTGTGCTTTTGTATGTTCGAAGACTATTTCAATGGTAAAGTAACCTGTGTTTTTGTACGTTCGAAGACTATTTCATTGGCAAAGTAACCTGTGCTTTTTATGTTAGAAGAATATTTCATTGGTAGAGTAACCAGTGTTTTTGTATGTTCGAAGAATATTTCATTGGTAAAGTAACCTGTGTTTTTGTATGTTCGAAGAATATTTCATTGGTAGAGTAACCTGCGTTTTTGTATGTTCGAAAACTATTTCATTGGTAAAGTAACCTGTCATTTTGTATGTTCGAGGACTATTTCACTGGTAAAGTAACCTGTGTTTTTGTATGTTCGAAGACTATTTCATTGGTAAAGTAACCTGTCTTTTTGTATGTTCGAAGACTATTTCACGGGGAGTGTAACCTGTGTTTTTGTATGTTCGAAGACTGGTTCATTGGCAAAGTAACCTGTGCTTTTTATGTTAGAAGAATATTTCATTGGTAGAGTAACCAGTGTTTTTTTTGTGTTCGAAGACTATTTCATAGGTAAAGTAACCTGCGTTTTGGTATGTTGGAAGAATATTCCATTGGTAAAGTAACCTGTTTTTTGTATGTTCGAAAATTATTTCATTGGTAAAGCAACCTGCGTTTTTGTATGTTCGAAGACTATTTCATTGATAAAGCAGCCTGTGCTTTTTATATTCGAAGACTATTTCATTGGTAAAGTAACCTGTTTTTTGTATGTCCGAAGATTATTTCATTGGTAAAGCAACCTGCGTTTTTGTATGTTCGAAGACTATTTCATTGATGAAGCAACCTGTGTTTTTGTACGTTCGAATCCCCTACAGACCAGAGTAAGGAACTGATGCTGAGGTGACAAAGCTACTTCCCTTTTTATAAACGTATGCATCCCCTTATGAATCCCCTTGCTGACAGGAGGAGGAAGAAGAAGCCGAATTTTCGGCGATAAAGCTGGCCATGTTTGAACCGAAGCAAGAGTAAATATGTAACGTAGGTAGGTTTGCAGCGTATTGATTTTTTAAAGGTGGGCTGTCGCTAAAAATCCGGGCATAATTAATTTTCAGGCCGGAATGGTTGAACCAGTTTATGGATAATGAGACTGTAATGGCTGTCAGATTTAGGATCACTTTGTTCCTGAACCCCCACCCCCTCCCCTCAGAAACAAACCCCCCCATTTCTCTCTCTCTCTCTCTCTCTCTCTCTCTCTCTCTCTCTCTCTCTCTCTCTCTCTCAACGTAATTTGAAGACAAACGACATGCGTCGATCATTGCACACGGTATAAGAGGTTTGTTAATATTTAGCTCTCTCTCTCTCTCTCTCTCTCTCTCTCTCTCTCTCTCTCTCTCTCTCTCTCTCTCTCTCTCTCTCTCTCTCGCAATTTGAAGACAAACGACGTGCGTCGATCATTGCACACGGCATAAGAGTTTTGTTAATATTTAGCTCTCTCTCTCTCTCTCTCTCTCTCTCTCTCTCTCTCTCTCTCTCTCTCTACGCAATTTGAAGACAAACGACGTGCGTCGATCATTGCACACGGCATAAGAGTTTTGTTAAT
>NC_089777.1:15679344-15684344 GCF_040412425.1 Macrobrachium rosenbergii | reverse complement strand
CTTGTTTATTGTAATTTGTTTATATATATGGGGTCGAAAGCTTTGCGAGTCGCACCTGTACAGAGTCCCGTGGCCACCAGCGACCCGTGACTGAAAGTTTCATGGGCCGCGCCTGAGAGTTTCATACAGCATTATACGCTGTACAGAAAACTCGATTGCGCCGAAGAAACTTCGGCTGGGTTTTTCACTTGTTTGAACTTTGACAAGAGTTTTAATGACCTCGTCTCCTTTTCTCCTGAACTTCTTTGGATTCTTCGCTGAGCCCGTGTTTTGTATCACTTTCAGACTGAAGTTTTCATGACTTAGGAAGAAATCCCCTTGCTTCCCTATTTATTTAATTCCCCCATCTCTCTCTCTCTCTCTCTCTCTCTCTCTCTCTCTCTCTCTCTCTCTCTACTTAATTCCGAGTTTTCCTTGCAATTGTATCTAAAATATAATGTTATTGTTGTTCCTAGTACACTTGTTAAATGATGGATAGATTTCGTTTCTAGTACACTTGACACTTGTTAAATGATGGATAGAGGTTGATTCCAGGTACACTTGTTAAATGATGGATATTTGACCCTAGTCCTCTTGTTAAATGATGGATATTTGGTCCTAGTGCTCTTGTTAAATGATGGATATTTGATCCTAGTACTCTTGTTAAATGATGGATATATGATCCTAGTACTCTTGTTAAATGATGTATATTTAATCCTAGTACTCTTGTTAAATGATGGATATTTGATCCTAGTACTCTTGTTAAATGATGGATATTTGATCCTAGTCCTCTTGTTAAATGATGGATAGATTTTGTTCCTAGTACACTTGTTAAATGATGACTAGATTCTCTATGGTCGTTTCTGATTCATTCTAAACCGGATTAATTTTCATTTTAGTCCCTTTGTAAGGTGGCCAGCTAGATTTGAACGAGTCAAGAACACTCTGATTTTCGTAGTTTCATTTCACAGACTTCAGCAGGTGTTGTCGGAGAGTATAATCTTGTGTCATATTTTTCTTACTTTATTTGCGTAGAAGGTTTCTGTCTAGTGTTATTGTTCTTGCTGAGTCAGTGTGAATGATCGTCAGCATCGGCAACGTCACTTAGAGCGAAGTTCTCTTTCTCCTTCTGAACAAGTTTCATTACGACACTTTCGCTTTAAAATCGATGGTCGCCAGCGCCGGGGGTTTCTTATTATCTTGACTTTAACTGGTGCTTTGGCTTGAATGCGGGCTTGAAAGCATTGATTTTTTAATGCTCCTTTGAAGGTAAAGGCGGGGGTGGGGGTGGGGGCGCTGAGAAAGGGCGGATTAAAATTGCGAGGAGAGAGTCACTTTTGCCATTTGCGACGTTTTATGCTTGGCCGACTTTCAGAGGTAAAAAAAAAAGGCATTTAGGTGTCTTGCGGGTTAGCCCTGCTGCTCTCCAGCTTGTTCTGGGGCTCTCTGCTCTTCCAGGACCCTTGTCAGGCTATTGCGGGTTAGCCATGTTGCTCTTCAGCTTGTTTTGGGGCTTTCTGCTCTTTGCGGACCCTTGTCAGGCTATTACGGATGAGCCTTGCTGCTCTCAAGCTTGTTCTGGGGCTTTCTGCTCTTCCAGGACCCCTTGTCAGGCTATTGCGGGTTAGCCCTGCTGCTCTCCAGCTTGTTCTGGGGCTTTCTGCTCTTCCAGGACCCTTGTCAGGCTATTGCAGGTTAGCCCTGCTGCTCTCCAGCTTGTTCTGGGGCTTTCTGCTCTTCCAGGACCCTTGTCAGGCTATTGCAGGTTAGCCCTGCTGCTCTCCAGCTTGTTCTGGGGCTTTCTGCTCTTCCAGGACCCCTTGTCAGGCTATTGCAGGTTAGCCCTGCTGCTCTCCAGCTTGTTCTGGGGCTTTCTGCTCTTCCAGGACCCTTGTCAGGCTATTGTGGGTTAGCCCTGCTGCTCTCCAGCTTGCTCTGGGGCTTTCTGCTCTTCCAGGACCCTTGTCAGGCTATTGCAGGTTAGCCCTGCTGCTCTCCAGCTTGTTCTGGGGCTTTCTGCTCTTCCAGGACCCTTGTCAGGCTATTGCAGGTTAGCCCTGCTGCTCTCCCGCTTGTTCTGGGGCTTTCTGCTCTTCCAGGACCCTTGTCAGGCTATTGCAGGTTAGCCTTGCTGCTCTCCCGCGTGTTCTGGGGCTTTCTGCTCTTCGTGGTACCTTGTCTGACCATTGCGAGCAGAAAGAGATAGAGTAGGAGCCCAGGAAAGAGAGGGAAGTCGTCCTACTGGCCTCTGTCGCGTTATTTGAAGACAAAAGCAAGGAAAATGACGTCAAGAAGGACAGGAAGGAGTGGAATCAATCTCGTTGAGGTTTGGCTTCTTGTTGAGGGGTCTCATCCGATCAACCAAGAGAAAATAACCTTAGATAGATTTTAGGCATACATGCCAAGCACTGGGGTAACTAAGGCCATTCCTGAAACGGAAATTGACAGTAAAAGGTTTGGAAGGTGTAACAGGAGGAAAACCTCAAAGCAGTTGCACTATGAATCAATTGTTAGGAGAGGGTGGACAGTAAGATGGAAGAAAGAGAATATGAACAGAGGTTCAGTAAAAGGAATGAAAGCAGTTGCAGCTAGGGGCCGAAGGGACGCTGCAAAGACCTTCTAGTAATGCCTACATTGCACCGCATGAGGTGCACTGACGGCACTACACCGGAAGAAGCCAACTTTAGTAATTCCTGTTACTTAGGTCTCACACCCGATAACGAAGAGAAAATAAAGGATAAAGAACTTAGGAATAGCAGTAATTTCTTTTCCTGATGTCTCGCGCTTTACAAAGAGGAAGAAGAGGAGAAGAATTTTCTTAGCAAAAAAATTTTTTTGGTTCAAGTATTGGCATTAGAAACGAGTAGAAAATGCGCCGAAGTTTCTTGGGCGCAATCGAATTTGCTGTACAGCAGCTACAACGTATAATCAAGGCCACCGAAAATAGATCTATCTTTCTGTTGTCTCGGTATAATTCTATAAGCCGCGGTCCATGAAACTTTAACCACAGCCCGGTGGTGGCCTATCCTATATGGTTGCCAGAAGCACGATTATGGCTAACTTTAACATTAAATAAAATAAAAACTACTGAGGCTAGAGGTCTGCAATTTGGTATGTTTAATGATTGGGGACTGGATGATCAAGATACCAATTTGCAGCTCTCTAGCCTCAGTAGTTTTTAACATCTGAGGGCGGACAGAAAAAGCGCGGCCAGAATAAAGTGCGGACGTACAGACAAAGCCGGCACAACAGATTTCTTTTACAGAAAACTAAAAGTGTGTTGAGAATTACATAACAGAATAATTATTGATTTACTATTTCGTGGATGGGACAATTCAGACCTTTCATTAGGTAAGGAATGAAAGAGAAATCTTGGGGAAAAAGGAAAGTTCCGTTTGTTCTTCACTTTCTTTTTGGATTTCTCCGTCTCGGTTTTGGTACCGTTTGTTCTTGTTATTTTGGAATTCCTCTCTCTGGCGTTCTTCATAGATTGTAGTTATTAGAATTCCTGTTTTCAGCAATTCCTCCTTTATTCTTCTTGATAGAAATTAATGCTTTTTATTCATTCATATTTTCCTTTATTTTCTCATTTTTGTACTTTCCTACATAATGGAATTGTTTCACTTTGACCATCAGTTAGCCTAACTGCCCATTTACTTGTTTTTGTGATGTGAGGGTTAATAATATATTGTTTTGGGGCATGGGCTAACATCCGCATCCCGAAATATTAGCTTAGAATAGGGAGGCAAACACCGTCACGAGGTTCCCTCCTATCCTCAGTAAAAATAATATATATAAATTGTATATACTATATATATATATATATATATATATATATATATATATATATATATATATATATATATATATGTGTGTGTGTGTGTGTGTGTGTGTGTGTGTAAAATCAACAAACCTTGTAGGAAAACCAGTTCTCTCTCTCTCTCTCTCTCTCTCTCTCTCTCTCTCTCTCTCTCTCTCTCTCTCTCTCTCTCTCTCTCTCTCTCTCTCCCCTTCCTTTGCTCGCCAGAAAAATATTTTTAGGTTACATGCATTAACTTCTTGCTCTCTGGCTCTATATGCGTTTCCTATTTTAGCTCCTCTGTGGGGCGCAAAAAGATTGATTGAAAGGAAAGGAAAGTGGAAATGTTGAAAGACCAAAGACCACGCCCTTGCATGTTACTCTAAATTTTATTTAGGTTTCATCTGCAGAAGTGGACATACGGTGTTATTAATTTTTTTTTTTTTTTTTTTTAAGCATTTTTGTTTCATCAGCGGAAGGAACCACGCGTTAATATTAGTAATTGTTAAGCAGAAGTATCGCAGGAGCTTGTTTTATTGGGCTGGTTTCCCCCCCCCCCCGAAAAAGAATTCGCTGCGTTTTGAGTTTGTTGGTCGCCAGAAGAATTCGCCCAAAGCTCTCGGCTTCTATAACTCCGTACATAACTTTCGTACCGAAGAATTTGTTGTTGTTGTTTTTTTTTGGGGAGGGGCGGGGTGGGAGGAGCTTCGAATCTGCTGGAGAGAATTTTGTTTGTATGTTTCGTGTGATGGCTTTCCTGTTTTCTATTAGGCTCTTTGAGGTGTTAAATTTGTAGGCGGTTTTGAAGGCGCACGTACACACGCGCACGATATATATATATATATATATATATACACTGTATATATATATATTTATATATATATATATATATATATATATATATATATATATATATATATATATATAAATATGTATATATATATGTATATATATATATATTATATATATATATATATATATATATATATATATATATATATTATATAAATAGATAGACAGACAGATAGATAGGTGACACTCTCGTTTCAATTTATTTTATGTAAAAGCTCTCTTAATAATTGTCTTTTTCCACGTTCTGGTTATATTCCCCTTCGTTGTTGTATTGAGCGGCATATGCAGTATATTCATATATTTATTAATTGAATGAATTTGTTATATGCACTTTTTCCATTTCATATGTATGTGTATATATACACTTACG
>NC_089777.1:15661844-15676844 GCF_040412425.1 Macrobrachium rosenbergii | reverse complement strand
ACTCGAGGGTGACTCTATATGATTATCAATTTGAATTACAGTCCTTTATATAACCCGTAGGGGGGTGGGGTAGTGCACCTCACGCGGTGAACTTTAGGCATTCCTTAAGGTTCTTTGCAGCGTGCCTTCCTGAGGCCCCTAGCTGCAACCCCTTTCATTCCTTTTACTGTACCTCCGTTCATATTATCTTTCTTCCATCTTGCTATCCACCTTCTTCTAACAATTGTTTTATAATGCATTTATTTTGAGGTTGTCCTCCTGTTACGCCTTTCAAACCTTTCTACTGTCAATTTCCGTTTCAGCGCTGAATGACCCCGTAGGTCCCGGCGCTTGAACCTTTGGCCTAAATTCTTTATTCCTTCGTATAGCACCCAGTCAGCTTCTTAGGAGATGCAAATTTAACGGCAAACAGAGGTGGTTCTGAGGTTCAAAGGAAATAAGCAGCTTAATGCGTTCACGATTGGAAGCAGTAAGTTAGAGTGAAGTCTCAGCGTCGACTATACTTTTTGTAGTGACGATTGCGGAGTTATGGGAGCAGCTTTGCATTTGCAGTACCGGATATCCTTTGGGTTCGTGATATGGAAGTGTATATAGGAAGTTAAGTTTAAAGTTAAAGTCCTCCTGGGCCCCTGTAGGCTCATAGGGCTGGCGCTGATCTCTGGTTTCTTAAGCCGACAGCCAGTTGGGGGGGACAGGTCCCAATGCCTTTGACGCGTGGCCAGTGTGTCTCTAGGCCCACTGTCTAACTCCCCAGCCCGAGGGACGGCGCCCTGACACATCTTATTAACAAAATGATGGTCATGATTAAAGAGTTGTAATGCGCATTACCGAATTGTCAGATCGATGGTCCATACTTCAAAAAATTGACAACCTGCAAAGGGTATTAAATTCGTCTTCCATTCACAACTGCCTTTTCTCCTGGGAAATTGCCCATCACTCCTTCGCTCTCTAATTTTTTTTTTTTTTTTTTCAACGGCCGTTTTCCCCTTCCCCCATTTTTTATCCGGAATCCATTTATCCTTCCTGTTTTTCACGTCCGTCCCAGCTTTCCGCGTTTCCTTTCTCTGCGCGTCTTCAGCTTCTCCCCAAGTTTAAGCCTTTGAAGAGTTGGAGTAATTTGGACGTATTCCCCGAAAAACTTCAAGGACGGGAGCCTCCTAACACTTCTCCCCTCCCCATCCTCCGTCCTCTCTCTCTCTCTCTCTCTCTCTCTCTCTCTCTCTCTCTCTCTCTAGCTAGTTCTCAGTAAAATAAAACTATTGAGATGGCTATTTGCCCGCACTTAAACAACCGAGGCTAGAGGGCTGCAAATTGGTACGTTGATCATCCACCCTCCAACCATCAAACATACCAAATTGCAGCCTTCTAGCCTTTGTAGTTTTGATTTTATTTAAGGTTAAAGTTAGCCATGATCGTGCGTCTGGAATCGCTATAGGACATTCCGCCACCGGGCTGTGGCTGAAAGGTTCATGGGCCGCGGGTCAGACAGCATTATACGCTGTACAGAGAACTCGATTGCGCCGAAGAAACTTTTTTTTTTTTTTTTATTTACAGTGTTTTTCTCCGTTCCTTTCTTGTTATTCGAACGACTGGCGGTTTCTTACGACCGTCCTATAAAGAAGCCTTGAAACCGTCTTAAAGAGGTGACCAGCTCTCTCTCTCTCTCTCTCTCTCTCTCTCTCTCTCTCTCTCTCTCTCTCTCTCTCTCTCCCTGTGACATCCTGCTGGTTTTTCTTTCCTTCCTTACTCGTGTTTGATTGCCAGTTCTTAGACCCTAGTTTTATATAAGGCGAGCTTCTCAGTCTAGAGGGTGATCATCTCTCTCTCTCTCTCTCTCTCTCTCTCTCTCTCTCTCACTTTCTTGGCGGCCGACGTGGCTTAAAGCCTGTTTTTACCCGACTGTGAATCCATCTTCCCGAATATTAAAAAAGACAGTAAATCATGGATGGCGATTCATCATGTGACTTCCAAATGGCGTTTTGATTGTTGAGCGAACTTTATGTAGAGATATGTACCTTTTTCTTGTGACGTTAATCTCATCATATTCTACTTTTCGAAAGAAATATAGTCGAATGTGGATGTATTTCGCCTGATATAGAACTTTAAGAAGGAAGGAAGGGAGTTTATTTCTGTCCGCACTCAGATCTTAAAAACTGTTGAGGCTAGAGGGCTGCAAATTGGTATGCTTTTCGTCCACCCTCCAATCATCAAACATACCAAATTACAGCCCTCTAGCCTCACTAGTTTTGATTTTATTTAAGGTTCAAGTTAGCCATAATCGTGCCTCTGGCAGCGATATAGGATAGGCCAGCACCGGGCCGTGGTTAAAGTTTCATTGGCCGCGGCTCATGCAGCATTTTACCGAGACCACCGAAAGATAAATCCATTTTCGGTGGCCTTGATTATACGCTGTTGCGACTGTACGGAAACTCGATTGCGCCGAAGAAACTTGGCCGCATTTTTCACTTGTTTTCATTATGCAATTGAAGTTTTTCTTATTGCGGATCTCGAGTCGTGGAAATGGAATTTTGTGTTGTTCTTTATTACATTTTTTGGCCATTATACTCACAGTTGGTTATCGGTATTTGCTATTTTGTGTCTAAGATGTTTCAGCTTACTTCCATTTCGTCGAAGTTGAATATCCTGCTCAAATAGAAAAATTAAATATGTAAGTGTTCGCTTCCTACTTCCTATTTGTCTTTTGATACTGTTTGTCTACATGTTTACGAACAGATTTTAACGTTGAACAATATATATATATATATATATATATATATATATATATATATATATATATATATATATATATATATATATATATTATATAAATTTCTGACTCACTTCAGGATCGAACCCAGGTCTTTCAATTGAAAGGCAAGGGCGCTGCCCACTTGGCCGTACAAGTCATAAAAGAAATTAGAACCTGAGTGTCACTGCACACAAGGAATTATCTGGGCAGGCTAACTGCTTGCATACCAGAGTGTTTTCCCAAACTTCTCTACTCAGCAATGACCCTGTTGACAGCATTTCATTCGAATTATCCCTTCCCAGTGAATATGGTAGAAATAATCAACACAGTCGCGTCTGGAACAGAATAAATTTCAAATAGATTTTGGAAGAGGTAGTGAGCCGGCACTTCAAATATATTGTAATTAAGAAGAGAAACAGTGAATCAACAATCCCACTTATTCTGATTTGTAACTGCAGAGACAGAATTT
Source organism: Macrobrachium rosenbergii (assembly GCF_040412425.1). Taxonomy (NCBI): domain Eukaryota; kingdom Metazoa; phylum Arthropoda; class Malacostraca; order Decapoda; family Palaemonidae; genus Macrobrachium; species Macrobrachium rosenbergii. The sequence continues at coordinate 15,673,626 of NC_089777.1, read as the reverse complement.
AAGGAGATGGAGATTTGTAGGTTTTCTTTTCAAAAAAAAAAAAAAAAAAAAATCAGGACGAAAAGTCGACAGTTTTTCTTTTCAACTTTCGAACTCGAGAAGAAAAAAGAAAGTTTTCAGTGCAGAAGAGTAATAAGTGAGGTCTTTAATCACTGATGATTGAGAGATATTGATTGGTTGAGAAATGGCTCTCTCTCTCTCTCTCTCTCTCTCTCTCTCTCTCTCTCTCTCTCTCTCTCTCTCTCTCTCTCTCCTTATTTTTAGGATGGGAAAGAATCAACTTGGAATTTTTCGCGTTACTTTTGAGGGAGAATTTCTCTCTCTCTCTCTCTCTCTCTCTCTCTCTCTCTCTCTCTCTCTCTCTCTCTCTCTCTCTCTCTCTCTCCTTTTCTTATGAAGGAAAAGAACCAACCTGCAATTTTTCGCGTTACTTTTGAGGGAGAATTTCTCTCTCTCTCTCTCTCTCTCTCTCTCTCTCTCTCTCTCTCTCTCTCTCTCCTTTTCTTAGGACGAGAAAGAAGTTACCTGAAATTTTTCGTGTTGCCTTTGAGGGAACATTTTTCTTTTAACATCTAATTCTTTCTCATTTCGAAAACTTTTTTTTTTTTTGTTTGTCATTCTGGTTTTTGAATCATATGTACTTTGGATTTTAGTCACTGCAGAGACTGTCCGTAATATACTACTCTTACTATTTACAGTTTGGTTTCGTGCGAGAGAGAGAGAGAGAGAGAGAGAGTTTTAGCTGTCTTTAATTGATGAAAAAATATAAATCAATCACCCGGTAAGCATTGTAGACTATTAGCCTTCAAAACAAAATAATAAGAAAAAAAGATCTGAGTTATAGGCTAGATTTAATTTGCTTTATACAGGAAGTAACTCGAATAATTGGGACATTTTTATATAACTTTTTCATTTTTAGTTTTCTGTAAAAGAATACTACTGAGATGGCTATTTGTCTGTCCGTCCGCGCTTTTTCTGTCCGCCCTCAGATCTTAAAAGCTACCGAGGCTAGAGGGCTGCAAATTGTTATGTTGATCATCCACCCTCCAATCATCAAACATATCGAATTGCAGCCCTCTAGCCTCAGTAGTTTTTATTTTATTTAAGGTTAAAGTTAGCTGTAACCGTTCTTCTGGCGCCGGTATAGGTACCAACCGTGGCTGAGTTTCATGGGCTGTGTCTGAGGCCACCACCGGACCGTGGCCGAGTCTCATAGACCACTGCTGAAAGTTTCACACAGCATTATACGCCATACAGAAAACTCGATTCCACCGAAGACACTTCGGCGGATTTTTTACTTGTTATTCTTTATTTTGTACACATGATGCCCTTGTGAAACAATGGCGGATCATGAGAATTAAAAAAAGAAGATCATTCACGTGTCTGAATAGCGTGCTGGAGGATGATGCAATCGCCATTCACCGGTCACTTTCTTTCTGTCGCTGGTAAAAGGCCGAATTTATTTTGTGCCACCGGCAACGATTCATTTCACGATTTGTATGCGCGTTGTGCTTTGTCGCCGGTGGATTTTTTTTTCTCTTTTTTTTTTTTTGCGACGAACCATTGTCTGTATTTGAATACTTTTGCCGAACTATATAGCGTGTAAGTATACTTTAAAATTTTCTTGTAGCTTTTTTAATTGTTAGCGTTTGGTTTTAGCAACTTACATTTCTAGTTGAGAATTTGAAGTTAGTCTTGTTATAAGAAATAGATTCATGAATTTCTGCGACACCTCGTCATACTTCGTTGCAGACTTTAATGCTGGCATCACCTTTTTTAGTTTTCTGTAAAAGAAAACTGTTGAGTTGGCTATTTGTCCGTCCGTGCGCACTTTTTCTATCCGCCCTCAGATCTTAAAAAACTGCTAAGTCTAGAGGGCTGCAAGTTGGAATGTTGATCATACACCCTCCAGTCATCAAACATACCAAATTGCAGCCCTCTAGCCTGGGTAGTTTTGATTTTATTTAAGGTTAAAGTTAGCCATAATAGTGCTTCTGGCAACGATATAGGACAGGCCACCACAGGGCCATTGCTGAAAGTTTCATGGGCCACGGCTCATACAGCATTATACACTGTACAGAAACCTCGATATTTTACTTAAGTGAGATAATCAGTTTTGTAACCAAACTGCCTTTCTATTGATTTCAATCTTTTTCTTCTTTCTGTCGTGCTGGAAGGAAGGCCATTTGTTTATGGGATTTCTTGAAGTGATAAGGACATGATTTTGCTGTATTTGAGTTAGAATGATCTAACGGGCGGCGTTCGTATCCCTTCAGGGCGAACAAATTATATAGAGCATAAAAAGTTGGCAGATTTCCTCCACCGTTTTGATTCAGTGCCATTTCTCCGTGAGCAGACAATGGTATTAGCTGCAGCTGAATTTTCAGACTTTCCGTAAAATGCTCATCTGTTTAATGTAATTCAAATCTATGACCATCTTCGGTTATTTAAAAGGGTATCGGCCAATTTGCAGATGAGCTCATACCCCATTTCATACCCCGTTTTGTAAAGGAATGAAGATAAGCATGCCTCATAAAGGAAGAAGGATTGTGGGGGAATACAGGAACAAACTTTACAGCAACTCATTTATATTACTTGTGGCGCCATAGATTTACCGTCCTGAAATTAACTAACGCGAGGATGTTAGAGAATACGGTGATAAGATACCCATTTTTGTTGTGTAGTACCCAAAAACAACGATGAGTTGGTCCATGGTAGTGTGATTGATGCATGGATTTAGTGTTATTCGGAAATGTTTATATTTTACTTTTAAATATTCGCATTTATTTTGTTTCTATAACGACTTTTTAGTTTTCTGTAAAAGAGAACTATTGTGCCGGCTTTGTCTGTCCGTCGGCACTTTTTCTCTCCGCCCTCAGATCTTAAAAACTACTGAGGCTGAAGGGCTGCAAATTGGCATGTTGATCATCCATCCTCCAATCGTCAAACATACCAAATTATAGCCCTCTAGCCTCAGTAGTTTTTATTTTATCTAAGGTTAAAGTTAGCCGACGCATCTTCACATTACCGCATCTGGGGAGCATCTGAGCGCTCCCCGGTCGTGGCTGAGAGTTTCATACTGCAGCACATCCAGAGTTTCAAACAGCGTTATACGCTGTACAGAAAACTCGATTGCGCTTTTTTTTTTTTTTTTTTTTTTTTTTTTTTTTTTTTTTTTTTTTTTGCCAATTTCATCTGGAAGAGAAAATGTAATTTTGATTGTCTGCCCCGCTCATCCTCCTGCGAGGTGATGCGTTTTGGGGACTGTAAAGAGATAGCGTTTCTTTTGATCGCAGCTTCAAAGATTCTCTCTCTCTCTCTCTCTCTCTCTCTCTCTCTCTCTCTCTCTCTCTCTCTCTCTCTCTCTCTCTCCTTCGTCATTACTCGATACTGATTCAGTCGCTCATTCGATGCTGCCCCCCTCTCTCTCTCTCTCTCTCTCTCTCTCTCTCTCTCTCTCTCTCTCTCTCTCTCTCTCTCTTCTCTCTCTCTCTCTCTCTCTTCGTCATTACTCAATACTAATTCAGTCGCTCATTCGATGCTTATTCTCTCTCTCTCTCTCTCCCCATCATTACTCAATACTGATTCAGTCTCTCATTCGATGCTCTCTCTCTCTCTCTCTCTCTCTCTCTCTCTCTCTCTCTCTCTCTCTCTCTCTCTCTCTGTGTGTGCTTTTTTCGCCCCCAACTGCCGATTGATTATCGAGTTCCGTACATTTTAAGATATTTTATAGGTTCTGATTCTTTTTCTCCCCGTAAATTCGCAGTTCTGTTGCTTTTTCTTTATTTCTGCCGACTACAAAGTGAGCAGCCATTGTGGAACTCTGTCGTTTTATGTTTAAGGAATCCGGAGGGATGCCGAATCTCTCTTTGTAAATTCCTGACGCAAAGAATTCCAGGATTGCAGGTGAAAATTCTCTGATCATTTATTCGATCGTTTTTCCTTTATTTTTACGGTCGGGTGAAAAGCTTTATTTTTTTTTATAATGATGATGGGGAAGAGCCACGTAAGGCCGGCATCCAGCCCGGGTTTGATGTCAGGTCACGCTTTGAAAAAACGCTGGGAGTCTATTTGATTTTTGGTCGACAGTAGCTCTTTTCCACCGTAGGGGGTTGAGGGGGGGGGGTGGGTTTAGTGCCGTCAGTGCACCTCACGCGGCGCATTGTAGGCATTACTTAATGTTCTTTGCAATGTCCCTTCGTTAGGCCCCAAGCTGCAACCCCTTTCATTCCTTTTACTGTACCTCCTTTCATATTCTCTTTCTTCCAACTTTCTTTCCACCCTCTCCTATCAGTTATTTCATAGTGCAACTGCGATGTTTTCCTCTTGTTACACCTTTCAAACCTTTCTCTCTCAATTTTCTTTTCAGCGCAGAGTGACCTCATAGGTCCCAGCGCTTGGCCTTTGACCTAAATTCTATCTTCCATTTCACAATCTTCTTCTTCTTCGTTTAACGTGCTTTTTCCCATTTTTCATATGGGGTAAACACGATGCCTTCTATAGCTCTTTTAATCCTAGGTTTACATCAGTATACGGTGATACGCATATATAAGTAATTCAGGAATGACGTATCCTGTTGTTATGCATATCGCTTTACCTAGGTCTGAACATCTGATCATGTTCACTTATGAACTGACATTTCCCGGAGGCATCTTCCCGAGACGTAACCGAGTACCGTAGGGACCTTTCCCTGAAAAAAGCTGGACGCCATATCTTAAAACTAACCATAGAATTTTCTTGAAAGTGATCTCATTATGTTTCCCACACACAAAGTACTTCTGAGTCACTATTTCAACCTAACCTAGCCTAGGGGCAGTGCTAGCATACATCTCGGGAATTTGTCTCGGAGGAGTGTCGTTAAGGACTTTCAACCTCAGGAGGTTTTCATTCATCTTTTCGGTTTGTTTATTTTGCCCAGGTCCAGAGAATCCCTTGGCCGTGATAAACATAGACCCGCGGAGTATTTCCCTTGAGTATTTAAACCTGCAGGTGGACACCCTCTCGAGTACCTGCGCCAGTAAAAGATCGTCGAGTATTTGCCAGCGTAAATTTATGCTCCTGCCGAATCAGAGGACCCTACTTCGCCAGGCTTACTTGGCCAAGGAGGTCTAATAATTCAACCCCCTTGTATTTGGCTGCGCTTATTCCATTAATTCCGGCGGACGACTCTCTGTTGATTGATGACAGTGAAACGTCAACCTTTCGGCCATTTTCTGACCGCCCTCATTAATATGGGTCTCGGTCGAGAGGACCTGTCCTTCCTCCTTCCTTCCGCCTCCGTCCCAAGGCCACCTCCTCCTCCTCCTCCTCCTCCTCCTCCTCCTCCTCCTCCTCCTCCTCCTCCTCCTCCTCCTCCTCCTCCTCCTGGAAGGTGTCCATATTCCTTTTTTCTATATCTCAGGCATCATCTGATGTCAGTCTTGGAATCTCCTCTTATTTTTTTTTCTCTCTCTCTCTCTCTTTCCTTTAGCACTCCTTTTATTGGAAGCAAAGTTATGGCATTTGGATTCGTATATAAACATAAAATGTTTTTATGGTTATACCTGAAGGGCTGTTATTCACAGTGATATGGGCTTTACGAGGGACGGAAAAGTGGGGAAAAAGCCGACCGGCTTTAGCTGTGCTCCTGAATTTGTGTGTGTGTGTATGTATATATATATGTATATATATATACATATACATATATACTGTATATATATGCATACATACACAAGTTATATGCACATATATATCGTGGAAGTCTGGGCATTTTTGATACGTTCCATACCTGAAAACCTTAGTCAATCTCTTAAGCCAACTCCTGGCTTTATGTTGGTGAATTAATTTTTGCATGTTTGTATGTATGTATGTATGCACGTGTCGTCGAGATCGTGCGCTCAAAAAGAAAGATCTGTTCACATAATTAATTTGAAAGTAATAGGTTTTCAGGTATGGAACGTATCAAAAATGCCCAGCCATTCCACGATATACATGTGTATATAACTGTGTATGTATGTGTGCACGTATATACAGTATGTATGTATATATATATATATATATATATATATATATATATATATATATATATATATATATATATATACATACAGTATATATGTTCGTGCTTTATAAAGAAATGCAAGATTTTTTATAAATTATATCCTTTAGCATTAAGCAAAGGTTGCATTTTTATTTACATTTGCATTTGGGTAGACACCCCCCAACTTTTGCGATCGCTTTTCACTGACAAATCCGGGAAAACATAGCTTTTCCTTGGTGTTGCAACGTAGGGTTTTCTTTAAAACGTAGTCTGCTGCGACGCTCAGAAACGTCGATTTCGTAGGGCACTTCGTCCCTATCGGTAAAGCATAGAGACCTTGGCATATGTATGCAATTCCTTTCAGCTGGGACTGTCTTCGTCTCGACATCAGATAATGTAGATCTCACCCAGGGCGTCAGCTTTGGCGAATCATCCAGGAGCAGTTTCAGTCATGGCAAGAAAAGTTCCGAAGGTCACAGATATGAAAGGATAACTGGATTATCACGATTAGAATTTTAGAGACCGTGAGATATTATTTTCACCTGAGCATTCTGAATTATGGAGCCAGCGTGATTTATTTTCGTCACTTTATGAAACGTTGTGGGATCTCACGTGGCTGTGATCGATAAGTCAGACTGCTTTGTATGACTTTTTGGGTTGTTACATAGTTTCTGTTTTGACACTACCCTCCTATGTGGACCTTCTCATGATAATTATTGTCACCAAAGTACTTTTTATTTTGGGGTCTCAATTTTTCTCTTGTCAGAGTACTTTGCATTGTGGGATCTTTCGATTTCTCTCTTTTCAGTGTACGTTGTTATTGTGGGGCCACAACATTTCTCTTGTCAAATTGCTTCTCAGTGATGGGGTTCAGACGATTTTTTCTGTCAGAATACTTTGCATTTTGGGGTCTTGACATAATTTCTCTTGTCAGAGTACTTTGGTTGATGGAGTCTTGTGTAATTTCTCTTGTCTAGGTATTTTGTATTGAGGGGTATCGGAGTTTGTAGAGTCATATTGCTGAAGATTACGGAGCCCGCCGCCATATCTTTGTCAGGAGAGGGTTCAGGAGTAAGGACACATGAACACGTGGCCCAAACACACTGCTTTATCGCGTTAGACAAAAGTAAGAAAAAACAACATGGTGCTTGTTTCGTTTTTGTTGTTGTTGACAAACAACAATATGGTACTTGTTTCGTTTTTGTTGTGATTGTTGTTAACAATCCGGAAGTCACGAGGATAAGGAGCTCACAGGGTTTATGGTACTGCTTGTTTCGTTTTTTGTTGTTGACAAACAACAACATGGTGCTTGTTTCGTTTTTGTTGTTGACAAACAACAACATGGTACTTGTTTCGTTTTTGTTTTGATTGTTGTTGACAATCCGGAAATCACGAGGATAAGTTCATAGGGTTTATGGTACTGCTTGTTTCTTTTTTTGTTGTAGACAAACAACAACGTGGTACTTGTTTCGTTTTTGTTGTGATTGTTGTTGACAATCCAGAAGTCACGAGGATAAGGAGTTCATAGGGTTTATGGTACTGCTTGTTTCGTTTTTGTTGTTGACAAACAACAACATGGTGCTTGTTTCGTTTTTGTTGTTGTTGACAATCCGGAAATCACGAGGATAAGGAGCTCACAAGGTTTATGGTACTGCTTGTTTCGTTTTTGTTGTTGACAAAAAACAACATGGTACTTGTTTCGTTTTTATTGTTGTTGTTGTTGACAATCCGTAAATCACGAGGATAAGGAGCTCACAAGGATTATGGTACTGCTTGTTGCGTTTTTTGTTGTTGACAAACAACAACGTGGTGCTTGTTTCGTTTTTGTTGTTGACAAACAACAACATGGTGCTTGTTTGTTTTTATGTTTGCTTTTAGTTATTGTTGACAGACCGGAAATCACGAGGATGAGTTGTCCGTAGGATTTATGGCACAGCTCAGCATGTATCCTACATACTGTCTGTAGAGTAGGATGAGAGAACAAGTCCGCAGGATGTTTTTCGTAACGGCGTGTGAAAGGATGGACCCTCAGGACCTTTGTGTGTGTGTGTGTGCGTGTTCCGTCACACTCTTCAGACGTATTGATCTGGCAGGACGTCCTTCCTTCTCTCCAGTGTTGTATTCAGATGTATTGATCTGACAGGATGGATGGCAGTCTCCTGGCAGTATTGAGATGTACTGCCATTGCTGGATGCTCGTTCCCTCATTCATGTGGTTCGTATCTTTTCAGTAACTAGTTCTTATCACCCCCGGTCATGTCTTCCTCATTTATGTGGTTTCCGGTCACGTTTCCTCATTTATGTAGTTTCCGGTCATGTATGTGGTTTCCGGTCATGTTTCCTTATTTATGTGGTTTCCGGTCATGTTTCTTCATTTATGTGGGTTCCGGTCATGTTTCCTCATTTATGTGGTTTCCGGTCATGTTTCCTCATTTATGTGGTTTCCGGTCATGTTTCTTCATTTATGTGGGTTCCGGTCATGTTTCCTCATTTATGTGGTTTCTGGTCATGTTTCCTCATTTATGTGGTTTCCGGTCATGTTTCCTCATTTATGTGGTTTCTGGTCATGTTTCCTCATTGATGTGGTTTCCGGTCATGTTTCCTCATTGATGTGGTTTCCGGTCATGTTTCCTCATTGATGTGGTTTCCGGTCATGTTTCTTCATTTATGTGGGTTCCGGTCATGTTTCCTCATTTATGTGGTTTCCAGTCATGTTTCCTCATTTATGTGGTTCGTATCGTTTCAGTAACTAGTTCTTATCACCCCGGTCATGTTTTCCCCATTTATGTGGTTTCCGGTCATGTTTCCTCATTTATGCAGTTCGTATCGTGTCACTAACTAGTCCTTATCATCGCGGTCATGTTTCCTCATTTATGTGGTTTCTGGTCATGTTTCCTCATTTATGTGGTTCGTATCGTTTCAGTAACTAGTCCTTATCATCCCGGTCATGTTTCCTCATTTATGTGGTTTCCGGTCGTGAGGAAAGGTCTTTCAGACAGTATTATTATTATTATTATTATTATTATTATTATTATTATTATTATTATTATTATTATTATTCTCGTGGACAGTCTGTAATACGAACTTCAAATTCCCGTCGTCTCCTAATGCCTTAGTGTTTCACTCTCGTATTGTTTTTGTATTTATGCATTTGTTTATTTGTCTTTTTTTTTCTCTGCTGTTATTCGATTGTCTTATTTTCCTATTTCTGGTTTTTTAAAGTGATCACTGCATTCCATGGAAACTTTTTTTTTTTTGCAAATTAATGGCCGTTTAGGCTGGGTTTACGATAAATATTTACTAGTTTGAAATAATAATAATAATAATAATAATAATAATAATAATAATAATAATAATAATAATAATAATAATAATCTTGCTATATTCTTTTATGAAATAATAATAATAATAATAATAATAATAATAATAATAATAATAATAATAATAATAATAATCTTGCTATATTCTTCTCTGATATGATCTCATAAGGTTTCGGTTTCGGCTCTGAGTTGAGATCTTGTAATACATTGGGATAAATACTCGTTGTTTTGTGGCGTACCCCGTAGGGGGTTAGTGCCATCAGTGCGCCTCACGCGGTGCACTGTAGGCATTACTTAAGGTTCTTTGCAGCGTCCCTTCCTTAGGCCCCTAGCTGCAACCCCTTTCGTTTCTTTTACTGTACCTCCTTTTATATTCTCTTTCTTCCATCTTACTTTCCAGCCTCTCCTGACAGTTGGTTCATAGTGCAACTGCTTTGAGGTTTTCCTCCTGTTACACCCTTCAAACCTCCTTTTACAGTCAATTTCCCTTTCATTGCTGAATGGCCTCATAGGTTCCAGCGCTTGGTCTTTGGCCTAAGTTCTGTATTCAATTCAATTCAACACACACACACACACACACACACACACACACACACACACACACACACACTCTGGAAAAATATATGGGTCTACAACGCGTCATACATCGTTTAAAGTTTCTATGCTGTCAGTGTATCATGCAAAGGAATAGTTCTGCAACGAGAGATGAAAATTTGAACAAGGTAAAGGTAATGAAGTTGGACAGCAAATTGGTTAGAGGCCAAAGGGAGCGGGCGCAATTTCCGGTGCAGAAAACGGTGTAGCTTGGGGTCAAAAAGACCATTTTCCAGTACCGTCTACAGCGAAATACTACTGTGTTGTACCCTGTAGGTAGCGCCAGGACCCATTAAGTAGGGTCCCTGCTGGTTCCCAGTAGGCGAAGTGAGGGGTGTTGGGAGTTGGGGGTGGGGGTGGGAGAGGGGTTGTTTTCGAAGTGGGACTCGAGATAAACAAAGCAGATTTGCATTCAAACAACGTCGCTCAGCTCAGCGATCTGTTTATGCTAATGGTTTTGTAGTCCCGAGTCTGCTGAGGACAGGCTCTTTGCTCGTAATGACGACGAAGATGATGATGATGATGAAGAAGATGATGATGATGATGATGATGATTGCGTCATTTTTGACGGATGGTGATGGTATCAGAACGTCTGTCTGTTTCGTTGTAAGTTTGTTAAGGTTTAACCTAACGGTTAAATTTTACTTATATAAATAACTGTTAATTTAACGGCGGGTCCGTGACATATTTTGTCTAGCGCTCTTCGTCTGAGGAGAAAAGAATGCTATGCAATTCCAAGCGCTGGGACCTGTGAGGTCATTCAGTTCTGAAAGGAAAATTGAGAGCAAATGGTTACAAAGGTGTTAACATGAGTAAAACCTCAAAGCATTTGCACTATGAATCAGCTGTTAGGAGAGGGTGGAAAGTCAGATGGAAGAAAAAGAATATGAACGGAGGTACAGTAAAAGGAACGAAACGGGTTGCAGCTAGGTGCCTAAGGAAGGGACGATGCAAAGAACCTTAAGTAATGCGTACAGTGCACCGCACGAGGTGCACTGACGGCACTAACCCTCCCTACGGGGTACGCCTTGTCTGAATGTGGAATGAAATGAAGAAAAAATGTTAAAAAATTGAGATGTTAAATTGGATATTAAATTAAATTTAACCAATCCTGAGCTCTTTCCGACTGTAATTTATATTTTAGAGAAGAAAATTCTTCTTAATATGTGGTCGTAAGAGGGGAGGCTTGCGCAATTGTAATTTCATAAATGTGTAGTTAATATGATTTATTAATTGTGATATGAAATTGAAAAAAAAAATAGATCAGAAATATGGGGGGTTCAAGTTAAAACTGCGTTCTGGGAAAGCATCAACAATATTCATAAAAAACGTACTGAGTCTGTAGGCTATTATCCACTCAAGAAATAAAGCAGATTACGAATCCAGCGAACTTATGGAAATTATGAAAATTCATATAGTCACAGTGACATATTTCTCTATAGCCTGGCTATATAGCCTCTTGACTTATCTTCTTCCTGTTTCTCCGTTGAAGATGTAAAGGCTTTCGGTGGGACGTAGATTTATTATATTAGGAAAAAAGGGAATTTAAGAATCTATCGTCGCTTGTACAGTATGTGACCTGTAGACTGTACTATAGGTAGACTCTATAATATAGATAGACTCTATAATATAGATAGATTCTATAATATAGGTAGACTCTATAACTTAGATAGATTCTATAATATAGATAGATTCTATAATATAGGTACGATAAGTCAGTATATTATATTAATTTACCGTACCTATTTCCTGTTTTTTGTATTTAGGTTTTAAAGTCTTGCAGTGGAGCGCAGATCCAAAATATTATGAAACAGGGAAATTAAGAGAACCTGGCAGCCATCGCAACACAT
>NC_089777.1:15629344-15659344 GCF_040412425.1 Macrobrachium rosenbergii | reverse complement strand
ATATATATATATATATATATATATATATATATATATATATATATATATATATATATATATATATATATATATATATATATATATATATCAAACAAGAGATTTAGGTTTCGACTCTTAACCAAGATAAATGCACATAGCATATATATATATATATATATATATATATATATATATATATATATATATATATATATATATATATATATATTCATAATTTCAAAGGTAACTCAATACTAAAGGAAATGTGTTATACAGTTTACAAATGTACAGTATAAAAAAGTTACATGGCTTTGTGACAAAATATATATATATATATATATATATATATATATATATTGTATATATATATATATATATATATATATATATATATATATATATATATATATATATATATATATCCGACTCAGTTTCCACGATTGCCCGTAATCACGTTTCCGCTTTACAGTCGTGCATGTCACTCTGCCGGAGATGTGCGTTTGCCGGCGAGGCCTCACTGCCGTGAATGGCGGACTCACTAACTTCCTCCTGCTACGTTTCAGGATAGATTTGTGTATTGTACCTTTTTGTGGAGCCTATTCGATCCGTGAAGTGAAGGTCTGGGTGTTTTTCATCTCGTCTCATAAGTAGTAAATCTCCTTTGGGGAGGGGGTTAGTGCCGTCAGTGCACCTCGTGCGGTGCGCTGTAGGTTCTTAGCACCGTTCCTCCGGTCCCTAGATGCAACCCTGTTCATTTCTTTTACTGTATCTCCGTTTATATTCTCTTTCTTCCGTCTTAGTTTCCACCCTCTCTTAATAATTGTCTCGTAGTGCAACTGCTTTGAGGTTTTCCTCCCGTTACACCTTTCAAACCTTTCGGTTATCATTTTCCCTTTCAGCGTTGAGTGACCTCATAGGTCCCAGAGCTTGGCCTTGGGCCAAAATTCTATATATTCCGTAAGTAGTGAATTCTACAGCTTTCATTATTCTCTTAAAAGTCTTTCATTTTTCTTGGGCTTAATAATGTCGTTCTCCCTTTTATCATTTTCTTCGATTTATCGCCAGATTTTCGGTAAAATTTTTCTTCTCCTCATAGGGGGGGGGGGGTGATACGGAAGGGTGCTGTCGTTATTGCTTTCATAAAATATTTTGGAATGAGGTTGATACCCCGCTGGGCGACAAGGGCGTAGTTCAGCATAGACACATTTTGATTTACCGGAACATGCCCAAGGCCCCCCTGCCTCGTTTGGAGGTCGAGGTTTTCAACATGTCTTCGCTGGTTGTGAATGTCATAACCATATATATATATATATATATATATATATATATATATATATATATATATATATATATGAAACTTGAATACAAAGTATCGTTCTTCTCAGTTATCTGCAGTGGGGTCCACGGTAATAATCTTGATTGTAAAGACGAAATTTATTTGTAAAAATATATACAGAGCTTAAAGCTTCCTTCCATCCTTGTGTGATCAAGTCCACAGGAGGATGGATGAAACCTATATATATATATATAATTATATATATATATACATATATATATATATATATATATATATATATATATATATATATATATATATATATATGTTGTGTGTGTGTATTTATTTATTCTCATCCTACTACATCCAGTCCATGTTCCCGTTAGATTGAAAATACATCTTTTCCATTTTATTTTTCCTTCAGCTTCTTTTAATATTTTAAAGACGGGAGTGGAAGGGAGCCTCACCTTGCATTTGTCAAATATCCCGCGGTCCATTTTGGACGGCCAGAAGGAAAATGAACCGGACGGGGGTGGCCCCCCTCCAAGTCCTTGGTCGTCGGCCACCTCCCAGGAATGATCCGATGCAACGTCTGTCTCTGTCATTCCTGCCCAGTGGGCGGGAAGGCCCTTCGGGATATTTTCCTTTACCTCCCCGCGTTTCTCATTGTTTTAAGCGAAGCAGTTTTTGTGTTTCGTTTGCTTCCACCTTTTTTTCTCTCTCTCTCCCTCTTTTTTTTTTTTTTTTTTTTTTTTTTTTTTTTTTTTGCGATCCGCAACCATTAAGAGATTTTTTTTTTTTTTTTTTTCCACCTTCTGTTTTTTTGTGTATATTTTTTTGGCGATGCCCACTTCAACTGTTTGTGTGTGTGTGTGCGTGTGTAAGCACGCGCGCGTTCTTTTAGGTGTTATTTAAAAAACGGTGTACAATTTGTCTTGAATTTATTTTTCATTTATGCGTTTTTTTTTTTATTTTCGTTTTCCACCTTCGGTTTTTTTATATATGGTTTTGGCGATGCCAGCTTCAATTTTTTTTTCCTGTGCGTGTGTGCGCTTGCGCACATTGTTTTAGTTGCTATTTAACAAACTGTACATTTTTTTCTTGAACTTAATTTTCATTTATGCGTATTACGTAAAGTGCTTTTGTGTGTTACCCAAAGTACTGTTTAAAAAAAAAATATATAATTTTTGGGCGATTTTCCTCCGTCGGCTTTTTCTAAATTCCGTGAGATACGAAAGGTTCATTTTGAAGCAAGCCTCGTATGTGTGTGTGTGTGTATGTATGTATGTGTGTGTGATCGGGAGGCGTCTGTTGTGGCATTCACGAATAGGCGGCCTTCCGGAAGTCACCGCGTACAGTAAAAAAAAAAAAACTCCGATTGAAAACAAGCGTTTGAAGCCTTTTAAATCACTCGGTCATGATTAACTTTTCCCTCAGTCGTCAGTGAATTAGAGCGTTGTCCGGCACCGCTGCACATTTTCATTTCCGTAACGTTTTATGTGAAACATTCGGGATTTTGTTCGGTTGGTTTTAAGGATCCCTGGGTAGTGGTTTTTCTTCTAATTCTGGATTCCACTTTTTCTTCTGATTTCCCGTTCTCTTTTTTTTTTTTTTTTTTTGTAAGAGAAAACTTATTTGTCTGACCGTCCGTACTTTTCCTGTTCGCCCTCGGATCTTAAAAACTACTGAGGGTAGAGGGCTGCAAATTGGTACGTTGATCATCCACCCTCCAATCATCGAACATGCCAAATTGCAGCCCTCTAGTCTCAGTAGTTTTTATTTTATTTCAGGTTAAATTTGGCTATGATATCGTGCGTCCGGCACCGCTATAGGTGCCAACAACACAGGCCACCACCGGGCTGTGGCTGAAAGTTCTATGGGCCACGGCTGAGAGTTTCATGGGGCGTGGCTGAAAGTTTTATGACCCGCGGCTGATAGTTTCATGGGCCGTGGCTTAGAGTTTCAAACAGCATGATACGCTGTACAGGAAACTCGATTGCGCCGAAGAAACTTCGGCGCATTTTTTACTCGTTTCATCTACATTTGGATTTCATTTTTCATCTGATATCCCTTTTTTTTTTTTATAATGTATTGTCTCCCACATTTCATGTCTGGACCACCATATTCATCTCTGCGAAAGAATGGACGATATAAAGTTCTTTCATATTTCATTCCCATTGTCGTTTCTTTGGTCTGCTATAATTCATGCTCTTAGGCATTTTTTTTTTTATCCTGAACCGTATATTTTTCATAGCTAAGGATAATGAATGAGAGTGGCCTTGCCTTTATCTGTGCCTGTCTCTGTAGAGTGTAGAATGTTCGCCAACACAGTGTGTTCGGTGGCTTGGAATTTTTGGTAACTTGTTTATGTCGGTCTCATGCCGAGTCTTCCCAGACGTATTTGGACCAGGCTGACTTTTTTTCTTTCTTCTGAACATTATTTATTTTATATATATATATACATATATATATATAACTTTTTTTTTTTTTTTTTTTTTTTTTTTTTTTTTTAAGACAGCAAATCCTATATTGCTATTAGCCAGGAGGGGTCTATTTTCACAAACGCAGTCCCATCTGTTCCTCTATGAATTCATAGTCGGGAGTGATGTTACCATCAACAGAAGCTTTTCAGTCCAGAGTGATCTAGAGTAACGATTTCCTCTAGAAAAACGTTTCCGTCTAGGGGAGCGTTATCTTAAGGAGAGGTTTTGCAAAGGCTTGTAAAACTTCTTAAGAACGACAGCCTACTTTAAATAAAGTCCAAGTTTAGACTTGTCTCCATAAAACCCCAGGGCCAGCGTCCCTCGCCATTCCCCCCCCCCTACCTTTTTTGGGGTTGGAGGGGGGGATTTCATACTCGGATGGTCAAGACTCACTCTTCACCAAGCGAGAGTTCCCGGGTTCGATTCTCGAGGCAAATTACATTATACGCCTTTGTGTGTGTGTGTGTGTGTGTGTGTGTATGTATTGGCCCAAGAGCTGAGTTATGTAGCAGTTCGTTGTTAGGAACCGGAAGTCAATTTCTGGAGCCACTTCAGTTGAGGATAGAGAGACCATAAAACCACTTGGTGAGATATATATATATATATATATATATATATATATATATATATAAATAAATAAATATATATATATATATATATATATATATATATATATGTGTATATATATATAATGTATATATATATATATATGTATATATATATATATGTATATATATATGTATATATATATATATATATATATATATATATATATATATATATATATATATATATATAAATATATATATATATATATATATATATATATATATATATATATATATATATATATATATATATATATATATATATATATATATATATATATATATATATAGTGTTCAGGTGAATCCCCTTCACGAAACGCAAGATACGTGTGCGACAGCTCTCTTCTGGAAGGGAATTATTTTGGAAGCATGCTCTGGAAGTTTTCGAGAATTCCTCGGAGGTATTTTCTGGTCGAGGCGGAATTTTCCCCTGCTCTTTCTTGTGCTGCTTAAATAGCCATTTCCGCTTTGCGAGTTTTAAAACTCACTCATCCTTGCATTTCGGGATTTTTTTTTTCTCTCTCTCTCTCTCTTTCTTTTTTTTCTCCTTGGGAGATCGCTGGCAGTAGCCGCCTCGATTTTGTACCGTGCGTTTCTTGCATGTTTAACTGTGCGATGTTGCACAGGTGTTTTGCAGTCGTTGGGTTTTGCCCCCCTTTTTTTTTAGTTCTCTGGAAAAGAAAAATACTGTGCCGGCTTTTTCTGTCCGTCCGCGCTTTTTCTGTCCGCACTTTATCCGTCCGCCCTCAGATCTTAAAAACTACTAAGGCTACAGGCTTGCAGATGTTGATCATCCACCCTCCAATCATCAAACATACCAAATTGCAGCCCTCTAGCCTCCTCAGTAGTTTTTATTTGATTGAAGGTTGAAGTTAGCCATAATCGTGCTTCTGGCAACGATATACGATAGGTCACCACCGTGCAGTGGTTAAAGTTTCATGGGCCGCGGCTCATACAGCATTATACCGAGACCACCGAAAGGTAGATCTGTTTTCGGTGGCCTAGATTATACGCTGTAGCGGCTGTACCGAAAACTCGATTGGCGCATTTTTTAATTTTTTTTTTCTCCGACGCATCTTGACCAGCTTCTCTTGATTCTAAAATTTCTTATTTTCTTTTTTTTTGTGCGTGAGGTCATGTGTTAGTGCTTGCGTGTGCATGCACATGTAAAGTCAGGCTATCAAGTTTTTTTTTAGGACTTATGTAACATGATAAGAAGCTTCTAGTAATCAACTCGTGTAGGTTTACATGTATGGAAAATAACTACATATATGATGTGTACATTATATGCATATATATTATATATATATATATATATATATATATATATATATATATATATATATATATATATATATATATATATACACACACACATATATTGTACACAGCATATATGTGATAATTTTCCATACATACATACATACATACATGATTGTGTTAGTATTATGCTTTGTCATCAGTTAATTATACAATTGTGTACATTTTTCCGAACCACACTGCTTTAAACTTTAGACAAACAGGTAAACATTGACGAGTACCGCTGAGGGTATTTGCTGTAGGAGAGGATATTATGTTCATGCCCACTAACTCTTCGTGATGTATGTCTGAAATATATATATTAAAAAAAGGTATTTCGAAATTGTCACGAGGTAGGGATTATAAAGGTGTGATTTGTAAGAGGATTGGGGCGGCCTGCTTTGCCTTGGAGAAAATAATAATAGAGATAAAAAATTAATGTTTGAGGTCAAATGTAATGTGGATTTCGCAGGGTTGTCAGGCAAGGCTCTCAAGTTTGCGTTTGTATGCATATAAAGCACGTTCATAGACTTACACACTGATATATGAATTCGGCTTCAGACTTGAAGTTTGCATTGGTATACATATAAAACACGTTCATAGACTTTCACACTGATAAATGAATTCAGTTTCAGACTTGAAATTTGAATTAGTATACATATAAAACACGTTCATAGACTTACACACTGATATATGAATTCAGCTTCAGACTTGAAGATTGCATTAGTATACATATAAAACACGTTCATAGACTTTCGCACTGATATATGAATTCAGCTTCATACTTGAAGTTTGCATTGGTATACATATAAAACACGTTCATAGACTTTCACACTGATGTATGAATTCAGCTTCAGACTTGAAGTTTGCATTGGTATACACATAAAGCACTTTCATAGACTTTCACACTGATATATGAATTCAGCTTCAGACTTGAAGATTGCATTAGTATACATATAAAACACGTTCATAGACTTTCGCACTGATATATGAATTCAGCTTCAGCCTTGAAGTTTCCATTAGTGTACATATAAAGCACATTCATAGACTTACACACTTATGTGAATTCAGCTGCAGACTTCAAGTTTGCATTGGTATACATATAAAGCAATTCAGCTTAAGACTTGAAGTATGCATTAGTATACATATAAAACACGTTCAAAGACTTACACACTGATATATGAATTCAGCTTCGGACTTGAAGTAACTTAAGAATATTGGTCAGTTCTAAGGAGGGAATCATGAGGTTTTCCTTGCATCTTTCCCACGTTCAAGTTTCTACTGAGACACTTGCTGGAACGCAGAATTTTAATTTTCAAGCGTAGTTTACAGCACAGCAGTCAGATACTTATTCTATTGCGCATAGAAATGTACAGAGCAATATTTTCTTTGCAATATACCTACAATTGTTTAGAATGAGCCAGGAAATGTTCAGTGGGACCTGTGAAACTTTGAGATGGACAGGAAATTCTTCTTAATGGATCTAAGCTTTTATTTTTCCAGAGATTAATTTGAATGATTAAGGTATGGCGTAGCAAGATGAGAAACAGTACCGAGAATTGCGAGATACCTTTTGAAGTAAAAAGTATGACATGTGTCAGGTGACATAACTGATGCTAATTGTATAACCTTGCGAATTTGGATCTAAATAACATGTAGATTCTGGGTTTATCATTTCAAAATTTACTCATACACAGTTAGGAAAGATTGAAGGCTCAACAGTTACAATTTGTGTCTGGGCCTAGTGTTTTTGCAGGTGGTATGGTAAATGACATGAATGTAGTCAGTTTAATACTTAAAATACATTAGGGACATTGTTTATTTTAAGAAATTATATCATGGAAGAGACTCCTGGACATAAGGGTACATCAAGATTGTGAATGGTATATAAGACGTGAATGTAAATGTTAGATCTCTTAATGATTTATCTTTCTGAATTGTTGTGTGATAGAGATAACATGTTCATTACGGCATATTAATGATAAATCTAACACTAGTTTTATAAATATCTCGTGATTGTTGTGAAGCGGGAGAAGTTGAACAAATTATTTTTATTTTTATAATGTTTGAGATGACAGGACAGAGAACGCGGATGAGCGTAGTACAGCATGCTTCCTAGATAATGGTGTCGTTTCTGCATTGTATTACTCAGGAAAATCCTGATATTTACGGCCGACACAGCGCAGCCGTGTGAGGAACAACCCATAATGAAGCCCCAGGGGACCAGACTCCCTAGGTACACGGTTAATTAATGGTTTGATTAAGGTATTTATTGGCCGAACAAAAACAGACCAATCTTGTATTTTCTTAAGAGCCAGTAGACTTTTTCGTTTTCTGTAAAAGGAAACTGTTGTGCCGGCTTTGTCTGTCCGTCCGCACTTTTTTCTGTCCGCCCTCAGATCTTAAAAACTACTGAGGCTAGAGGGCTGCAAATTGGTATGTTGATCATCCACCCTCCAGTCATTGAACATACCAAATTGCAGTCTTCTAGCCTTAGTAGTTTTTATTTTATTTAAGGTTAAAGTTAGTTACGATCGTGCGTCTGGCAACGCTATAGGACAAGCCACCACCGGGCCGTGGCTGAAAGTTTCATGGGCCGCGGCCCATAACAGCGGAGTTAGGCAGAGGTTACTGTTTTGAGACCTGTCTACATCACTGGTAACACGTTAGCTCAAGAATGTGTTAACAGATGTTAACAAGATAGCTCAAGAATGTGTTAACAAATATTACCATGATAGCTCAAGAATGTGTTAACAAATGTTAACATGATAGCTCAAGAATGTGTTATCAAATCTTGATGAGACCTCCTCGGGTTTATAAACTTTGGTTGGAATTCGGGCTAGCGCTGACGGCTTGTTGCCATGGAAACCATCTTGAACATTATAGCAGAAGGGCTATTTTCATGTTAATGAATTATAAGGTTACTTACGTAACAAGCAAGGTTTCCACGTTTTTTTATATATAAAGATCAGTAGATGCTCCGTTGTTCGTCAGTTTGCTGCTGTGAACAATTTTTCCCTTCAGGATAAGCTGCTAAATAAAAGAGTAGATGATGTTATGTATGTGTATATATGTATATATATACATACAGTGTGTATTTAGTATATACATATATAAAATATATTGTTTAATTATACTTTTACCTGTGTATAACAAACGATATTCATTAAGGCTGAAATTGTTCTTTGGGCTTTCTGTTATGCTACCGTGAGTTTCAACTAGCATGTAATATATATATATATATATATATATATATATATATATATATATATATATATATATATATGTATGTATAATATAAATATATATAATTATGATATATATGTATATAATTATATATATATATATATATATATATATATATATATATATATATAATTACTGATGTCTGCTCATTTATTAACTTGGTAATTATAAAAAAATAATTATTTGTCTGCCATATTTAGTGTGTGGAACTGTGTTTAAGGTTGAAGCTATTTTTCAACAGCACTTCCATTTTTTTTTTAATTACGAGGTTATTTACAACGCAAATGTGGCCAAGAATATCCGACTGATGTTGTGTTTCTTTTCTTTTCAGGTAAGTTCCTGTCGGTTAATTTGGGAACCTGGAACCCCCCCCCCCCCAAAAAAAAAGGAAAAAAAGAGGTACAGAAGAAACGCCTGCGTTTTGAACTAATTAGGACTTATTGATTTCCGCTTGTCGGAAGTTTTAGCCGTTAAGTAGGTTTTAATTTACATAAGGTATATTTTTTCACCGGCTGCTACTTCTACTACTACTACTACTACTACAAAAACTAGTACTGCTACTACTACTATTGCTACTGCTAATACTTCTGCTACTTATACCACTCTTCTGTTTTTTATCTCGCCACTTGATAGGTTTCTGTAAAAAGAAAACTATTGAGACGGCTACTTGTCTGTCCGTCCGCACTTTTTCTGTCCGCCTTGAGATCTTAAAAACTACTGAGGTTAGAGGGCTGCAAATTGGTATGTTGATCTCCCACCCTACAATCATCAAACATACCAAATTGCAGCCCTCTGGCATCAGTAGTTTTTATTTGATTTAAGGTTAAAGTTAGCCATGATCATGCGTCTGGCACCTCTATAGGTATATATCATACCATATATATAATTATGTATGTATATATATATATATATATATATATATATATATATATATATATATACTGTATATATATATATATACACATACATATATTTATGTATTTATGTGTGTATATACGTACGTGTGCGAACACATTTTGGTGACTAGATATTATCGTGGTTTTCTGAATTTGATTACTTCTTTTTCATCCTATACGTTTGCCACGGTATGAACTCATGAAGTCATTCCGTGAGACTGGAGTTACAATATCACGATCTTTCTCTCTCTCTCTCTCTCTCTCTCTCTCTCACCTTTTCCGTTTCATTGCCCCCCAGATTTTCCTTCATTTTATCATTTTCTTTTTTCATCCAGTTTTATTTGAGGGGCCAATTGCAGACGCGGCAGACGGAGGCATGTTGCCCGGCTGTGCATTATCAGATCCATATTTTTTCAGTATTATTATTATTATTATTATTATTATTATTATTATTATTATTATTATTATTATTATTATTATTATTTATATATGCAATGTTTTGTAGCGGTTTATATTGTCAATAATCAATATTGAAGTTTATTCCCTTTACGATGATGTGTATACTTGAGTATTTATCATGCAAATTTTGTGGTTGTTGGGTAATGCGCGTCGCCATACCTGTTTTTATGGTTTTTTATACCTTAGCTGGTCCTCTGGCCAAGTGGTTAGTGCCGTGGCATGCCACTCAGATGTCGCGGGTTCGCGTCTCCCCCTCCAGTGCGATGAAAAATCACTGGCTCTGTGTCATGATCAGTTACTGCTGCAGTGTGACATTTTTTATTGTTTTTTTTAGGTTCAGGAAATTGTCTGGCCCTCCAACTTATTTTTTGTGTTCATATAGCTTGAAGCATTTTTGGACAAAAGTCGTCTCCTTCCTTTGACTAGGTGAATAAACAGATTGACCCTCAGACATACTGTATATACCATAAAAAATATGTGTTAAGGAAAAATTCACTATTGATTTGCAGCTAGTCAGCTTGATTTGTTACATACATGTCCAAGTACTGTGTTCACGTAACTGTTAGTTCCTCGTTGGACTGTTCGGTACCGTTCTCGGCTAGCACTCTGCAGGGCCTGCGTTCGAATCTCCGGCCGGCCAGTGAAGAATTAGAGGAATTTATTTCTGGTGATAGAAATTTATTTCTCGCTATAATGTGGTTCGGATTCCACAATAAGCTGTAGGTTCTGTTGCTAGGTAAACAGTTGGTTCTTAGCCACGTAAAATAAGTCTAATCCTTCGGGCCAGCCGTCTTTAGGAGAGCTGTTAATCAGCTCAGTGGTCTGGTTAAACTAGGGTATACTTTTTTTTTAGTAAGTGTTTTCAAGAGAGATGAAAGTCTGTTGCGGATAAAAGATTTTGTGGCAGAAAATGATGGGAAAATGAACTCTTGTATATTAATTAATTGGAATATTTAATAAGAGAATATCTAATAAAAGAAATTCAGTCACAATTAAAATACCGCGCAATAGCACCCTGCTCTTGTAATCTGCGGCCGGGCACCTTTATTTAATTCATAGATTGTTCCTTCCCAACCTGTGCGCGTGCTTCTATTTAATTTTATAGCCGATTCTGAATTAAATTACTTATTAAGAAGTCAACGGATCAAAAAGAAAGGAATTTCCAGTCGCGTCCTTCAAAGAGTTTCCCAACCCCATCAATTGCAACAGTTGCATAGAAGCGTATAAAGGAAGATTTTATGCGGGGAGAGGTGGGCGCGTCGCGGTTGGTCAGGGTATATCCTGGCCTGCAAATTTATCGCAGGTAATTTCCTGACTAATTTAAGCCCAGTAGGTGAACACGGCGGTGGGGAGATTGCCTTCCCAGCTACTGTAATGAGAGGCAGAGATTTTTGTTCTTTTCCTTTTTTTTTCGTAACAATGAAGCAGCTCCTTGGAATATGCTGCTCCGAATCTCCCCCGATACTTTTGTTCAGGGTTGCGTTTGAAAGGTTTGTCGGGTGGTGCTATAGAATGATAGAATTTAGTCCAGAGGCCAAGCGCTGGGACCTATGAAGTCATTCAGAGCTGAAACGGAAATTGGAAGTAAGGGTTTTGAAAGGTGTAACAGGAGGAAAACCTCAAAGCAGTTACACTATGAATCAATTGTTAGAGAGGGTGTAAAGTAAGATGGAAGAAAGAGGGTGGTACTATAAAGAAATTGTCCGTCGTATGTTGAGGGAAAAGGATTAGTTCATCTGCTTTGTATTGTTATTGAAATCTTAGCTTAGGCCAGTGGTTCTCAACCTGGGGGGCGTCAGCAATATCCAAGGGGGGCGCGAGCCCTAAATTTAAAAATTCTCTAATTATATTCGTTATTCTCTTAGCAAGAGTCGCTAAGAACCAGTGTCAAGTATCTCACTAATTCATTCCCCAAAGAATAAAAACCACCCCTTCTCTTTCTCTCTTTTTTTCATTTTCCTTTAAATCTGGGAGGGAATTTTACATAGATGCAAGGGGGGAGAGCGGCGGCGGGGGTGGGCGCGTGGAGGGAAGGCCCAACTCTTAGAGGGGCGTGGTAATAAAAAGATTAAGAACCATTGGTTTAGGCCATACTTTTCTTAAGAGAGGCATCGTTAAAATAAGTCAAGCAGCACTTTCGAAATCGAATTGGGTCATTATATTGGCCATTATGATAATGGTGTAACCAATAGGTTATTTATTAAAAAGGAAAAGTTTATTGTAAAAAAATCAATCAGTTCACAATTAAATAGGAATACCTTGAGGTGAAAACCAATCGATTGAAAATTAGCGAGTTAAAAACCATCCGGTTATATGGAGGAGTTTCCAGTGGAAAGCGAAATCAGTCATTATTTAGGCGCAGTTTACAATGAAAACCAGTCCCTTAATCGGGGAGCCAAGAGAAAAAAAAAAAAAGTAAAACATGCGCCAAAGTTTCTTTAGCGCAATCGAGTTTTCTGTACGTCCGCTACAGCGTGTAATCAAGGCCACCGAAAATAGATCTATCTTTCGGTGGTCTCGGTATAATGCTGTATGAGCCGCGACCCATGAAACTTTAACCACTGCCCGGTGGTGGCCTATCCTATATCGTTGCCAGAAGCACGATTATGGCTAACTTCAACCTTAAATAAAATCAAAATTACTGAGGCTAGAGGGCTGCAGTTTGGTATGTTTGGTGATTGGAGGGTGAATGATCAATCTACCAATTTGCAGCCCTGTAGCCACAGTAGTTTTTAGGATGTGAGGGCGGACCCGGCACAATAGTTTCCTTTTAACGAAAAGAGTCAGTCATTGTATCTCCAGGGTTAACTGTGAAAACCAATCAGTTTATCGATCATTCACTATACAAGCAAAGTTTACTGTGACAACCAACCCAATCAATTGCTCATTAAGGTTTAGAACAATCCATCGATCAGTCAGTGACCCCGCAGGCCTAAACCATGTCGTCCACCCGAGGGGCCGTACCCCCATCAAAATTTCGAGTTAGATGTTGATTGTCCTCGAGATGAGGAAACGGGAACGCTGGAAGAACGCTCGACCAAATTCGTTCCAGCCAGATGTAGTCTTGGCATTTTCCTCACCCGGTCTTGATTGGCTTTTGAGTTTGGAAGTTTTCCTTTAATTACCATTTTATGGTCCCGTCAAGGGGCCGACTTGGTTTACAGCTTTGCTTTTCGGCCTTTTATCCTCTCTCTGGCCATTCTGTTGTATTTGCCACTTTTCCCTTTCTGGCCTTTCTGTTATTTTTTCCCTTTTCCCTTTCTGGCCTTTTTGTTATTTTTTCACTTTTCCCTTTCTGGCCATTCTGTTATTTTTCCACTTTTCCCTATCTGGCCTTTTTGTTATTTTTTCACTTTTCCCCTTCTGGCCTTTTTGTTATTTTTTAACTTTTCCCTTGCTGGCCATTCTGTTATTTTTTCACTTTTCCCTTTCTGGCCATTCTGTTATTTTTTTCACTTTTCCCTTTCTGGCCTTTTTGTTATTTTTCACTTTTCCCTTTCTGGCCTTTCTGTTATTTTTTCACTTTTCCCTTTCTGGCCTTTCTGTTATTTTTTTCACTTTTCCCTTTCTGGCCTTTCTGTTATTTTTTTCACTTTTCCCTTTCTGGCCTTTCTGTTATTTTTTTCACTTTTCCCTTTCTGGCCTTTCTGTTATTTTTTCCCTTTTCCCTTTCTGGCCTTTTTGTTATTTTTTAACTTTTCCCTTTCTGGCCTTTCTGTTATTTTTCACCTTTCTCTTTCTGGCCATTCTGTTATTTTTCCACTTTTCCCTTTCTGGCCTTTCTGTTATTTTTCACCTTTCTCTTTCTGGCCATTCTGTTATTTTTCCACTTTTCCCTTTCTGGCCTTTCTGTTATTTTTCACCTTTCTCTTTCTGGCCATTCTGTTATTTTTTCAATTTTCCCTTTCTGGCCCTTCTGTTATTTTTCACCTTTCTCTTTCTGGCCGTTCTGATTTTTTCCCTTTTCTCTTACTGGCCATGTTGTCCCCGCCCCGTCCTATGAGTCTCTGTAATTATTTTCCTTATTTTCCGTTTGGTTTCTCCGCTTTTTTCCTGTCCATGCAATTCTCATATGCTTTTCTCTATTGTCCAGCATGTTTCTTTTTATCATTGTCCTTTATTTATTATTGGTATTTTCCATCATGGTTCTCTTACCATTGTTGTATTACCCTTGCTATTCTTTCGCTCTCTTTGCGTTTTCATCTGTAATAATAAATTCCAAGTGGATCTTGTATGTGTGTGTATGTATATATATATATATATATATATATATATATATATATATATATATATATATATATATATATAATCATGAAGCTACAAATGTGGCTTAATATCAAATTCACGCTACCTCGGAATATCTCCGATGGAGAATTATCACCGAAGGGGAATTTATAAGAGCTAAATGGATTGGTATTGTCGGGTCGCGAACCCACGACACAACACAGATTGTATATATGATTGTATATAAATCACGGTGTGATAAAAATTCATATATATATATATATATATATATATATATATATATATATATATATATATATATATATATTATAGAATCCATGAGGCAGGCAAACAGCAGAGGTGACATAATAATCCCCTGGAGCACACCACTACGTACTGCAAATTCACTCGACAAGTCTCGATCAACATTAACTTTAGGAGATCGTTCTCGGAGCATAGCTGGTTGAACTAACTACTTAGAAGATCCCACCCAACCAACTCCCCACCCCTCCCACCCCCAAAAAATAGCGAAAGATATTACGATTATTAATTGAGGCGTTATTCGTCCCTCGGGTACCACTTAGTAGAGTATGGGGATACATATTTCTGTCTGAAGGTAACTTTCGGTCCATTTTGTATGCTACTTATGTGGGGCATCTCGCTTTAGCGTAATGAAATATTCATTGGACTTTTACCGGGAACGACCCGCAGTAGTTTTCAGAGAATGAAAGTTTGCACATTATTATGTATTTAAGTGGAAAGTGTAACGTAATGTAGATTGTTTCCTAATTTAGTATTGCGGTAGAAAATTGCGTAAGCTTTTCACCACCGCAACACTGCCTCAGAGATGTTAAGTTAGTTTTATAAACATCGACTTTACTGGGAAGCAAATTCCTGAGTGTATGCTAGGTTAGGTTAGTTAGGTTAGGTTAAGTTGGGTTGCTTAAAATAGTTTACAATTGTAGTTTGTTGGTAATGTGGGTGTGGGAAGCATAATAAGATTTTTTTCAAGAAAATTCTATGGTTAGTTTTTAAGATATGGCGTCCCTCTTTTCGTGGAAAGGTCCCGGTACTCGGTTACATCTCGCGAGAATGCTACCGAGAAATTACCGAGGGAACTTTTTTTGTTCGTGTGTTTCGTCACTCAGTACTGCCGATTGAGTTTTCCCAGCCCGACACTACAAAGTAAAATTTCCCCTCTCGAAACTAATGAGCGGGTATTTCCACTTCAGAACCGCCGAATGAGTTTTCATACGTCACATTTATTAGTAAGGTAATCTTTTCTGCTACGAGCGCGTGGAGCAAGTCGAGATTTTCTTATTTGTTTTGAGAGAGAGAGAGAGAAGTTGATACAATCGATACGGCGAACAAACATCGTCGAAGCATCCTTTCCTGTTTACTTTCTTGCCTGAGTGAACCATTAAAATAATATATATATATTTATTTCGTTCGTTACCGACTTCTCAAATACGACTGAATGGCTCAGCCGGTCGGAATGTGTTTAATTAACCCTCTCTCTCTCTCTCTCTCTCTCTCTCTCTCTCTCTCTCTCTCTCCCCCCCCCCCAACAACCCTCCCTCCTCCCATCACATATATGATTTCCTCTCGAGTGTTTATTTTTATTCACCGGAGTGGAGTCTTCGGATTCGAAGTTCTAAAGTCGCCATCATTCTGATTGGTAGAACTCGCTGGCTCGCTCGCCCCTCACGCCAGCTGTTGTCAGGGGCGCGTACAGCTGGCTAAGAAACAATTTTTACGCCATTTCTTTATCCTTAATCCTCTTTTTGTTCGGGTGCGCACTCTCTCTCTCTCTCTCTCTCTCTCTCTCTCTCTCTCTCTCTCTCTCTCTCTCTCTCTCTCTCAGGCGCGTGCGCGCACAAAATATTTTTCCATGGTTGGTTTCAAATACGTCGACTTTCGTTGACAAAGAACTATTGAAGTCTGCATGTAATCTCTCTCTCTCTCTCTCTCTCTCTCTCTCTCTCTCTCTCTCTCTCTCTCTCTCTCTCTTGTGGGAACGAGCCGATCTCTCTCTCTCTCTCTCTCTCTCTCTCTCTCTCTTGTGGAACGAGCCATTTTTCTCTGTGTCCATTATCCCGGAGTTTTCGAAAGCTATTTATACGTTCTTTTCCACGTTCCAGTGGCAGCCTTCAATAGCCCCCTCTTATAAAAGGAATAGCGTGTACGAGTGCCGCGACTGAAGAGATTATATTGGAGAGGACGATTGCTTCCGCGGTACCGGAAAGCTCACTGGCAGGGGGTGTTACACACACATACACACACACACACACACACACAAGGAGGGTGGTAGGGCTTGAGCTTTCATCCATCTTTTTTTATCATCTTGTATCTTTTTTTTTTTCTGTGACGGCATCTCTCTCTCTCTCTCTCTCTCTCTCTCTCTCTCTCTCTCTCTCTCTCTCTCTCTCTCTTGATATATATTTTTTCAACATTATGCCGTTTCTCGTAACAGGGGGTGGCTCCAAGGGAAACAAGTAAAAAACTGCGCCTAAGTTTCTTCGGCGCAATCGAGTGTTCTTTACAGCGTATATTGCTGTATAAGCCGCGGCCCATGAAGCTTTCAGCCACGGCCCGGTGGTGGCATGTCCTATAGCGTTGCCAGACGCATGATTATACCTAACTTTAACCTTAAATAGAAACTACTGAGGCTAGAGGGCTGCAATTTGGTATGTTTGATGATTGGAGGGTGGATGATCAACATACCAATTTGCAGCCCTCTAGCCTCAGTTGTTTTTAAAATCTGAGGGCGGAGAGAAAAAGTGCGGACTGACAGACAAATAGCCATGTCGGTAGTTTTCTTTGACAGTAAACTAAAAGGTGAGAGCATATGTTGGCAAGAATGAGGTTATGAGGGCATGCAGATACGAGGAAGAGGGAGTAGTGAATGTCACTATATATATATATATATATATATATATATATATATATATATATATATATATATATATATATATATATATATATATATATATATATATATATATATATATATATAATATAAATGGCGTCACATTGGTGTCGTCAAACATGAGAATAAACTGTATCAAATTGCAAAGATTCTGCTAAAGAACGGGCTAAGGTTTCCCTGTGTAGTTGCCTTCAGGTAGCCCTG
This sequence comes from Macrobrachium rosenbergii, assembly GCF_040412425.1. Taxonomy (NCBI): domain Eukaryota; kingdom Metazoa; phylum Arthropoda; class Malacostraca; order Decapoda; family Palaemonidae; genus Macrobrachium; species Macrobrachium rosenbergii. The sequence continues at coordinate 15,641,741 of NC_089777.1, read as the reverse complement.
GGCAAGGTGTATATATAGTACGTGAGGTTTCTTGCTCTGTCCAATAACAAGTTGTAGTGACTCTCTGTTATAAGCTCTCCTGCTATATTTTTTGCACTAAAGGTGGTTGTCCCACCTAAAGAAAGGCTGGATCTCTCATGTTTATTGATCTGTGTACAGGGATATATGTGGATGTTGAAATGCATACATCAGTATTTTTTTTTTTTAATTATGGGACAATATCTTAAAATTCCGGGGTCTCCCCCCGTCCTCCCTCTGTCGACATCCTGATTACAGAAATCACTTTGGCTTCTTCATTCGTCTGTCTCCCCCACTGCATTTCCTCATTTCGGCATTGGGTGACCAATATTCCCGCTCGTAACGAGGTTCGTTTGTCAGCTGCGTTATTATATCGAAATGACGAGGAAGCGAAGGGCGAATGAAATTATGGAGAGAGACTAGAGGGATTGTTGCAAAGGGCATCCCTCCTCCTCCTCCTCCTCCTCCTCCTCCTCCTCCTCCTCCTCCTCCTCCTCCTCCTCCTCCTCCTCCTCCTCCTCTTTGGACGGGCTTTTGCCGCGGTTGTTTTAATATCGAATTTTCCAACCATTTCTTTTATTTCTGTTCCTCCCCTCTCTCGTTTTTTCTCTGTTCGTGACCCAGATGACAATGGGTTCATGTCTCGGTCCTGCCTTTGAAGACGCTGCAGACGGGGAATCAGAAGGGACACGGGGAAGGGACACCTGAAGAGGAGAGGTTTGGAAAAATAGCTCGTCCGCATCTTTTGGTAGAAATGTCATCAAAGAAGAACCGGAGATTTTAATTTGATGGAAATTTTTTTCCATGTGAATAGTTAGTAGATTCATCAAAGAAAATTATTTGAATTAGTCTCTCTCTCTCTCTCTCTCTCTCTCTCTCTCTCTCTCTCTCTCTCTCTCTCTCTCTCTCTCTCTCTCTCTCTCTCTCAAGCGTTTTCTACGTTCCTTTTGCGCATTGATATTGTGTTTGAATGTTCTTTTCGTGATATTTTTAATATATAAAGATTTACATATTATTAACCTTATATTATCAGTGCTTCCTGACAATCCAGTGACCTAATATTTGATAAAGGAAGGTTTGTTTATACATACAGAAGCAATATGGATACGAATGTATGAGTAAATGTTTTAATAACGTTCATTTTAATAATGTTGATTAGTGGTTGACATGTTTGTGTGTATGTGAGCCAGTAGGGGGCGTTATCATCCATAAAACAAACAAAAATTGCGCCGAAGTTTCTGCGGCGCAGTCGAGTTTTCTGTACAGCTGCTATAGCGTATAATGTAGACCACCGAAAGTACATCTATCTATCGGTCGTCTCGGTATAATGCTGTATGAGCCGCGGCCCACGAAACTTTAACGACGGCCCGGTGGTGGCCTGTCCTATATCGTTGCCAGGAGCACGGTTATGGGGAACGTTAACCTTGAATAGAATAAAAACTACTGAGGCTACAGGGCTGCAATTTGGTAGGTTTGATGATTGTAGGGTGGATGATCAACATACCAATTTGCAGCCCTCTAGCCTCAGCAGCCTTTAAGATCTGAGGGCGGACAGAAAAAGTGCGGACGGACAGACTAAGCCGGCGCAATAGTTTTCTTTTACAGAAAACTGAAAAACATCAGTAGGTAGTTTATTTTTTAGAAGTGTTCGTCTCCAAACTTTTACACGTCAAACCATGGGTCAAGAAAAGTTCGAGTGAAAAGCAAAATTACTGTAGGCCCCAAAAGAATCATAAGGTCTCGTCGTTTTCCCCTGTCTTCCTGTGTGTGTGTGTGTGTATATATATAAAATATGTACGAGTACGTCCCTTTTGCTGTACCTCCGTTCAAGTGTTCCTTATTCCCTCTGACTTTCCACCCTCTCTAACAATTGTTCCATAGTGCAACTGCGAGGTTTTCCTCCTCCTACACCTTTCAGACCTCCTTAATTTTCAATTTCCCTTCCAGCCCTGAATGACCTCATAGGTCCCAGTGCTTATACGAGTATATATATATATAGATATATATATATATATATATATATATATATATATATATATATACATATATATATATATATATATATATATATATATATATATATATATATATATATATATATATATATATATATATATATATATATATATATATATATATATACTGTATATACAGTATATGTGTGTGTATATATATAACACAAGTAAAAAAAAAAAAAAAATGATTGAATTGATTGCGGCCAGAAACGGTCAAGACGATGATGGCAGCCATCTTGACAGAGAGAGAGAGAGAGAGAGAGAGGTTGGGGATAAGGGTAAATGTGAATTTGGAAGCTTTTGTTGGCGTTTTTACAAAGCCTTCTTTTTGCTGTCACATACAGTAGCCGTGGATGTCCGTCCACGGGAATGGAGACTGGTCTAACCAGTACAGTATACTGAAGATCTTTGATTGAGAAGACTCTCTCTCTCTCTCTCTCTCTCTCTCTCTCTCTCTCTCTCTCTCTCTCTCTCTCTCTCTCTCTCAAACTTTCCGTCAAGATTTTCGCTACTATTAGTCAATTTTCCTCCTCACATTTTTTCAGCTAAAACTTAGTAAATCGCTTCTTGTAATTCTGTAAATTCTCTCTCTCTCTCTCTCTCTCTCTCTCTCTCTCTCTCTCTCTCTCTCTCTCTCTCTCTCTCTCTCTCTCTCTCTCAAGATTTTTGCTACTATTAGTAAATTTTCCTTTCACACTTTTTCAGTTAAAACTTAGTAAATCGCTTCTGATAATTCTCTCTCTCTCTCTCTCTCTCTCTCTCTCTCTCTCTCTCTCTCTCTCTGTCAAGATTTTCGCTACTATTAGTAAATTTTCCTTTCACACTTTTTCAGTTAAAACTTAGTAAATCGCTTCTTATAATTCTCTCTCTCTCTCTCTCTCTCTCTCTCTCTCTCTCTCTCTCTCTCTCTCTCTCTCTCTCTCTCTCTCTCTCTCTCTCCCCGGATGTAACCTATTCGTCTCACGGAAAAGATCGCTTATCTTGTTTTTGTATTCCTAATGGAGAGCAATTTATTTTAAGGCACCTCTCGCCTGTTGCTCCTGACACTTGATTATTTATCGGCGAGAATATTTTATCAGTCGCCGTGAGATTTCTTCCCTCTCAGCAAAAGGGAATCGGCGTGGAGGAATTCTGTAAAAGAAAGCTATTGTGACGGCTTCGTCTGTCCGTCCGCACTTTTTCTGTCCGCCCTCAGATCTTAAAAACTACTGAGGCTACAGGGCTGCAAATTGATTTGTTGATCATCCACCCTCCAATCATCAAGCATACCAAATTGCAGCCCTCTAGCTTCAGTAGTTTTGATTTTATTTAAGGTTAAAGTTAGCCATAATCGTGCGTCTGACAACGATATAGGCGAGGCCAACATCGGGCTTTGGTTCTCACGCAGCTTTATAGCGAGACTACCGAAAGATAGATCTATTTTCGGTGGCCTTGATTGTACGCTTTAGTGGCTGTACAGAAAACTCGATTGCGCCCAAGAAACTTCGACGCATTTTTTACTTGTTACATTTGGGAAACAAAAGGTGGTTTGGTGTGAATTGGCTGGGATACAGTTGATATTACTAACTAGCAGTTTAGTTTCAGATTGCTATTGGTTTTTATTAACAGATGCGGTGTGGATTGACTGTTGAAATAAGATAAGTCTTAGATTACCATCATTTTTTTTTTATCAGCTTTGTGCGATTGGAATTTTAGTCACGATTGGTATTTCTGTTATTTTGTTGCTTTTAGATTCGGTCTAAACTAGCAGTTAATTGAAGATGAAATTACAAATATCAATAGTGCTTCGAACTGACAGTTATGTAAAGTTGTGGTCGCCATTGCAAAATTCAGTTGAATTGACATTGAAATGCACTTGAGATTATTATTAATTTTTCTTTTAAAAATTTGATATGAATTGGCACAAATAAGGCTAAGATTACTATTAGTTATTGCTATAACAGTTAAATAAAGCTGACTTTGTTACAGTCGATTTCTTGGAAATTGGCTGTGAAGGAAGCTTGAGTTCACTATAATTTTGAATACCATAATTTTTATTATTATTATTATTATTATTATTATTATTATTATTATTATTATTAGTAGTAGTAGTAGTAGTAGTAGTAGTAGTAGTAGAGTTCACTATATTTTTTTATTTAATTTTAATTATTACTATTATTATTATTATTATTATTATTATTATTATTATTATTATTATTATTATTATTATTATTATTAGCAGCAGCAGCAACAGTAATAGTAGTAGTAGTAGTAGCAACAAGGTCATGATGTTCAAAGCATTAACTGACTGGACAAAGACACAGATAAAAACAATTTCTGAAATGAACTAATGTGCCCTTAGAAAAGACAGTTGTTGCACGTTTCCAACCATTTGTTTTGAGGTATTATGCGTCAGTGTAAAGGAATGCAAAAGTCCATTCTGATATCTTCTGTTGACAGCTAGAAAATATCTGACATGTCTCCAGACTTGCTGTGTGAAACGTCCCCTTGAATATGTTAAGCTAAAATGAAGCTCCCCTTGAACGGAGTAGATACAAGGTTAATTTTGAGGGGAGTCGTGTCAAGTGAATTGGCTGAATGTTTAGTCTGGAATAACGAGAGAAAGCTGACAGATCATGCGGATTTTACTGTATTAATCAGCAAACGACTTGCAGAGTTTGCTAAATAGAATGCATCACATATCTGGGGAGATAAGATTTAGGGTCAATCGGATCTTTCCTAGATGCTGACCCCCAGCAAAGTTCGGGGGTCGTTATCAAGGACTAATATTTCTTGGTGGTCATTATCTTTATGCTATTCGTATAGACTTTTGTTTGTGTTTTTACAGTCATCCCCAATCCCACTTTCCCCCCTCAGAGAGTTTCGTGTCCATGAAAGTAGCCGGGTAATATAATCGTAGCTTCTTTTGGAAGCGATATTCTGAGTGAACTTGTGATTAAGAAATTAAGAAATAAAGGTATTGAGAAAAAGCAAGTCAAAGGGATCCCCTAATCCCAGTTGTGAGTTTTATGTGATCATTCTTATCATAAGTGTGAGGTTTACGCGGACACCCTTATCTTAAGTGTGAGGTTTGCTTGGATACCCTCATCCTAATTATGTGGTTCACTTGACCCCCCCCCCCCTCATCCTTAGCGTGGGGATGATACGGGTCTCTTTATCTGAAGTTTGAAACTTATGTTGGTCCCCTTATAATTGGTACTTTTTCAATGGGTCCACTTATGTTGGTCCCCTTATCATAAGTGGTACTTTTAAATGGGCCCACTTATGTTGGTTCCCTTATCATAAGTGGTACTTGTAAGTGGGCCCACTTATGTTGGTCCCCTTATCATAAGTGTTACGTTTAAAAGGACCCACTTATGTTGGTCCCCTTACCATAGGTGGTACTTTTTAAATGGGTCCACTTATGTTGGTCCCCTTATCATAAGTGTTACTTTTAAATGGGCCCACTTATGTGGACCTCCTTATCATAAGTGTTACTTTTTAAATGGGCCCACTTTTGTGGACCCCTTATTGTAAGTGTTACGTTTAAATGGGCCCACCTATGTGGACCCCTCATCATAAGTGTTACGTTTAAATGGGGCCACCCATGTGGACCCCTTATCATAAGTGTTACTTTTAAATGGATCCACTCATGTGGACCCCTCATCTTAAAGGGACGCCCTGTTATTTTCCATATGAATGGTTTTATTTATTTTATATTAATTTATTACGTTATTCTTAGTTTAATCTTTTTTAGCTTCTTATCTTGTCATATCTGGGTCGCATCGTTCTCGTGTCCTTCCTAGCTCTGAAACCTCGGGCTTAAGCCCTGCTGTTAGGAGGAAGACAGTGGCCTGATATTTCAGTTATCTAAATATCTTTTAATAAAGTAATTTATACGCTTAGGAAAGCCTAGCTGAACTGTTATAAATCGAAAATATTTTTCGCTTTGGAATAAATTGTGATTTAACAAAGTCATCGTCATTTAATGTTTGAAATTTTGAGACCTTTCGATGTGTAGCGATTCAGTGTTGTCAATAATCAATTTGTTTATGTAATCCGGCCCAGCAACGCTTGGGCACCGAAGCCAACAGCACCAGGTAAAAGTAGATAATCATTTTATGTGATTTTAAAAAATAGCAATTCTAGAGTTACTCTTAGAGATTTTCTGGTAACATGACGAAACACGGAGCAGATACAGTAAATGATCTTTGGATATTACTTTATGCACATGGCAATTCAAAAAGTGTCATGTATATTTGGAACTGGGAGTAGCATCCTATCGGCTGAAAACGGGACGTTCAATATCAACTCCGCCGTAAGGTATCTACGTTGTCACTAGGAACACCAGGGAGATATTGGCCGTTATGAGGGGACGGACTCACAAGGCAGTTTCATTTCGCCACCGTTAGTGCATCGGTACATACCGTCTCATTGCAAACTTCATCGGAAATTGTGTCTCCAGACGTCTGAAGTATTGGAAAATCAATCTTAGCCCTGTCCGCCGGACTCAAATGTCCCTCCCATGTCCAGAGTTTCAGATGGCCCGAGTCTCTCTCTCTCTCTCTCTCTCTCTCTCTCTCTCTCTCTCTCTCTCTCTCTCCAGACACTTAATGTAAGCATTCATTGGTTTCAGGTTAAGGGGCATAGTCATTCCTACGTTATTATTTTTATGTTGTGTGCTGTATATTTGTTAATTCAAGTAGTAGTGTGATGTATATTTTGTTAAATCAGGTACTAATAAACATTCTTTTAAAGTGAATATTGCATAAAAGAACGCAAGGCAGTAGTAATGAAAAGAAACAAATTAAAAATATGCCGAAGTTTCTTCGGCGCCATCGACTTTCCTGTACAGCCGCTACAGCGTATAATCAAGGCCACCGAAAATAGATCTATCTTTCGTTGGTCTTGGTGTAATGCTGTATGATCCGCGACCCATGAAACTTTAACCACGGCCCGGTGGTGGCCTAGCCTATATCGTTGTCAGAAGCACGATTATGCCTAACTTTAACCTTAAGTAGAATAAAAAACTACTGAAGCTAGAGGGCTGCAATTTGGCATGTTTGATGATTGGAGGGTGGATGATCAACTTACCAATTTGCAGCCCTCTAGCCTCAGTAGTTTTTAAGATCTGAGGGGGGAGGGGACAGAGAAAGCCGACACAATAATTGCCGTTTTACAGAAAACTAAAACGACACGTGCAGACTCTTTCAATTGATATCCGAAAGTTCATCCACAAAGTTTCGTATGACTCTCGATTTGTTTTGTGCATAATTGCTCTCGTACACAGTACGATAAACCACTTTTGAATGCTAAATGAGTTTTGGCATATTTTAATGGTGATAGCGATGTCTGTACTCTTTATCCCTATCCTGTTTTCCATGCTGGGCGGAATAGTAGGAGAATAAAAAGGAGGAATTATTTATTATTCTCTTCTGTTTCAGCGACAGCGAGTACTCAGAATAATTACTGTTATTCTTCAGGCCTCAGTTTACTATATTGTGTTAGGTTCTGTAGAGATTCCGGAGAACTTGGCCTCCACTTTCAGTTTGCACACACACTTTCCAAGACTCTCATGTAAAGGAGTTATGAAGTATCCTGGTATCTTTTTGTTGGATTAAAAAAAACTTAGTGGGAACTGCATGTGTTTTTTTTTTTTTTTAGTAATCTGTAACTTTTTTCAGTCCGCCCTCAGATCTTAAAAACTACTGAGGCGAGAGGGCTGCAAATTGGTATGTTGATCATCCACCTTCCAGTCATCAAACATGGCAAATTGCAGCCCTCTAGCCTCACTAGTTTTGATTTTATTTAAGGTTAAAGTTAGCCATGATCGTGCCAAGACCACAGGCCACCACCGGGCCGTGGCTGAGAGTTTCATCCAGCATTATATGCTGTACAGGAAACTTCGGAGCATTTTTCACTTGTTTTTTTATATGAACTACAAATGTTTTCGAGAACAACCACTCCATATTCTGTGAAATATTGACCGTTAAATAGACTGGTTTCTTATATTGAGAAGGTTTAAAGGATTAGTCATGGCGTATTCTCTTACTATTCCAATGGCTACAAGTGCCTTCTGTAGTTATCGTAAATATATGTATAGACATTTTATGGATTTTAGGTTGCGCAAATCCATTTTTTGTTCATTTACTTAGCAGGTGCAATAATATAGTTAAATTACTGCGTTCTTGACACAGAACGCTGAAATCGGTACTCTCGTTTGCAGGCTTTTAGTGTGTAGAATTTACAGACCCAAACTTTGTGAGTTCAGTCGGAATGTACACGTTTAAAAGCAATGGTTTTTGAAGTTTGAAATTCTTGTTTGAATTCCGAACATGTTGATGTGTAAACATGAGCTGTTTTCAGGGTATGGAACTTTGAGACCTTTTTTATAGAATCTAAATAAGTAGTTTCATTCAGTATATTTGTCTTGAGTAATCAGGATCAAATATGTACATTGCCCAAAAGAAGTTACCTTTGTTCGGAACCAACCGATGTCAAATCAGGTAGACTAGTCGGAGAGTTTTATCTGAATTCTTACATATTCACAGATGTTTAGATCTGAAACTAGTAATTTTGATCATAAAAGCACGATCCAAAACCAGTCAAATTTGGTGAGAACTGTGGATTTTAAATGTACTTGATCCAGTATTTACAGATCTTGTTTCAGTAAGTTTTTTAGAATGCGTTTGTCAGAGATTTTTTAGAATGCGCATAGCAGAAAGTACTTTCAGAATGTTGTACAGTGTTCAGAATGCGTAGCACTGAAATGACTTATTTACTCGGAACAAGTTGCTCTGAAATATCTTGCTTATCACAACATGCAATTTCTGAAACTGCATTATTCACAGCGTGCATGTCTGAAATGGCTTGTATACATATGAATATTCATCTATTATCTTCAGAATATGCTGTGTTGATATCAAATTCTTTGTCCAGTACTTGAGCTGAAGGTGCCTACTCAATTTCCAGAACGTCCAAGTCTTGAAAGTGTTGATCTGAAATCAGTTAACTTCATTCAGAACATCCTGTTCTAAAATCGATTGCGTTCAGAAAAACCAGCATTTATAAGTGTAAGATCGCCAACCCTCTAGATGTGTAAAACTGCATTAGGTCGCGCAAGCACAACGGTACAATGTTATTTACATTTTATTCATACATGCTATCGGCGCTTTGCTTGCGCTTGTGTTGTTCTCCACTACGCGAGCCAAAGGCCTTCATATGTTTGTCAGCTTGTCCTGTATATATTGCCTCTCGAATGACAGGCAGAACAAAGTTACGCTCAGTTATGCGACGCGGCAACGTCCTTCTCAGTAGTGAAAGTCTCAGCTTCGTGAAATACAACTTTTGGAAGCCTCGTTGTTAAGCCCTGCTTATTTCATTCATTAGCTGATGGACGAAAATTGAACTTCAAAAGTGTAGTCAGATGCATAAGTTTTTGTGGAGAGAGAGAGAGAGAGAGAGAGAGAGAGAGAGAGAGAGAGAGAGAGAGAGAATGGTGCGACGGTCAGTGGTACAATTGGGAAAGTTGGCTGCAAGTCAGCGTCAACATCTTCTTTAAAAGCAGTGACGCTGTGGTGAATATTACATGAAGCGACGGTGGGCTTCATTATCGCCCTCACAACCAGCCGCCATCAGGAAAATTACCACATGTACCTTTATTGCCCCACTGAATGACAAGGAAAGGACGCGGCCGGGACGAGGGGAAACTGAAAGAGACATACATACATACAGACGCAGTCAGCTGTTAACAATAAATATAGACTCGTTGGCAGAGAGAGAGAGAGAGAGAGAGAGAGAGAGAGAGAGAGGGGGGGGGTGGCTTTCATTCAGGGCCTAGGAGAGAAACGGAGACAGGCACATGGACACAAGGACATACATATACATATATACTCGCTCGATGGACAGGATAAGAGAGAGAGAGAGAGAGAGAGAGAGAGAGAGAGAGAGAGAGAGAGAGAGCCGATTGGTAGTCTCCATTTAGGACTTACTCAATGTACTTAAATCCGATCATTTCTGGTGGTTTTGGCACCAAAGTAGGCTTTGCGACTAACTTGCATAAGTACAAGTATATCTATTGTAATGACCGCATTGACCTCTTTCTATCCCAGCATTTTTAGAATTCTAGTTAATAAAGGTTTTTCTCCCTCCCTCGCACGTTTATTAGAAAAAATATTCCCTAGTGGGCTTTGAATTCACGCTTGTTAGAAAAATTCTTCTCTAGTCATGTCTGAATTCACACTTGTTAGAGAAATTCTCCTTCCGGAGTGGGCTTTGAACCCAGGTTTGTAAGGAAAATAACCCTTCCTGAGTTGGCTTTGAACCTACGCTTGTTAGAAAAATTCTTCCCTAGTGGGCTTTGAATTCACACTTGTTAGAGAAATTCTCCATCCCGAGTGGGCTTCGAATTCATGCTTTTTAGAAAAATTCTCCTTCCCGAGTGGGCTTTGAATCCACGCTGGTTAGAAAAATTCTTCCAAAGTGTGCCTTGAATTCACGCTGGTTAGAAAAATTCTTCCAAAGTGTGCCTTGAATTAACACTGGTTAGAAAAACTCTTCCAAAGTGGGCTTTGAATTCACGTTTGTTAGAAAAATGTTCCTTCTCGAGTGGGCTTTGAACCCACGCTTGTTAGGGAAATTCACCCTGTCAGTTGGGCTTTGAACCCACGCTGGTTAGGAAATACTCTAAATCTAACACACGAGATTTGTGTCCCCATATTTACCAGGTCAGTTATTTTACGTTCGTGAGTACACTTTATTCTCCTTTTATTTGTGTATTTGTTATTGTTTCTATTACAAGGTGTACTTGAGTTGAGTTTCACTTAAGCATCATTTTAGGAGAAAATTGATAGCCTGAAGTTCTGTAATTTTCGTTTTATATTGGAATTTTTTTTTTAAATCAAAACTGTCACACTATAAGTGCGGCAACTCCGTTTCAAAGTGTCGTTGATATCCCTTGGGTGCTTGTTGGCAGTCTTCGTTTATTTAATATTGAATGGCATTCTCAAGTAGAGTCCAAACTTAATTTGAAACCGGATGTGCTGTTTCAGTCACGGTGTAGGAAGATTTTCGTATGTTTAGATTCAAAACTTCATTGCAAAGTACGGATTTGAAATGTCATCGTTGCAGGTGTTTTGTTTATAGATTTCACTGTGGACACGATATGATTCGGCTCTCTCTCTCTCTCTCTCTCTCTCTCTCTCTCTCTCTCTCTCTCTCTCTCTCTCTCTCTCTCTCTCTCTCTCTCAGTAGCATGCATTTCATCTTTGATGAGCCACTCCTAAGGTTAGTGAAACTTGGCCCTTTGTGTTCTGCAAAAGTCTCTCTCTCTCTCTCTCTCTCTCTCTCTCTCTCTCTCTCTCTCTCTCTCTCTCTCTCTGATGCCACACTTATGAGACAGTCAATTTCAGTTTTTCTCTCAGCATTTATTTAGAGCCGTGTACGGATGATTTGACCGTCCCACGTAAAGGGACCTCTAGTTGAACATTATTCCAAACGCGTATCATAATTTACTCTTCAACAAGGATCCATCCATCAAGGTTTTATATAAATGTGGTATGTCTCTTTACATAAATAATGAATCACACTACAAGTTTGGTTGGGGTTTTGTTAATTAAAAATATAAGTTTTGGGAAATTATTTGCCTGCATATGACTGACTTATTTTAAAATGCATTGTCCGCTTCTTTTAAAACTTTTTATTTACCGTCGTGCTTTTACTGGGTATCTTCAAAAACCGTACCTAAGTCATAAAAAATAAAAGTTTGACAAGTGTCTTTTCTTCGGCTTGCCCTTAAGAGTTTAGACTAAGTTTTCTAACAGTAAAAAAAATTGTGAGTAAAGTACGCCATCACGGTGCCTTTTAAAACTTTTATTTTCTCTTTTCACTGAAAATATGTTGGGAGTGCAGTGACTTCTCTTCTAAGGCTTATCTTTCAGCTGCGATTTTATTCCAGCCATCCAAAGAATACTCTTTGACAAATCGTTTTCTGGCCGCCCTATTGATGTCAGGAACGGGATCTGAATCTCTTATATCAAGCCAGGTGTCTTTATATTATGAATATTTAATTACTTAATCGGTCGCGAGAAGGTCTGACTGAATTATCAACCGGCTCTTTTAAAATAGTTTCTCATCGGGGTGAGTGGTGATGAAAGCAAAGGAGTTCATTGATTCTGTATCGGATGACAGCTGGATTTTTCTTCTAACCTTATAAAGATTTCGTTGTGAATTATCCGTAATTCATGACATTACAGCATAAAGGTAATTATGGATGAAAAGAAGAGAAATATGGTAGAATAGAATTAATCCCGGTAGCAAAAACAGGCAGTATTACAGCTAATATCGTCTGTTTTTGCCACTTGAGTGAAATCTTCGAGTCAGAGTCT
>NC_089777.1:15619344-15624344 GCF_040412425.1 Macrobrachium rosenbergii | reverse complement strand
ATAGGAAGGGGAGAAGGAAAGGCAATACCAGAAGGGGGGGAGAGGGGTGGGTATGGGTGGGTGAGGAACGACGTATAGACTTGGAATGAAATGGGAATTAAGAGAGCAATCATTTTACTCGAATGTCACTGGCAGCGAGTAAACGTTGGTATGCATCGGGAGCCTTTGCTGGAAACGGTCGTCGATTTTTTTTTCTTTTTTATTTATTTCCCCCTTTTTTCGGTGTGGCCATGATGAACTGGACAATGTTATAGCATAGTTGTTTTTGTTGTTGTTATATATTGTTGTTGACGTTATGTGAAGAAGAAGCTGCGTGTCGCTGTTATGGTTATGGCTTTGATTATGATGCAGACTATTACCATGATTGTAGTGTTATTGATATTTTTGTATTTTTATCAACCGTTCCTTCGTGATTCATCCCCGCTTTTTTTTAATTGAAAATGTTATGTACATAGAGCTTTTCTGGGAAGGAAACAGAGAATTCCGAGTAGAAAAAAAGTATATCTTAGTCTAACCAGACCACTGAGCTGATTAACAGCTCTCCTAGGGCTGGCCCGAAGGATTAGATTTATTTTACGTGGCTAAGAACCAACTGGTTACCTAGCAACGGGACCTACAGCTTTTTGTGGAATCAGAAACGTAAATGGTAGTTGAACGAATGGGTTCGAATGCCGGGGTAACGCAAGAGCATTGGAAGATGAAACTGAGTGGAGTAGTCTGTGTTTAGAAAAAGGCAGGACGCATCGCAGACAAGTCACCAGCGAAGGTGTATAAAGCAGGTGAAAGTTTTAGCGTAGGGACTCATCCTTGGTTCAGCAGCTAAAGGATGAATCCTATTAAAAAGGATGAATCCTATTGAAAGAATACGGCGCTTGAAAAAGGTGGTTTCTTTGCCCATTTTCTTGTACTCATTCCCAATTTGTAACCTAATTATCATCCTCCCCTTAGGGGGGTTAGTGCCGTCAGTGCACCTCATGCGGTGCACTGTAGGCATTACTTGAGGTTCTTTGCAGCGTCCCTTCGGCCCCTAGCTGCAGCCCCTTTCGTTCCTTTTACTGTACCTCCTTTCGTATTCTCTTTCTTCCGTCTTACTTTCCACCCTCTCCTAACAATTGATTCATAGTGCAACTGCGACGTTTTCCTCACGTTACACCTTTCAAACCTTTCACTGTCAATTTCTGTTTCAGCGCTGAATGACTTCATAGGTCCCAGTGCTTGGCCTTTGGCCTAAATTCTATATTCAGTTCAATTTAATCAACTAATTATCATCCTGTGCTGAAACAAATGAAGACTAACTAGGTCTGACGTCTCATTCTTAAATTTCTCTTTGCCGTCTCATTCTTAAATTTCTCTCTGCCATCTCATTCTTAAATTTCTCTTTGCCATCTCATTCTTGAATTTCTCTCTGCCATCTCATTCTTAAATTTCTCTTTTGCCGTCTCATTCTTAAATTTCTCTCTGCCAACTCATTCTTAAATTTCTCTCTGCCATCTCATTCTTAAATTTCTCTTTGCCATCTCATTCTTAAATTTCTCTCTGCCACCTCATTCTTAAATTTCTCTTTGCCATCTCATTCTTAAATTTCTCTTTGCCATCTCATTCTTAAATTTCTCTTTGCCATCTCATTCTTAAATTTCTCTTTGCCCCGAATAGTAGCGGGCCTTTTCTCTCTTTATTTTAGGCTTTGGGCTCTGTGGGAAGCCGAGCCAATTTTGTTACAGGAGTTGGTTAATGGTTCGCAGGCTAAACGTCTTTGATAATGCTCTGTCAGCGTAGTAATAGCGTCCGTGTATTTAACAGTCTCGGAACGACAGAGAACTTTGATGTCAGGGGAGATTATGATGACATTAAAAGCGCGCTGTACCTTTGACGCTGATAGTAAATCTTACTGAGGTAATTTTCGAGAAAGCTGCAAAGTTGTCCTTAGTCATCGTTGTCCTTGTCCTTCTCCTCCTCCTCTTCCTCCTCCTCCTCCTCCTCCGCCTCCGCCGTCAAGGATGGCTTTAAGAAAGAGGATACAGAGATAAATACAAAAAAGAGAACGCTGATATCCCGTTATCAAGAGAAAATGAACGAAGTGACTGGAATTAGTTTGATATGATGATGGAGGATACTAAAGAAATTCTGTACGCCGTAATAACCTAATGAAAACAGAGAGAGAGAGAGAGAGAGAGAGAGAGAGAGATTGAGAGAGAGAGAGAGAGAGAGAGGAGTACTGGGGCTTGCATTATACATAGAGAGCGTGTTTTTCTTCTTCGCAAACATAGGGGTAAGAAAGTGTAAACACGCCTCCTCTGCTACTCGAGTACTCGAGGTCGTTATGGTTCCGAGGGGGAAGGATAGAGAGGGCGGAGCGAGGAGCCCTGAGAAGGAGAGAGATGGAGAAGGGAGGAAGGAAAGGATGGATTGGCGACTCGGAAGGGAAGACATGACAATAAACAAGATAAAAATGCGCAGTCGAGTTTTCTATACGGCGTATAATCACACCGAAAATAGATCCATCTCTCGGTGGTCTCGGTATAATGCTGTATGAGCTTGCGCCCCGTGAAACTCTCAGCCACGGCCCGGTGGTTGCCAGACGCACGATCATGGCTCACTTTAACCTTAAATAAAATACAAAGTGCTGAGGCTAGAGGGCTGCAATTTGGTATGCATGATGATTGGAGGGTGAATGATCAACATACCAATTTGCAGCCCTCTAGCCTCAGTAGTTTTTAAGATCTGGGGGCGGAGAGAAGAAGTGCGGGGAAACTAAAATTGGGTTGTTAACAGAGATGAGAAAGAATAACAACCAGTTGTTGAACGGAAAGTGGAACGTGATCCAAAGAGGATGAGATGAAATAGGGAGAGGAGTAAGACGGGAACGAAAAGGGAATTAGGAGAAGAGATCGTGAAAAACGGGAAGATGGAAAGATGAAGGAATGGGGAGAGAGTGATAGGGGAAGTGGAAAAGAAGTGAAAGAGGAAAAAAGGCGTAACGGAAAGGTGACTTTTATGGTGGTGATAAAAGGAATAAGATGAGAATGGGGCCTAAGGATAATTTTTTTATTTTTTTTTTTTTTTTTTTTTTTTTTTTGAGCCTAAAGAATTTTTCCAAGGAGAAGCTTTAAGGAATTAGGAAAGATAATTGACGGAAAGGGAAGACTCCTTTGAATCAAAAAAGAATTATATGTGGAAGGTATAAGGCATTAAAGGAACGTTGATGGAGATTGGTAGAAGACTTATGTAGTACTGTACTGATAGGTCGTTCTAGTATTTATAAAAAGAGAGACTCGGAAACTGCGAAAGGAAATTGCTAAGTGGAAAAAAAAATCTAAAAACTACTTTGAAGACTAGGAAAGAAAATTTTTTAGTTACAAAGGCTGCAAGGTAGTTTAAAGCAAAATGGCGAGTCTCCCTTATTGGCTATGAAGTTTTTAGGGAAAAAAAATTATGACCATGATGGGACACACCTAAGAAAAATATTATTGAAAAGAAAGAGCTTCACCATTTAGAGAGAGAGAGAGAGAGAGCATCAGCGAGGAAGGTTTTATGGAATGACGGAACTGATGAGGTTAGTTCAAAGAAGTTAATGTCTAGGGAATGAAAAATGGAAGGTTTGATAACTGAAGCGGAAAAAAAAAATTATAGCTGTCAAGTCACTTGACTGAATGTAAAAAAACAGACAATAAGGAATAATAAAGAAAGCGGAAGAAGGCCAATCGACGGAAATTCGCTGTAACAAAGAACGAAAAAGTAAGACGAAAAAAATGGATAACAAATAGAGGAAGGGTCAGTGACGAACCACTCAAGTGGCGAAGCAGGGAGATATAGATACGGTTAGGAGAACTGCCAGAGGATAAAGCACATGGGAAAAATGAAAAAACCTAGCCCATCGACCTCGAGTTTGAGGGAGCAAAGTAAAACCGAGGCGAAAAGACCGAGACACTTGAAGGGTTTTATATTATTTCCACCCTCGGTCTCGGGAGGTACTGCGTGCCTTCTCGCGAATGGAAAAACCTTGTTGTTAACGACGAGGGAATGAGTTTATTCTCTGCTGACATCCTTTGCAATCTCTCTCTCTCTCTCTCTCTCTCTCTCTCTCTCTCTCTCTCTCTCTCTCTCTCTCTCTCACGAATTGAAAAACCTTGTTATTAACGACAAGGGAATGAGTTTATTCTCTTCAGTGGGTTTTTCCTACTGACATCCTGTGCAATCTCTCTCTCTCTCTCTCTCTCTCTCTCTCTCTCTCTCTCTCTCTCTCTCTCTCTCTCTCTTGTCACGAATAGAAAAACCTCGTTATTAACGACAAGGGAATGAGTTTATTCTCTTCAGTGGGTTTTTCCTTCTGACATCCTCTCTCTCTCTCTCTCTCTCTCTCTCTCTCTCTTTAACTGTTACTTTTTGCTTAAGGTTTGGCATTTAATCTTCTGTTCTTAAAGGTCATTATATATATATATATATATATATATATATATATATATATATATATATATATATATATATATATATATATATATATATATATTGTGTGTGTGTTTGTTTGTTTGTTTGTTTGTGTAGTACGCGCTTGTGTGTGTAAAGAGGACAGCAGTAGTAATGAGTGGAAATAGAATTTCGACAACATGGTTCCTAATTGCAAAATAATGTACTGAAAGTAATTCGAGCATACTACGACTCTTATACTTTTGCCTAATTATTTTTTTTATTTCTCTAATTTTTTTTAAAAATAACTTTCCAGTTGTTTTTCGTCTCCGTTCATTGAAACCATTAGGTTTTGTCTTGAAAATGTAAACATCTATATAAAAGCAAGTCAACACAGCTGTTTAAACGGAGGGTATTTTCGTTTGTTTACGAGCGCGGCCACTTTGGGAAATGAGGATGGGAGTCGTGGATTGATTTGTAGCATTTCAGAATGATTCGGCGGTTCCTCGAGTCTGCGATCGATTGGGGGGATTCGTGATCATTTCTTCAAAAATGTGCCCATTCCTTCACAGGCAACAAGATAATAGTCATTGTCA
>NC_089777.1:15601844-15609344 GCF_040412425.1 Macrobrachium rosenbergii | reverse complement strand
ATCACTTCTTTCTCAGCTCTCGGACAGAATCGGATGATATGAAAATACAGGAGCACAAAATGTTTTGGAGGCTTGACTCCATTTTCGGGAAGGAAAATGCGATTAGGGTTGAATTTGAGGAGGAACAAGCGCTGAGATTGACAGACGATAACACATGGGGAGTTGGCCAAAGGCTTTTGAAGGTAGAGAGTCCCACTGAGGTGGGATTTGTAGGTTGTTATTGGAGGGGGAACAGGTGATATTTGAGAGAGTTTTTAGGTTATAAACATAGTTGTGGTTTGTTTGACAGATAGATAACATTACATTGTATCCCGAATGGTGCAATTTGGTTAAATTGTATCCCAAATAGTTAATTGGGTTAGATTGTATCCCGAACAGTTCATTTCGGTTAAACTGCAAACCAAATAGTTCATTTTGGTTAAATTGTATCCCGAATTGTTCATTTAGGTTAAATTGTGTCCCGAATAGTTCATTTTGGTTAAATTGTATCCCGATCAGTTCATTTTGGTTAAATTGTATCCCGAACAGTTCATTTTGGTTAAATTGTATCCCGAACAGTTCATTTTGGTTAAATTATATCCCGAACAGTTCATTTTGGTTAAATTTTATCTCGAATAGTTCATTTTGGTTAAATTGTAATCCCAAATTGTTCATTTTGGTTAAATTGCATCCCGAACAGTTCATTTTGGTTAAACTGTACCCCGCATAGTTCATTTTGGTTAAATTTTATCTCGAATAGTTCATTTTGGTTAAATTGTAATCCCAAATTGTTCATTTTGGTTAAATTGCATCCCGAACAGTTCATTTTGGTTAAACTGTACCCCGCATAGTTCATTTTGGTTAAATTATATCCCGAATAGTTCATTTTGGTTAGATTGTATCCCGAACAGTTCATTTTGGTTGAATTGTATCCCGAACAGTTCATATCGGTAGACTGACAGACATTTGGTGTTTTTTGTCATGTTTTTGAGTGACAAAGAGTCTAACAGACTTTTTCTGTTTTTTTTTTTATGTTTTTGAGTGGCAAAAAGTCTAACAGACTTTTGCTTTTTTTTCATGATTTTGAGTGACAAAGAGTCTAACAGACTTTTGCTGTTTTTTTCATGTTTTTGAGTGACAAAGAGTTTCTTAACAGTGTATTGAGAAGAATATGAAAATAAACAGACATGCAACAAGTTGTATTAACATGTTTTTTTAGCAGAATTAATAAGAGACAGATGGCGCCGCCCAACTTGCTTTTGATTCATCCGTCTTGTAAACCGGGGAACGTCCACACAAATCATATGTATCCCGTGCACGAATCTCGAGGGTAACAAGGTAACAAAAGACCCAGGAAATACGAGTGGCCTCTCTCTCTCTCTCTCTCTCTCTCTCTCTCTCTCTCTCTCTCTCTCTCTCTCTCTCTCTCCTTGGAAGACAGACAGTAGTCGTTTCTCTCTCTTTCTCTCTCTCTACCCCCTTTGAAGACAGACATTAGTCGTTTCTCTCTCTCTCTCTCTCTCTCTCTCTCTCTCTCTCTCTCTCTCTCTCTCTCTCTCCTTTGAAGACAGACAGTAGTCGTTTCTCTCTCTCTCTCTCTCTCTCTCTCTCTCTCTCTCTCTCTCTCTGAAGACAGACAGTAGTCGTATCTCTCTCTCTCTCTCTCTCTCTCTCTCTCTCTCTCTCTCTCTCTCTCTCCCCTTTGAAGACAGTAGTCGTATCTTTCAGTTCCTGAAGAGAACATTGCCAAAGAAGTTGGACGAGTTTCGACAAGGCCCTCCACTTCGAGTCCCTTCGTCAGACAAGTCGCGAAAGAAGTTGGCTGAAAGAATTGGTGGTTTCTTAGTGTCGAGGTCGAGATATTGGACGCGATAGAAATGGCGGGGGAGAAGTAAGAGGAAGAGGAGTAGACGAAGAATCGCAAAATCAGATGATAAACAATTAAAAAATGCGCCGAAGTTTCCTCGGCGCAGTCGAGTTTTCTGTACAGTGTATATTGCTGGATGAAACTCTCAGACTCTCATCCACGGCCCCTGAAACTCTCAGCCGCAGCCCATGAAACTTTCAGCCGCTGCCCAGGAACTCTCAGCCATAGCCCGGTGGTAGCCTGCGTTGTTGGCACCTATAGCGTTGCCAGACACACGATCATGTCTAACTTTAACCTTAAATAAAATAAAGGCTACTGAGGCTAGAAGGCTGCAATTTGGTATGTTTGATGATTGGAGGGTGGATGATCAACATACCAATTTGCAGCCCTCTAGCCTCAGTAGAAGATCTGAGGGCGGGCAGAAAAAGTGCGGACGGACGGACAGATATCCTTCTCAATAGTTTTCTTTCAGGGAAAACTAGGAGAGGGAAGCCTGATGTGCCTTTATGGGTGGGGGAAGTTCTTGGGTTAAAGGTGTTGGGGGGTTGGGGGAGGGGGGAATGTTGTACTTGAAATTCTCCGCGAAAAAATACTTCCGTAAATATGTTGGAAATTTTCAGCGGTGGGAAGAAAGTTTCGAAAGTTTCACCTAATTTGGGAACAAAAAGTTTAAACAAGCGTAGGCTGTTATGCCCGCTCAAGATGGAAGAAAAATGTGAATAGAATTAAATGGTGCCTGGTTACTGTTATTAGTTTACTTCTCGCTGCTGGAATGACATTAAAGGCGTTATATGGTATAGTACAATGGTTTTCAGCCTGCGGGCCATGGCCAGTTGAAAATGTAAAACTGATAAAGTGTTCTGAAGTTGCTTTATAATAATTCTATTTTCATCATTGCACAGTTCTGAAGGGCAGTGGGCTATGAGTATTTAGGGATGCCAAAAATGGGCCACTGCCATAAAAAAGTTGAAAACCACTGGTAGAGTGTAGTGGCATTTCTTGGAAGATATTAGGCTGCAGATTTATTATTACTGACGTTTATTTGCACTGTAGAGTTGGTCATAGTCGTCTTACTAGTGTGAAATGACTCCAGTTGGCTTCAGCATGATAGGTCCTTCACTTCAGGACGCTCTTCAGATGTATACAATGGTTTTCGATTTGGCATAGTGGTTAGTGTCGTGGCATGCCACTTAGGTGTCGCCGGGGGTTCGCGTCTACCCCAGGGCGATGAAAAGTCACTGGCTCTGTATCGTGATCAGTTACTGCTGCAGTGTGGTGTCTGCGGTGGGAGGTTGAAACCAGCATATTCTCTGGAAGCTTGAATTTTTTGAGTCAGTGGCCCCTTTGGCTTGCATGTTCCATGTGAATAGGTTTCATCTACTGAAAAATAATAATAATAATAATAATAATAATAATAATAATAATAATAATAATAATAATAATAATAATAATAATAATAATAATAATACTAATGATAGCACAACTAGCGGTGGCTATACAGAAGGTAGCCATCTCAATAGTTTTCTTTTACAGGAAACTAAAATCCACAATTATGTATAAGAGCAACGCTGTATTTTTCAAAATACAAAAATGATTAAGAATGGGAGTTTACGATCGTTTTCACGACGGTCCCTTCCACCCAACTTAATACTTAGTTTTAAAAACTGCAAATTCAGCTCACACAAGTGCAGTGGAAGTCTAACGTCTTATCAGTACCCACCTGGGCATTGGTTGCATTTGTAGGTGAGTTACGTAATTCAGGTGCTGCTCTGACGGCAAAACGGTTTGGCTCTGTACCATTCCCTTATCGTCCTCTGTTTGCTAATAATTTCACCCTTCTTTTGCTAAACATTCTTATTGAGGCACGGTAGAATCACATCTTACCCACGGGTTTTGAAATGCTATAGTTTTGGGGAAAGCTGAATAACTCTCACGACAGGCAGGATGAGATGAAAATAAGAAATAAAATAGAAATAACATTGTTTTAAGAACGTTCTTAAATGGAATCGTTAGATGTATTTTTTTTTTATGAATACAATGTCCATTTAATATCAGTTTCCTGCTGGTACTCCGGGAAATGTTTCACACCTATATTTTGCATTGTACTCCCCGGCCTCTCTTGTCACCTCGTTCGGGAGCATAAAATCTCTGCGGATTAAAAGCGATTTGGACTCAAGCACCTTAAACATAGACATTCAATTCTGCTTGCATATGCTTTACGAGAGAGAGAGAGAGAGAGATTTTTACCTAGAAGGCAGATTTACTAGTATCATCCCCGTCGTAACGCCGGTTAGGTTCTGTTGATCAGTTTAATTATATATAAATATATTATATATATATATATATATATATATATATATATATATATATATATGTATATATATATATAATCAACTCACAATCATTCAGGTAATTCCTTTATGCAGTGGCACTCAGGTTCCAACTTCTTTTATGACTTGTATGGCCTAGTGGGCAGCGCCCTTGCCATTCAATTGAAAGACTTGGGTTTTATCCTGATGCGAGTCAGAAATTTATATATATATATATATATATATATATATATATATATATATATATATATATATATATATATATATATATATATATATGGTTGTGTGAGTGTACTTTTAAATGAAGTGTAGGAGAGGATAGTCTCTAAAAGACTGGATTAGGGAAGTAGTTGTTAAAGGTCAAGGTAATAGGGGGCAACTGCAAAAATTAAAGGAAAACTTTATTCAGTATATATATATATATATATATATATATATATATATATATATATATATAGAGAGAGAGAGAGAGAGAGAGAGAGAGAGAGAGAGAGAGAGAGAGAGAGAGAGTGTATGGCAGGGCTTTGATTGAGGAAAGAGAAGTGCGACAAATGGCAGAAGTCTTGGCAGAGGAAGAGCAGTGGAGTGGAATACGGAATGGAATGGAACCTAGGATTTAGGCTGAAGGCCAGGCGCTGGGACCTATGGGGTCACTCGGCTCTTGAAAGGGAAATTGAGAATATTAAGGTTTGAAAGGTGTAACAGGAGGAAAACCTCAAAGCAGTTGCACTGTGAAACAATCGTTAGGAGAGGTTGGAAAGTAAGCTGGAAGAAGGAATATGAACGGAGGTACGGTAAAAGGAATGAAAGATAGGAAATAGGGATTGTGGCTGGAGCTATTGTTATGAGACAATTATGTGTGATTGTTGGAAGTAACAGGAAAAGTTGTATGAATTAAGAAAAGTTTGGTATATTCGATAGAAAGAGGATGTTTTCCGTAGGGGGTAGTGCCGTCAGTGTACCTCATGTGGTGCACTGTAGGCATTACTTAAGGTTCTTTGCAGCGTTCCTTCAGCCCCTAGCTGCAACCCCTTTCTTTCCTTTTACTCTACCTCCTTTCATATTTTCTTTCTTCCATCTTATTTTCCACCCTCTCCTAACAATTGACTCATAGTGCAACTGCCTTGAGGTTTTGCTCCTGTTACGCCTTTCAAACCTTTTACTGTCAATTTCCATTTCAGCGCAGAATGACCTCGTAAGTCCCTGTGTTTGGCCTTTGGCATAAATTCTATATTCAGTTCGATTCAAGACGACGTTGAGAATATATGGCTTAGTTGTTGAGAGTGGCTGTTTTGATGGAAGTGGGAAAATGACTGGTACGGTGCAACAGTATGTGACAAGTTTCTGTCACATGTCTTTGTGGGGAAAATCAAAGAGAAGTCAAAGAAAGGTTGCTAAAAGTAGGTGCAAAGCTTCTGGGATGTAAAAATAAGTTGTAAATGGAGTTTGGAATATTTGATGTGTGAGGATAATGCATCGTTAATTGGAAATAGTGAGAACTAAAGAAACTGGTTCAATAATTTTCAAGTGTTTGTAAAAGGAGGAAGTTAGACTCAAGTGAGCTTGGAAGGTAAATGGATTCCAGGAGGCCATTGGATGTTAATGTGGCTGGTGAGGGTGCTTGCAAAAGCTAGGGAAGAGATCTGGATTGCCTAGGAAGCCGAGATGAGTATGTATGAAGGGATTGTTGAGCCAGCACTCCTTTATGGAAGTAAAGTGCGCTGTACATATGGTGTGGAATTGAAAGGGGCATGAAAGGATGGATCACACCACTGTGAGATTGTACGGTCATATGGAAAAAGTGGACGATGGTAGGTTGGTGAAAAGTGTAATTCAGAAGTGTTAAGGGAATGAAGATAGCGCACGTTGAATGAACAATGAGAGAAGACGGCATGAGCGTTCTCTCAGAGGTGATGACAGTCCTAGTCTCTTCGGGTAATTGGATGATGGTCCTATTTAATTAAATTAATCGCAAGTACCTCGTTTGTCTTTGTTGCTTGAGTTTAATTGCTCTCCTTCATGACTGAATGAGGATCCTGATCCTGGTTTTTTTTTTTTTTTTTTTTTTTTTGTCAAGAGATGCATTGTGCTGTTTTGAGATTAATTGCTCCTTACCTTCTTTTAGTTTTCTGTAAAAGAAAACTATCGTGCCGGCTTTGTGTGTCCGTCCGCACTTTTTTCTGTCCGCCCTCAGATCTGAAAAACTACTGAGGCTGGGAGGCTGCAAATTGGTACGTTGATCATCCACCCTCCAATCACCAAACATACCAAATTGCAGCCCTCTAGCCTCAGTAGTTTTTATTTTATTTAAGGTTGAAGTTAGCCATAATCATGCGTCTGGCAACGACATAGGATAGGCCACCTCTGGACCGTGGTTAAAGTTTCATGGGCCGCGGCTCATACATCATTATACCGAGACTACGGAAAGATAGATCTATTTTCGGTGGCCTTCTGTGACCCTCACTTTTGTGAATGTGGTAGAACACCATTATTGTCAAATTTTGTCATTATTCTCTCTCTCTCTCTCTCTCTCTCTCTCTCTCTCTCTCTCTCTCTCTCTCTCTCTCTCTCTCTCTCATATTGTTGTCTTCCTTTTGTTTATTGTTCCGGTCTTACTCCCCACGTTTCCTTATTAAGTGTCACTTTTCCGCAGTCCTTAACTGATCTCCATATCAGAGAGACTTCACCGTTTCTCCTGCGAGACATTAGCTTCCTTGAATATATATATATATAGCCTATATATACCTCCCACCCCTACCACCCACCTCCCTCCCCACTCACACACACCCGCCCTCCCCCCATTTACCTTTCCTTAACAAGTTGAAAGAAAAAAAAAGTCATTTCGCGGAAGGAAAAATAAAAAGAAATAAAAAAAAGGGGGGGAAGCATCCTTTCAGCCGTATGTAAATGAATCCTTTGAACTTTGCAAAATAAGTGAGGAAGGAAGGCGGTGGAGAGGTCCTTTGAAGCCCCATCCAAATTAGGGAATATATAAGAGAGAGAGAGAGAGAGAGAGAGAGAGAGAGGCTTACCTTTATGGGTATTAACTTGGAGGCAAAAATAAAAAAAAAAATAACACCATCAGTCTCAGTTGCTCTGCCGTCTGAAGATCATTTTCCCCTGAGCAGAAAAAAAATCTTGCCCACCTTCCAGCTGGTTGTTTGGTGGTTAGTAAGTGACTTTGTAGTTTTTTTTTTTTTTTTTGGGGCCAGGTTTGGGAGGGGTTGCTGTCCATATTTTTGACAATTGCATTATTTTTATGGGGTTACCATTATTTGTTTCATGCAAGGAGTTGTGGTTCTTAATATTTGGTCTTGTAAGTTA
>NC_089777.1:15576844-15589344 GCF_040412425.1 Macrobrachium rosenbergii | reverse complement strand
GGCGGAAATAGATAAGCATAACGAACCTCATAACCAGCTTTTCTTTTTTATTTTTTTTATTTTTCTTTTATTCACGAAATAAGAGGCGTTCTTAATTAGTCAGCTTGTGAGTGTCAGTTTGTGGCACACGGAAAGTTTCTCGAGATGTTCGACTTGTGATGGTTCAGTCGTCAGTTGTGTATATGCAGTGACTCAGTTTCGTGTTTCGGTTGTTTTAGGATTTCTTCCTTCTTATTCAAATGTTGGTTTTCAGTTTTTTTGTTTTCTGTAAAGGTAGACTATTGAGATGGCTTTGTCTGTCTGTCCGCACTTTTTCTATCCGCATTTTTTGTCTGTCCGCACTTTTTTCTGTCCGCACTTTTTCTGTCCGCACCTTTTTTCTGTCCGCACCTTTTTTCTGTCCGCACTTTTTTCTGTCCGCACCTTTTTTCTGTCCGCACCTTTTTTCTGTCCGCACTTTTTCCTGTCCGCACTTTGTCCGTCCCCCCTCCAGATCTTAAAAACCACTGAGGCTAGAGGGCTGCAAATTGGTATGTTGGTCATCCACCTCAAAATCATCAAGCATACCAAATTGCAGCTCTATAGCCTCAGTAGTTTTTATTTTATTGAAGGTTAGAGTTAGTCATAATCGTGCGTCTGGCAACGATATAGCCCAGGCCACCACTCGGCCGTAGTTAAAGTTTCATGGGCCGCGGCTCATAAATCATGATACCGAACCACCGAAAGATAGATCTATTTTCCGTGGCCTTAATTATACGCTGTACAGAAAACTAGATTGCGCCGAAGAAACTTCGGCGCATTTTTACTTGTTTGCTCTTTGTTTCAACACTGGCGGTCTTCTGTCTTGCGAAATTTCAGAGGAGAATAGCCATTTTTTGTTTAGTATTTCTAACAAGACGTCTTGGAAATCATTAAAATATATGTTTTTTTTTTCTTTTTTAATGGTCGCCCTCTTTCTCATAAAATCTAGAAGATTAATATTTCCAGTGTTGTTTTCCTAAGTCTTGTAAAACCCAGAGAAAGATCAAGATTTTCGTTCCGTTTTTTCAACATTACATGTCTGTCTATAGTCTTGTAATATACAGATTAATTTTTTTTTTTTGTAATCTTGATTGTTTCTGTCCTATATCTGTTTAAAATCCAGTGAAAGTTTATTGCTAATCGTTTTGCTGACATCATCATCGTCATGACCTTTAAAAAGGAAAATTTTAATGTTCATGTTTCCAGCATTATCTCACTTTTGAAGGAGTTAAAAAAGAGAAAAGTTTGGTGTTCATGTTTCTAACATTATATCTCACCTTTGACGAAGGAGGAAAAACCCTCCTTTTCATCTCTTCTTCTTCTTCTTCTTCTTCTTCTTCTTCTTCTTCTTCTTCTTCTTCTTCTTCTTCCAGCATGGATGCCTTCAGCCTGCTCGTACTTTCGCGCAACATTTTTGGGGGCTGGAGCGAAAACTTGTCCCTGAGGATCGCTCTTGGCGCTATTTTTAGCCCCCGCTAAACAATGGGGCCGGGATGCGCGTAGAGTATTCGGCGTGAGTCGGTGGGAGATGAGCTTAGAGTATTTAATTGAACTCTTGAAATTTCTATTTTTAACCTGGCGGAGCTAATGGCTCTTTTTGAAGATTTCTTTTGATGTGTATATTTAGAACCCGAAGAAAAAAGCTGCTGTGGGTATTTTTAGCTTCCAGATTCAGGTCTTGCTGGAAAGCAGACTACTAGTCTTCCAGCTTTTGTCTTGGTCTTGTTTCTTGTGTTTCCAGATGTTCACTCTGCACGGATTAGTGGTCCACATTACTACAGGCTACTGTGCAGTCACGTAGTTTTGATAACTTTTCGTAATTCTTAATGGATGTTGCGTAACTCTAGCCGTCCAGTAATGCGCTAGTGAGAGAATGTTCAGTAAATTGAATAAACATGAACAGTGGTAAGCAAAATCACACTGCAGACAAATAACGAGACCATTACAGCCATTTTGAAAACAGGAGTTAGATAAGTTTCATGGCGTCGTTATCACAGGCAGATAGCGAAACCGGGCATTTCGCGAACTGCCTGAAATTTCAGGCAGATAGCGAAATTGACTTAAAGACATTTGATTCCCCCAGGGGTTAGTACTAAACACGGCGAAATACATCTGACCCTCCAAGGGCTAGTACTAAGCACGGCGAAACGGTGTAGGTGAGTCTCTGTTTCGCCGTGTTTAGTGCTAGCCCCTGGGGGGGGGATCAAAAATGTCCCCAAGTGCATTTCTTCCATCTGCCTGAAATTTCAGGCAGTTCGCGAAATGCCCGGTTTCGCTATCTGCCTGTAACATATCATACAGACTGAACTCTTTAGGGGTAATGTAGCCCTGAAAATGAGGTACAAGCAATTAAAAGTGAGGATGGGCAATAAATGTAGACAGTTGCAAGTTATTATATGAAAAATTAGGTAGAATACATCATGATTTTTTGATTTTCAATGTATTTTTAAGAACTTTACTAATAAAGAACTAGTTACAATGAAAACAATTTAAAATGACTGTAATCAAGATAAGAAAAGCGAGTTGGTGATCATAGACTAGCGATAAAAATTTTAAGGCAAGAAAAAAATTTTTTTTTTCGAAAATCTTGATTGAAACATCTCTGCTATATCGAGTGAAAGGTAGATGATAAATATTCATGAAGAGAGGGTTTGAAAAATCTTGATGTTTACGACGAAGTGCCGTAATTAAGGTGTGTCTATTGCAAAGGGAAGTTGTAATTAAGCTCTGAAGAAAGACGGGTCTTAAATTTGTGAGGCCAGGCGTTATTGAGAATGGCCTCAACTGCCGGAAACGAGAGAGTAAGTGCAAGAACAAGGAGGTCATTCTGGTAGTTGTTGCTCTCATGAGAAGGAATGGGAATGTATGAAGGAATAGCAAGATTTCGCTGAGAGATTTAGGAATGGGAATGCATGAAGGAATAGCAAGACTTCGCTGAGATATTTAAGAATGCATGAAGGAATAACAAGACTTCGCTGAGAGATTTAGGAATGGGAATGCATGAAGGAATATCAAGACTTCGGTGAGATATTTAGGAATGGGAATGCATGAAGGAATAGCAAGACTTCGGTGAGATATTTAGGAATGGGAATGCATGAAGGAATAGCAAGACTTCGCTGAGATATTTAAGAATGCATGAAGGAATAACAAAACTTAGCTGAGATATTTAGGAATGGGAATGCATGAAGGAATAGCAAGAATTCGCTGAGATATTTAGGAATGGGAATGATTGAAGGAATAGCAAGACTTCGCTGAGAGATTTAGGAATGGGAATGCATGAAAGAAAAGCAAGACTTCGCCGAGAGATTTAGGAATGGGAATGCGTGAAGGAATAGCAAGACTTCGCTGAGAGATTTAGGAATGGGAATGCATGAAAGAAAAGCAAGACTTCGCTGAGAGATTTAGGAATGGGAATGCATGAAGGAATAGCAAGACTTCGCTGAGAGCTTTAGGAATGGGAATGCATGAAGGAATAGCAAGACTTCGCTGAGAGATTTAGGAATGGGAATGCATGAAAGAATAGCAAGACTTCGCTGAGAGATTTAGGAATGGGAATGCATGAAGGAATAGCAAGACTTCGCTGAGAGATTTAGGAATGGGAATGCATGAAGGAATAGCAAGACTTTGCTGAGAGATTTAGGAATGGGAATGCATGAAGGAATAGCAAGACTTTGCTGAGAGATTTAGGAATGGGAATGCATGAAGGAATAGCAAGACTTTGCTGAGAGATTTAGGAATGGGAATGCATGAAGGAATAGCAAGACTTCGCTGAGAGAGATTTAGGAATGGGAATGCATGAAGGAATAGCAAGACTTCGCTGAGAGATTTAGGAATGGGAATGCATGAAGGAATAGCAAGACTTCGCTGAGAGATTTAGGAATGGGAATGCATGAAGGAATAGCAAGACTTTGCTGAGAGATTTAGGAATGGGAATGCATGAAGGAATAGCAAGACTTTGCTGAGAGATTTAGGAATGGGAATGCATGAAGGAATAGCAAGACTTTGCTGAGAGATTTAGGAATGGGAATGCATGAAGGAATAGCAAGACTTTGCTGAGAGATTTAGGAATGGGAATGCATGAAGGAATAGCAAGACTTTGCTGAGAGATTTAGGAATGGGAATGCATGAAGGAATAACAAGACTTCGCTGAGAGATTTAGGAATGGGAATGCATGAAGGAATAGCAAGACTTTGCTGAGAGATTTAGGAATGGGAATGCATGAAGGAATAGCAAGACTTCGCTGAGAGATTTAGGAATGGGAATGCATGAAGGAATAGCAAGACTTCGCTGAGATATTTAAGAATGCAAGAAGGAATAACAAGACTTCGCTGAGATATTTAGGAATGGGAATGCATGAAGGAATAGCAAGACTTCGCTGAGAGATTTAGGAATGGGAATGCATGAAGGAATAGCAAGACTTCGCTGAGATATTTAAGAATGCATGAAGGAATAGCAAGACTTCGGTGAGATATTTAGGAATGGGAATGCATGAAGGAATAGCAAGACTTCGCTGAGATATTTAAGAATGCATGAAGGAATAGCAAGACTTCGGTGAGATATTTAGGAATGGGAATGCATGAAGGAATAGCAAGACTTCGGTGAGATATTTAGGAATGGGAATGCATGAAGGAAAAGCAAGACTTGGCAGAGATATTTAGGAATGGGAATGCATGAAGGAATAGCAAAACTTCGCTGAGAGATTTAGGAATGGGAATGCATGAAGGAATAGCAAGACTTCGCTGAGAGATTTAGGAATGGGAATGCATGAAAGAATAGCAAGACTTCGCTGAGAGATTTAGGAATGGGAATGCATGAAGGAAAAGCAAGACTTGGCAGAGATATTTAGGAATGGGAATGCATGAAGGAATAGCAAAACTTCGCTGAGAGATTTAGGAATGGGAATGCATGAAGGAATAGCAAGACTTCGCTGAGAGATTTAGGAATGGGAATGCGTGAAGGAATAGCAAGACTTCGCTGAGAGATTTGGGAATGGGAATGCGTGAAGGAATAGCAAGATTAACTGAGATATTTGATGGTGGTTGTGTTGTTTCCATGACATTTTACTGAAGTGTCATTTTAAATCAGCTCAGTAGTAATAATAATAATATAATAATAATATTGTTTTACCTTAGAATTTACTTGCGTTCTCCTGTAAAATGTTCAGAGTATCCATATTTGTCTTCCTTAATTTTACAACACCATCAGCATAAGCCGAGACCGGGAATCGCTCCGTTGTTTATGCTGTTTGCGAGCGTCCGCCCAGTTATTTCCGCGAGACCTTAAAATAATGATGCTAATTTTCCTCTTGTTATGCGAGAAAGTGACAGAAAGGCTGCGTTTTCTCTTTTTCGCTGTACTTTTTTTTCCGCCATTATATTTTCCCTGGAGAGAGAGAGAGAGAGAGAGAGAGAGAGAGAGAGAGAGAGAGAGAGAGAGAGAGATGTTTTCTGTATTTCGCTGTATTTTTTTACGTCATTATTTTTTTTCCCTGGAGAGAGAGAGAGAGAGAGAATGTTTTTTGTTTTCACTGTACTTTATTTTTCCTTGGGAGAGAGAGAGAGAGAGAGAGAGAGAGAGAGAGAGAGAGAGAGATGTTTCCTGTATTTCTCTGTACTTTTGTTGGCCATTATTTTTCCTCGAGAGAGAGAGAGAGAGAGAGAGAGAGAGAGAGAGAGAGAGAGAGAGAGAGAGAGAGAGAGAGAATGTTTTTGTGTTTTTCGCTGTATTTTATTTATCCATTATTTTTCCTCGGGAGAGAGAGAGAAAGATATGTTTTCTGTTTTTCGCTGTACATTATTTCTCCAATATTTTTTCCCCTGGAGAGAGAGAGAGAGAGAGAGAGAGAGAGAGAGAGAGAGAGAGAGCGACTGGTTGGGCGCCTTGGGTTACATCATTAGGTGTTGTTTGCTCTCCGGTGCTATCTACAGATTCCAGACTGGGTTTGCCCAGCATCTCTCTCTCTCTCTCTCTCTCTCTCTCTCTCTCTCTCTCTCTCTCTCTCTCTCTCTCTCTCTCTCTCTCTCTCTTTCATTTGTTAGTATGGCTTGTTTTCTTCAAATTAGTCTATGTAGTAAGGACTGTGTGGTAAATATCTGGAAATTACGAGGCACATTGCTATGGCCTTCTTCAGACACCTACATTTTCACAATTATACAGTTGATGGTTTATACAAGTTTATTTTAATGTTGACGAAACTGATAACGACAGTATTAATGATCAAATAAATTTGTTCATTATGATCTTCATCAGAACCTTCTTCCAGTGAAGCGGTGATGATGGCGATTAAAACGTGTTGATGGTGGTGTTAGTAGAAGCTCTGAAAAAGATTACGTTTAGATGTCTGATGCTGATATTTTTTCTCTCATTTTGGGACGAACTAATTGATAATCCAGGGATAATTTTGTGACAACCTAATTGGCGATAATTTTGGGACGAACTAATTGGTAATCCAGGGATAATTTTGTGACAACCTAATTGGCGATAATTTTGTGACGAACTAATTGGTAATCCAGGGATAATTTTGTGACAACCTAATTGGCGATAATTTTGTGACGAACTAATTGGTAATCCAGGGATAATTTTGTGACAACCTAATTGGCGATAATTTTGGGACGAACTAATTGGTAATCCAGGGATAATTTTGTGACAACCTAATTGGCGATAATTTTGTGACTAACTAATTGGTAATCGAGCGATAATTTTTTGACAACCTAATTGGCGATAATTTTGTGACAAACTAGTTGGTAATCCAGCGATAATTTTGTAACGAACTAACCAATCCAGCGATAATTTTGTGACAAACTAATTAGTAATCCAGCGATAATTTTGTGACAAACTAAGTGGTAATCCGGCTATAATTTTGTGACAAACTAATTGGTAATCCAGCGATAATTTTGTGACAGCCTTATCGGCGATAATTTTGTGACAAACTAATTGGAAATCCAGCGATAATTTTGTGACAACCTAATTGGCGATAATTTTGTGACTAACTAATTGGTAATCCAGCGATAATTTTGTGACAACGTTATTGGCGATAATTTGGTGACAAACTAATTGGTAATCCAGCGATAATTTTGTGACGAACTAATTGGTAATCCAGGGATAATTTTGTGACAAACTAATTGGTAATCCCGCAATAATTTTGTGACAAACTAATTGGTAATCCAGCGATAATTTTGTGACAACCTAATTGGCGATAATTTTGTGACAGAATAACTGGTAATCCAGCGATAATTTTGTGACGAACTAATTGGTAATCCAGCGATAATTTTGTGACAAACTAATTGGTAATCCAGCGATAATTTTGTGACAAAGTAATTAGTAATCGAGCAATAATTTTGTGACAAAATAATTGGTAATCAAGCGATAATTTTTTGACAAACTAATTGGTAATCCAGCGATAATTTTGTGACAAACTAATTGGTAATCCAGCGATAATTTGTGACGAACTAATTGGTAATCCAGCGATAATGTTGTGACGAAATCATTAGTAATCCAGCGATAATTTTGTGGCAGACTAATTAGTAATCCAGCGAACAGTATGAGTCGTTGATTCTATATATTTTCCGTGATATGATTTTGAGAGACTGACAGACTACCTTCTCGTTGTAGTTTCATTAAATGAAGACCATCAGTTTCTTAGCAAAGATTAATCGCTCCGCCATCATTTACGATCGCTAATGGACCGTGTCCCTGGAAAAAAAAAATCTGAGCTTTTATCCCACTATGAATTTGATTGATTGCCTCCCCCCCGTTACATCTAGATAATAAGGCCTTTCGGAAGATTATGTTGTTTTCGGTCGAGATTTGCTCTAAATCTACGTTTTTCGTTTTTTTTATCTCTCCCTAAGTTGAGTTATGTATACCTGAGTTTAACCAGACCACTGAGCTGATTAACAGCTCTCCTAGGGCTGGCCCGAAGGATTAGATGTATTTTACATGGCTAAGAACCAATTGGTTACCTAGCAACGGGACCTGCAGCATATTGTGGAATCCGAACCACATTAAAGCGAGAAATGAATTTCTATCACCAGAAATAGATTCCTCTAATTCTTCATTGGCCTGTCGGAGAATCGAACACGGGGCCAGCAGAGTGCTATCTGAGAACGGTACCCACCCTTCCAATGACCACATTATAGCGTTATGTGGATCTTTCCTAGATAGTAACCCCCAAGGGTTTTCGGGGGTCGTTATCTAGGACTAACATTTCTTGGGGATCATTATCTTTATGATATTTACAGGCTTTTGTTTCTGTTTTTAGGGTAAACCCAACGGGCTTGTACTAAACACGCCGCAGAGGTGGATGCATACCGGGTTAAAACCAGTGAGGGTCACTGTCTACGAAAGATCCTGATATTTTTATGAATATGCTGTGTACTTGTACCTTGGTAAGTTGCGGATGGTGATTGACTGGTTTGTGGATTAACTGGCGACGAAACTATCTGTGTCAGTGACACCGTATAGAATTGATGTATTATATACTTTTAATAGGTTATTAGTGAAAATACTATAGAAGGTTATTAGTGAAAATACTATAGAATACTTAAAATAGACATAATTCACAAATTAATGTATCCAAAGGGGCTTCTGGTAGCTGGGGCAAGGTACAGGTAATTTCATAAAGAGGTTCTGGTGTTGTGAATGATGGCATTAAGGTTGTTTGCAAGCTTAACTTTCGCTAATCTCTGAAGGGCCTTGTTATTTAGGGTTTTGGGCCGGAGTTTTTCGGTTTTCCGGGGTAATGTAGTCTTTTAAAATCTCGTGAGCAAGATAGGTTGCGGAGAGGAGAAATAGGAAAAGCCAGGTATGATTTTTAGTTTATCTGTAAAAGAAAACTATTGAGATGGCTATTTGTCTGTCCGTCCGCACTTTTTCTGTCCGCCCTCATATCTTAAAAACTACTGAGGCCAGAGGGCTGCAAATTGGTGTGTTGATCATCCATCTTCTAATCATCATACGTACCAAATTGCAGCCCTCTAACCTCAGTAGTTTTTATTTTATTTGAAGTTAAAATTAGCCATGATCGTGCGTCTAGCGCCGCTATAGCTGCCAACAACACATGCCACCACCGGGCCGTGGCTGGGAGTTTCATGGAAAACACCCCGTGAAAAAAAATTGGAGGTTAATAGAAAACAGATTGAGGTGAGTGGTTTCTTGAGTGGTTTCCTTGGTTTCTTGAAAACATCTCTTGCAAGCAGAAATGATGCCAGGAAGAACACACTATGAAAGAGACAGGCGTTTGGCGGAACGGAAAAATTCTCTTGGAGAATATTTCCCGGAAAACACCTGGTGAGGGCAGGTGTTGGCAAACTGGAGGACTAGGTGACTCGTTTCTTGATGAGAGGGGGTCGTAAATTAGTTAAAGAGTAAATGATAAGGAGGGGGTGTCATAAATTAGTGATAAAGTAAATAATGGGGCTCGTGAATTAGTGAAAGAGTAAATGATAAGGGGGTCGTAAATTCGTGAAAGAGTAAATGATAAGGGGGGGAGGCGTGAATTAATGAAAAAGTAAATGATAAGGGGGGTCGTAAATTAGTGAAAGAGTAAACGATCAGGGGGGGTCGAAAATTAGTGAAAGAGTAAATGAAAATTGGGGTCGTAAATTAGTGAAAGAGTAAACGATCAGGGGGGGTCGAAAATTAGTGAAAGAGTAAATGATAAGGGGGTCGTAAATAAGAAGTTGCTTGGAA
Organism: Macrobrachium rosenbergii; assembly: GCF_040412425.1. Taxonomy (NCBI): domain Eukaryota; kingdom Metazoa; phylum Arthropoda; class Malacostraca; order Decapoda; family Palaemonidae; genus Macrobrachium; species Macrobrachium rosenbergii. The sequence goes on along the minus strand of NC_089777.1, from coordinate 15,579,633 downwards.
CACCAAGATGATGATGAACTAAGAAGTTGCTTGGAACACCAACATGATGATGAACTAAGAAGTTGCTTGGAACACCAACATGATGATGAACTAAGAAGTTGCTTGGAACACCAACATGATGATGAACTAAGAAGTTGCTTGGAACACCAACATGATGATGAAATAAGAAGTTGCTTGGAACACCATGATGATGATGATGAACTAAGAAGTTGCTTGGAACACCAAGATGATGATGATGATGAACTAAGAAGTTGCATGGAACACCATGATGATGATGATGAACTAAGAAGTTGCATGGAACACCATGATGATGATGATGAACTAAGAAGTTGCTTGGAACACCAAGATGATGATGATGATGATGATGAACTAAGAAGTTGCATGGAACACCAAGATAATGATGATGATGAACTAAGAAGTTGCTTGGAACACCGAGTTGATGATGATGACGAAGATAAATCTCTTCGTAAGTGGTCCCAGCTTTCTTCTTCCTCCCGTAATGAGACACTGGCATTCATAAATAGATCTCTTGTGTCATCACGCTTCCTCTTCGGGTAATTGCGAGGCTTCAGCTCATTAGCATATTCATCAGTCAAGTGGAGTTGGCCATGATCGACGGTGTCTCTTGAAACGGGTGATGCTGTAATTAGGGGTTTCGCCATATTCATCTGGTGTCCTTGTTTGAGTCCGTGCGAACGCTTTGCAGGTCCTTTATCTCTGTCGGTCCTCTTAGAGCAAACTGTAGGGCATTCGTCCCACAAACTAAATGAGCAGCGTTCGATCCCCTACAATGGCGAGGGATTTCATGGGAGCGTTCCCTGAAAATTCAAAAGTTCCTCTGTTCACGTTAACAGCGAATATGGTACCTCGTTTTTAGTCGACTGCTTTGGGTCATGGCTGGGGTAGAGAGAGAGAGAGAGAGAGAGAGAGAGAGAGAGAGAGAGGAGGAGGAGGAGGAGGAGGAGGAGGAGGAGAATAAGATACAGGCTTGGGAGAAAAATGCATACCTTCCAAACTGGAAGGCCTCGACAAGGTATTATTTTTCACCCAGCCGGAGTGAAACCATTCATGAGATATAAAATATCCTCTCTCTCTCTCTCTCTCTCTCTCTCTCTCTCTCTCTCTCTCTCTCTCTCTCTCTCACACACACACACACACACACAACACGTAGCCAGAGAGCAGAGCACGATAAGAATCAATTTATATTTGTTTTCGTTTTCGCCGAAGGGTAAAAGCGGAAGGCTCCCCCCGCAGTCTTCCTCGCTCGTACGCTCAGGTGCCGCGCGTGGAATGAGCTCAGATTAGGGATCGTGTTTTGTAGCTTATGATAAAACAAACAGAACAACTCCTCGCTTTTGTTTCGGGCGGTGCTGCGCGCTCTTGTCCCTGTGAACCGTTTTAATGATCTTTTTAGTCGTAAGTTTTTTTTTTTTTTTTTCAGTGGCAGCCTTGCAGTTCTTTTCAGTCTTCATTTTTTTTTTTTATGGCAGCCTTGCAGTTATGGGATGGGGTGATCTAAGTTCTTAATGAATTAGCAATCTTACTTGTTCCATTTGTAGTATAGATTCAAGTGAGAGAGAGAGAGAGAGAGAGAGAGAGAGAGAGAGAGAGAGAGAGAGAGAGAGAGAGAGAGAGAGATTGTTTTAGAAACATTTTTGTATCCAAATAGTCTTAAGCTACGTATATTTCATTCTTTACAGGTATATTTCATTTGAATACATGATAAACTCTCGACAACGTATTTACTAGATGAAACGTTTCTGTAGTCCATAATATATATATATATATATATATATATATATATATATATATATATATATATATATATATATATATATATATATATATATATATATAGTTTTTTTTTTTTTTTTTTTTTTTTGTTATTTAGACGTGGAGACGGACGATAAGATATTCTTTCATCTTTCCCTTATGAAAATTAATTTATCTCCCGTCGCGGTGTTAAAAATGAGGTGACGAAGCGGGATTGTTGCTAGCGACCGAGGAAAAAAAAAAGAAAAAAAAAAAGGGGGGGGGGGCCAACGTCTGGGAAGAAAATAATTCCTTCATGATTTTAAGGGTCGTAAAACTCCCAACTGGCTCGTACCCAGTTTTTAACGGGAATTCCATTCATCTTGGAGGAGCCGCTGAAAATGCGTTTTCGCGAAACCTTTCTGGTATTTAGTGAGCTGATAACTCAAGAAAAGAATGGGAAAGGTGGTGGTGGTGGTGGGGGGGATGGTTGTGGGGAGGGGTGGGGATAGGGATGGGTAAATTAATTAGCTCCGGCCTTAAAAGGCGACACAAAGCGGCTCCGTGTGCCTTCTTCGTCTGCTTGTTGTTGGGTTTTCAAAAGCAACAATGTGCCAGGGTCTCGGAATGTTTTTTTTTTTTTTTCGTAGCTGTTTAAATTCAGTAGGTAATTGTTCTGATATATTCTCACATCTGTTGCAGTTTAGATAAGTCGCCTATTCTTTCAACAAATATTGTAAGTGTCTTGAACATGGAAGAGTGTGTATAAGGCCATTGGAATAGGGCTTACAGCATATCCTCCTTTTCATGTATATGTTGCTTGACTTTAGAATCGCCAACAACTTTTGCGATCATACAGCCAGTTTTCTCAAGGGGTTTGAGGAGTCTTCAGTGAGGATTTTGGCGCCAACACGAAGGCTGTATCATTTTCTGAAACTAGAGGATCGTCATTCATCTAATGGTGGCCATATCTTTCTTTTTTATGTTCATCTTAATGTTTCTTATTAACTCTCCATTATGTCACTTGCAATGCTATT
>NC_089777.1:15566844-15574344 GCF_040412425.1 Macrobrachium rosenbergii | reverse complement strand
TTTTTGACTCATAATTTCAAAGCCTGTAATGAAGTCAATACGCAAATGTTAAAGTTGTACTTAATTTTTTAAACATGATTTTAAAGCCTGTAATGAGGTCATTTCTGTTTTGAATAAATTATCACAATCCTATTTAAACGTGAATATATTTGCCTTATGAAAATGAAACTGAAGGAATATCTTATGAATCGGGCAACGGATAATATTTTTTGCACAATGTTAAAACTTTTTTTAGTCCATTTATTTTGAGGTACCGCAGCATGTTTTACCAAGTGAGCAATCATGCTTGCTTCATTCCTGATTTCTCATTTTTAATTTTCTCTAAAAAAAACCTGCTGAGATGGCTACTTGTCCGTCCGTCCGCCCTTTTTCCTGTCCGCCCTCAGATCTTAAAAACTACTGTGGTTAGAGGGCTGCAAATTGGTACGTTGATCATCCACCCTCCAATCATCAAACATACGTTTCGATTTTATTTAAGGTTAAAGTTAGTCATGATCGTGCGTCTGGCATCGCTATGGGTGCCAGCAACACAGCCACCAGCGGCCCGGGGCTGAAAGTATCATTGGTCGCGGCTGAGAGTTCATACAGCATTATACGGTGTACAGAAAACTCGATTACGCCGAAGAACGTGCATTTTTTACTTGATATAGTGTGTGATACATAACGCAGTACTACTGTACTACTGCTTATGGTGTGCGTTCTCTGACCCTGTGTCTGCTGAGACCCAACAGCCTTAGAATAAACTGTTTAATCGACCTGTCGGAAAAAAAAGTAACGTGAAATGGATCACCGACGAACCTAACAGCATCCCGAACCTATCGATTCTCGCGGCACTTGGCGTCTTTATTGCACTCTCACAAATGAAGGACTCGCGTCGTGTGATGCGATATAACTCGTGAAGAGTCAGTCATTGAGTAACTTCAAACCTTGCGACGTCCTTTGTCTCATAATCAGTCTTTCATTCTTGTGACCTCGTGCCTTGTGACGTCGTTTGATTCCTAATTATCCTGTGATGCCCTTCGTTTCAGAATCAGTCTTTCAGTCTTGTGACCTCGTGCCTCGTGACGTCGTTTGATTCCTAATTATTCTGTGACGCCCCTTGTTTCAGAATCAGTCTTTCAGTCTTGTGACCTCGTGCCTTGTGACGTCGTTTGATTCCTGATTATTCCTTGACGCCCTTTGTTTCAGAATCAGTCTTTCATTCTTGTGACCTCGTGCCTCGTGACGTCTTTTGATTCCTAATTATTCTGTGACTGTCTTGAGACACCATACGATTCATGAAGTGAGTCATAATAAGTCAGTCAGTGGCCTCATGTGACCTGACCACTTCTGAACCAGTTGAGAACAATATTTCTATTATTATAAATACGCAGACGTTTCCAACTGGACATTGGGCGAGCCGCTCTTTTATCCGTGTATGAACTGGATGCTAGGCTTCATTATTGATGGCTCCTCATGCGTTATATTGATAGCACCTTAAATGTTGTATTGAGAGCAACTCAGTTGCAACCATTAATCAGCATGCCCCGTCTCAATGTTGGAAAGCTGATTGATGCCGCATCGTTTTTCAAAGTTAGATTTATAGTGGGGCACCTTTAATCCCAGATTGATAGCATTCTCGTCTTCATTTATCAGCGTGTGATTCTCGATGAATAGGGCACGCGAGTGCTTGACGGAATATCGATCTAATTTTAAGTAAGTCTCAAGATTTTTTGTTTTGTGAAAAGAAAACTGTTGGGCCGGCTTTGTCTGTCCGTCCGCACTTTTTCTGTCCGTCCTCAGATCTTAAAAACTACTGAGGCTAGAGGGCTGCAAACTGGAATGTTGACTATCCACCCTCCTCTCATCAGACATACGAAATTGCAGCCCTCTAGCCTCAGTAGTTTTTATTTTATTTAAGGTTAAATTTAGCCATAATCGTGCATCTGGCAACGATATAGGCCAGGCCACCACCAGGTAGTGGTTAAAGTTCCATGGGCCGCTTCTCATACAGCATTATCCGAGACCACCGAAAGATCGATCTATTTTCCGTGGCCTTGATTGTACACTGTACAGAAAACTCAGTTGCGCTGAAGAAACTTCGGCGCATTTTTTAAATCGTTAGATATAACCAATATCTTTTATTTCAAGTAAGGTCATTATTATGCAAAATCCGTTAGTCATCACTAATAGCTCATTAGGTTTAGGTAAAAGGAGACAGCAGTATATATATATATATATATATATATATATATATATATATATATATATATAATATATATATATTTATGTATATATATATATATATATATATATATATATATATATATATATATACTACTGTAAATGTTCAGGTGGTATCACCTTATTTGTTACAGCTATGAAATAACACCACCTGGATGTATAATTTTCTTGTCTTTTGATACCACTTTAACTCTATATGTTCAGTTGGTACCAACCTATATGTTACAACTATGAATTAATATCACCTGGAGATATAATTGTCTGGTCTTCTGATACCACTTTACTGTATATGTTCAGGTGACACCACCTTATTTGTTACAGCTATGAATTAGTATAACTCAAGATGGGATTTGCAACCATCTGCTGATAACTGCGTGAGATGCAAATTGCAACCAGTAGTCGATGTCACTGTGATTGTGAGTTGTGCCGTAAATTGAGGCCTCTGTAGTTGTAATTGACAATCATATACTCATTATAATGATGGTAGATAGGAAAGATGTTTTGATGTCAACGATTTTCCGAATTTATTTTTTGGTAGCCTTCCAATCCACTTTTCCCTCCGTAGGGGGCGTTTTGCCGTCACTGCATCGTACGCGGTGCACTGTAGGCATTACTTAAGGTTCTTTGCAGCGTCCGTTTGGCCCCTAGCTGCAACCTCTTTCATTCCTTTTACTATACCTCCGTTCATATTCTCTTTCTTCCATCTTACTTTCCAACCTCTCCTTAAAATTGTTTCAACGTAATTTTCAGCATTGAATGACCTCATGGGTCCCAGTGCTTGGCCTGTGGCCCAAATTTTATATTCAGTTCAGTCCAGTCGACTCTCATTTGGCCCATCGGGTGGGACCCTAATTATTAGGTTGGTTATAATCATCTTGAATTGCTGAGGCGTGGGTGTATCGCCTCACTCGAAAAAGTGCGCCATTTATTTCTGGAATAAAATCGAAAGTGGTCGGAAAGCAATAGGTCGAAACCATACCGTATATATCCCGGTAGAGATTTTTGGTCGTGACAAAATATGCTATGCGGTAAATAGATAAAATAAATTTTTGCTTTTGATGGGCCATCAGTACAGAATGCAATTGCATTTGCACTTTCAAATAACAATTTTACGTTCCTTTGTGTTGGTCGGGTTTTTTTTTTTTTAGTTTTTTTTTTTTTCCTTTTTTGCTCTTTCATCGGCAAATACTGGAAATGGCATTCATGCGATTATGCCTGGTATTTGACCAGTTTTAGAATTACATACACGGAAATTTGCCTTCAAGAATTAAAATCCTTTTGCTTTGCTTATGGATGAAATTCTCTCTCTCTCTCTCTCTCTCTCTCCACGAAAATTTGCTTCAAGAATTAAAATCATTTTGCTTTGCTTGTGGATGAAATTCTCTCTCTCTCTCTCTCTCTCTCTCTCTCCACGAAAATTTGCTTCAAGAATTAAAATCATTTTGCTTTGCTTATGGATGAAATTCTCTCTCTCTCTCTCTCTCTCTCTCTCTCTCTCTCTCTCTCTCTCTCATAATTGCGCATGCGTTTAAAAATGATCAAATTATTGATGGCTAATTAGATTTTTCCGGCGTCAATGGCCAAAGTTGTTGTAACGCAAGCTTAGCAAATTAGTCTCTCTCTCTCTCTCTCTCTCTCTCTCTCTCTCTCTCTCTCTCTCTCTCTCTCTCTCTCTCTCTCTCTTTCACGAAAATGTGCTTCAAGAATTAAAATCATTTTGCTTTGCGTATGGATGAAATTCTCTCTCTCTCTCTCTCTCTCTCTCTCTCTCTCTCTCTCTCTCTCTCTCTCATAATTGCGCATGCGTTTAAAAATGATCAAATTATTGATGGCTAATTAGATTTTCCGGCGTCAATGGCCAAAGTTGTTGTAACGCAAGCTTAGTAAATTAGTCTCTCTCTCTCTCTCTCTCTCTCTCTCTCTCTCTCTCTCTCTCTCTCTCTCTCTCTCTCTCTCTCTCGTGTAAAATGAACGGGAAATTCTGTGCACTTTTATATCGACTGGGTTACATGTGTGTGTGCGTGTGCGTGGTGATAAAAAGGTTAAGAACCACTGCCTTAGAACATAGCGATCCCAGCAGCAGCAAGGTGGTCTCTGCTGTCTTGCAGTGTCAGTACTGGGTATGAGACTGAACCCCAATGCCCCAGGCCATTTCAAGACGGTAGCCACGCAGTGCGCAGGTGGTAATGTTTTCTTTTGTGGCGTCAAGCTTGAGTGACAAGCCTGCCATCAAGTCCTAGATCTTTCAAATGAAAGACCAGGGTTCGCTCCTGATGTGAGTCAGAAATTTATTTGAATATGTATATATATATATATATATATATATATATATATATATATATATATATATATATATGTGTGTGTGTGTGTGTGTGTGTGTGTGTGTGTGTGTGTGTGTGTGTGTGTGTGTGTGTGTGTGTGTGTGTGTGTGTTCTGAGAGGCAGTCCATGCTTCCATATTCCTGCAACTTTCCTAACCAGATCTACGAGAATCGTCACTTTGAAGGAAGCTGAATACTAAAAAAAAAAAAAAAAAATACTAATGCGTGTCATTGACAGGATTTCGCCTGCCTAAAGTGGATGGTACCTTGCCTAAATTTTACCTTGTCATCCACACTTGCATTCCCCAGAGACAGTGGTGGTGGTGATGATATAAGATGGTAGACTCTTCTGTTGTAGGTGGCACGTATTCTCATGAAGCTCCTCTCCCAAAGACATGGGATTAAAGTGTCGCAGGATTCTCAAGGAACTTGTCCTACAAATGACGAGTCAGTCTGGTATGCGAATTCAAATATGCACGGGACACAAATCGGGGGAGCCGTTCCAGCGAGATATGGAGCTGGCCTGAAATCGTGCCGCTGAATTTGCAACGTAATTGCAATTAAGAACCAGAAATCCATGACAAATATCCCGAAATGCGTGAAATGGAAAATGCTGCAACAGAGGCCGACGGGAAATAGCCATTTCTCTCGCTATAGAGTCTGAATGGGGAAAATGTCATTGCATTGTCTGAATGAAAAGACACAATGCGCTCGATATATATAGAACCTAGTCGAGGATGCACTCGGGAAAGGAGAGTAGTGTAATCGATGGTTTGTTGTCTGTCGAGAATTGTTATATTGCGTTCGTTGGGATGGCGGTTATTATTATTATTATTATTATTATTATTATTATTATTATTATTATTATTATTGCTTGTCTGCATACCTTCCTTTGGGAGCGAAGCTACGTCAGAATGTAATCGCCCTTAAAACTCGTAGCATAATGAACATTTCTCGTGGAAGGTAATTGTAGCTGGCGTTGATTCAATAGGTCAGTGAGTGGAAAGTAATTGTAAAGTAATTGTAGCTGGCGTTGATTTTAAAAGGTCAGTGATATATTTGTAATTTATTAGGTCTTGGTATTATACTGTATTAACGAGGAAATTCGTAAACGTTGCGTTGTGGAGTAATCGATACCTTTGTAGCCACCATACACTGTACACCCACGTACACATAAGCACCTACTTACACTCACCTTACATAAGTTTGTGTAATGGTGGTATGGATAATCTATTAGCCCCCTGAACGATTTTTACCAAGAAGAGTAAGGGACTGTTCTGTTAATAGATCTTAAAGCTGAAATCCCACTTCAAATTTCTCTGGGACCCTCAGTCGCAATGACGTTTCACTGCCCCCCCCCCGCCCCCAACTCCCATTTTCAAGAGCTGACCGCCTGCTGCCTCCAGTGTTCCTGTTATATAGAGAATGTCGCGTAAATTTGTGTGCAGGATTCCATTTCTCTCGTTTGTTGATAAATTTCCATAAATCTGCCCGTTGTATTTCTTTTGCCACAGTGGGAGCGCGTCCGTAGAAGTATTCATTTACAAATCATTCCGAACCATTTGAAATCCCATTCAGAATTCAATAGAGATCCGAATGAACTCGTTCGGATGAGAGAGACTGTAATCTAGGATGCTTATGGGAAGGAGGGGAGTTGGGGGGGGGGAGGGATTTTAGTTTGGGGATGGGCGGACTGGGGGATTAATTGGATATTTACTTGCAGATCTGGGTGGAGGACTGTCGTGCGAATCCTAGCATTGGGGGTGGAAGAGATGAAAGGGGATGGAGTTGAATGAGATGGGGGGGAGGGGAAAGAGGAGGGGAGGGGAGGGGGAGGGTTGAAGTGAGAGTGGGAGGCGAGTGAATACCTAATTTCTTCCACCACATGCCAGAATTGGCAGAGAGAGAGAGAGAGAGAGAGAGAGACTTGAAATGTTAGTATATCTCGAATGGCAGCTTTTTAACAGTTTTTTTTCTCCTCCTCCACCTCCATACAAGATGCTGTCTTTAGTGGTAGTAAATTCTCTCTCTCTCTCTCTCTCTCTCTCTCTCTCTCTCTCTCTCTCTCTCTCTGTGTGGTGGTTCTTGATCGAGTTTCTATCTAAGATTATTGTTCTTTTGTGTGTGTGTGTGTGTGTGTGTGTGTGAGAGAGAGAGAGAGAGAGAGAGAGGTAAGAAGGAACCTTACCATCTACAGAGGGTCTTAATTCCATTCAGCAACTATACACATTCAGTCGTTTTTCAAGTCCATTCAGCAATTATACACATTCAGTTGTTTTTCAAGTCCATTCAGCAATTATACACATTCAGTTGTTTTTCAAGTCCATTCAGCAATATACACATTCAGTTGTTTTTCAAGTCCATTCAGCAATTATACACATTCAGTTGTTTTTCAAGTCCATTCAGCAATTATACACATTCAGTTGTTTTTCAAGTCCATTCAGCAACTATACACATTCAGTTGTTTTTCAAGTCCATTCAGCAATATACACATTCAGTTGTTTTTCAAGTCCATTCAGCAATATACACATTCAGTTGTTTTTCAAGTCCATTCAGCAATATACACACTCAGTTGTTTTTCAAGTCCATTCAGCAATATACACATTCAGTTGTTTTTCAAGTCCATTCAGCAATATACACATTCAGTTGTTTTTCAAGTCCATTCAGCAATATACACATTCAGTTGTTTTTCAAGTCCATTCAGCAATATACACACTCAGTTGTTTTTCAAGTCCATTCAGCAATATACACACTCAGTTGTTTTTCAAGTCCATTCAGCAATATACACACTCAGTTGTTTTTCAAGTCCATTCAGCAATATACACATTCAGTTGTTTTTCAAGTCCATTCAGCAATATACACATTCAGTTGTTTTTCAAGTCCATTCAGCAATATACACACTCAGTTGTTTTTCAAGTCCATTCAGCAATATACACATTCAGTTGTTTTTCAAGTCC
>NC_089777.1:15541844-15561844 GCF_040412425.1 Macrobrachium rosenbergii | reverse complement strand
TTTAAAAATAGATAATCATTCTTTTAGAAATAGATATTCATTTTTTTAAAAATAGACATCCATTCTTTTAAAAAATAGATATTCATTCTTTTAAAAATAGACATCCATTCTTTTAAAAAATAGATATTCATTCTTTTAAAAATAGATATTCATTCTTTTAAAAAATAGATATTCATTCTTTTAAAAATAGACATTCATTCTTTTAAAAAAATAGATATTCGTTCTTTTAAAAATAGACATTCATTCTTTTAAAAAATAGATATTCATTCTTTTAAAAATAGACATTCATTCTTTTAAAAACAAACATTCATTCTTTTAAAAAATAGATATTCATTCTTTTGAAAACAGACATTCATTCTTTAAAAAATAAAAATACATTTCTCGCGCAACGATCCTTCTCCCGCTTGATGCCGCCATCTTCCCATAACCCCCCACCCCTCCCCACCCCACCCACCCCACCCACCTAGACCCCCTCTTCTCATCGCTCTTGAATCACCATTTGCCGTTCCTCAAAGGCTGGAGACACCAGATGCGCGTAATTGCTTCTCCTCTCAGTCCTCTTGATTCCTTTCCAGAATTCATCATTTTTCTCCATTATTCATAACTCCAAGTTACACACATCCATTTTGATATTCTGCTTTTGATCCCCCCCTCCCCCTCCCCTGCTACCGCTGTGCCGAGAGAGAGAGAGAGAGAGAGAGAGAGAGAGAGAGAGAGAGAGAGAGAGATGGTTTGGTGGTTGTGAGAAAAAAGAGCAAGGAATCCTCAGGGTCTCCTCCCCAATTAGGGTCTTCCTGATTTCGAATCTCTTGAAGACGACGCGGAATTCTACTTGGTTTTGCGGGGTGGGGGATGGGGGAGGGGGTTCTGGGAGTGGCTTTTATTCGTATTTTTTTTTTTAATCTGTTTCATTATGCGAGGATCAAACGGATTGTTAAGCGTGTTTGATGTGTTTAGACACGTGTATATAACATGTATACATTGTATACATGTTACATACACGTGTATACTATGAAAGAAGGTCGAGAGCGCCAGGATTTTGTGCCGAAACACATGTCATATGTATGTGTATACCTGCTGTATATAGGGACTAGTTGTGGAAAGGGTTGTCCCACTCATATATGTATATATATGTATGTATATATATATATATATGTATATATATGTATATACATAATGTGTGTGTTTATATAATGCGTATGCATGTTCATTCACACACAAAAGGGAAATTTATAACATCAAGCGAATGATTGAGTCGAAAAAGAAAAAAATATAGATAAGAACATTCCCTCTACATTTCGAAACATATCTGGCGGGAATCAACATCTTGGACACTTTGCCTGTAAAGTGGATTGTTAATATGAGATCTGCCATCCATACTAAACGCCTTAGAGAGAGAGAGAGAGAGAGAGAGAGAGAGAGAGAGAGAGAGAGAGAGAGAGAGAGAGAGAGAGATATCGGCTGTAGTGTATTGGCAAGTTATAAAACCGGAAGTTACGGCCTCCTCTCGACTTATTGCAATTTGATATTGCCCCGGGAGAGAGGACCTCTCGTCCTATAACCCCTTTTGAATAATGCAGTCAAGTGCAGATCTCTCTCTCTCTCTCTCTCTCTCTCTCTCTCTCTCTCATTTATTGTTAGTGTGCAGCACAGATGTTGATTACCGGGTTTTTCCTAAATACTTATTTATTTGATTGTTTGTTTTTATTTGATCTGTCCTTCCTTCTGCCACATTTTGGGGAAAGCTGGAATTTCTTTTGTGACTTGAACAGAATCATTGCCCTGGAAGACGTTCAGATTCCAGTCACCTTAATGCCCACCACCGGAATTGTAGATTTACTGATAGGAAGTGATTCTATATATATGTAAAGAGAGAGAGAGAGAGAGAGAGAGAGAGAGAGAGAGAGAGAGAGAGAGAGAGAGAGAAAGAGAGAGAAAGAGAGGTTCCACAAAGGAAAGAGAAACAATGGAGTACTGCAAGATCTTTCGACTCCTTGTCCTTTACTTAGCAGTCTCTGTAATTATATATTCATGACGTTCCATATTTTTTTGATTCAGTTATACATACATACATACATATATATGTATGTATGTATACATACATACATATACATATATATATACATATATTATAAAGCGATTATAATCATATCTGTATGTATGTAATGTATGTTTGTTTTTTTTGTGTAATTTGTGTGCATTGAGGGGGGCGTGTCCTACAGATGCCGAAACGGTCAACAGAAATGATATGAAAATTAAGATAATTTGTAAGTTAACGAATGCTGAAAAGATAACTTGGCCCTGGATGTAGGCGCTGTTTTGTAGAATGTAATTCATAATGTAGAATGTAATCCATAATGCCATACGTCGTATACAATTGCAATAACAGCAATAATGATATAACAGACTTGTACTAAGGACAGTAATAATATAACAGACTTGTAATAAGGGCAATAATAATATAACAGACTTGTAATAAGGACAATAATAATATAACAGACTTGTAATAAGGGCGGTATTAATATAACAGACTTGTAATAAGGACAATAATAATATAACAGACTTGTAGTAACACCAATAATAATATAACAATAATATAACAGACTAGTAATAACACCAATAATAATATAACAGAGTTGTAATAACACCAATAATAATATAACAGAGTTGTAATAACAGCAATAACAATATAACGGGATCGTTTAATTGTAACAGACTCTCTCTTAATTCGCTCAAAGTCGCTTCAAGGCTAGTTTGGACTAACGAGATTGAAATGTAATCCGGAGCATGAAAGAATCCGCAGATGACGGATTAACGAGCCATAAATCCCTGAGCTTAGTGACGGATTAAAGACAAGCCTTCGATAATTCAAGGCTTTATTGACGCGCGGCTTGTTCTTTCGCTTCTTCCCAGGTGCAGCGGCTGCAATGGCGTCAAGTACTAGCAGAAACGCGCACCTTGAGATTGTTGTAATTAGTTTCTGTAATAGTAAAATTCGAATGGTTCTCGTTTGTCCTCCCCCAGGGTGACAGTAGGGGAGACATGACACAGCCACCCACCCCTTGGAAACAGGTTTGTCCGCCCCGGGTGGGGACGGGGTAGTTAAGGAGACATCCGCTGTCCTCCTGCAAACCTGTTTGTCCGCCCCGGGTGGGGACAGGGTAGGTAGGGAGACATCCACTCTCCTCCTGCAAACCTGTTTGTCGCCCCAGGGTGGAGGCGGGGTAGGTAGGGGATCGGGAGGGTAGGGAAGACATCCACCATCCTCATGCTAACCAGTTTGTCTGCCCCGGGTGGGGACGGGGTAGGTAGGGAGACATCCACCCTCCTCCTGCAAACCTGTTTGTCCGCCCCAGGGTGGAGGCTGGGTAGGTAGGGGATCGGGAGGGTAGGGGAGACATCCACCATTCTCCTGCAAACTTGTTTGTCCGCCCCGGGTGGGTAGGGGAGACAGAACAGAAATATATTTCTGGCTCACATCAGGATCGAACCCAGGTCTTTCAATTGAAAGGCAGTGTATATATATATATATATATATATATATATATATATATATATATATATATATATATATATATATATATATATATATATATATTATAATGTATATGATGTGCTCCAGTATTTTAATGTACTGATTAATAAGTATTTAACCATATGCTATTTATGTATCCTTACATACAGGCAAAACTCGAAAGTTTTTGTATGAAATACGTGTTTTCTACGCACTTATAACTTTGTCGGATCTACAGTTGTGTTATGCTAAAAAATTAATTTTATTTTATGGATAAAATAATTTTGAACCTTTTATGGGAGGGAGAAAATACATATTGGTTTTACTTGGAAATTAATATCATGATTAGTGTTGGGGGGGAAATGGTTCCGCGTTGTATTTATTTCACTGCAAGTTTTTGATTAAAAAAGGAAAAAAAAATTATTGAAATGAAAAATGGTTTATACTTTGCTGAAGCCCAAATATTACCAGCGTTCGACTGGTTACTGCATGAAACACGCTTGTAGATATATGTATGTGCATGTATATATGTATATACATAAATGTATGTATATACGGTATATGTTTATATGTATAAATAATATATATATATATATATATATATATATATATATATATATATGTGTGTGTGTGTGTGTGTATATATTATATTATAAAAGCGAGTCTTATCATGGTAATATATATACATATATATTTATATATGTTTGTGTACATATATGTATATTCTATAATTGTGTTGATATATGAAGAATTATAATCGCGTCACTTGAAACGCAATTCTGATTCCTTCCGCTCCCTGTCATCATAATCTCTGCATGCCGTTTGTGTATGAGAATAATCGGTGCCTTCAAGATGTCGGTGTTTTTGACATATGTCAAACCTTTGCCCACGGCCTCATGTTTTCCATTCATTCACAGACCTGTTTTGCTTCTCCGCTTGTGCTTGAAAGATTCACACCCAGTAAATGATATAACAGCCTTAAAAAGCCTTTAAAGATGATGATGAGGAGAGAGAGAGAGAGAGAGAGAGAGAGAGAGAGAGAGAGAGAGAGAGAGAGAGAGAGAGAGACCCAAGAAATATTAGTCCTGGATAACGACCCCCGAAAACCCCTGGGGGTCACTGGCTAGGAAAGCTCTCTTATGCTATAAGAATATCTTCCTCCGTATTCGGGTAGTACCGTCAGTGCACCTCATGCGGTGCACTGTAGGCATTACTTGAGGTTCGTTGCAGCGTGCCTTCGGCCCCTAGCTGCAGCCCCTTTCGTTCCTTTTACTGTACCCCCTTTCGTATTCATTTTCTTCCAACTTACTTTCCAGCCTCTCGTAACAATTGATTCTTAGTGCAACTGCTTTGAGGTTTTCCTCCTGTTACACCTCTCAAACCTTTTACTGTCAGTTTCCGTTTCAGCGCTGAATGACCTCATAGGTCCCAGTGCTTGGCCTTTGGCCTAAATTCTATATTCAGTTCAATAATGTGCAAAGCAGTAATTTTGGTTTGTACAGGTATAATATTATTATCAGAGAGGACAAGATGAACGTATGTGCAGATCTTCAACCGGTGTTTGCGATACCAAAGGATCGTATATTAAGTAAATAAATTTTCACATTTGCTTTGGGTTATATCAGGCCGCCCTTATTCCAGCATGGGGACCTAAGAAAATGACGGCTGGTGTAGCCCAGTGGAGTTAAGCCAACCAGCAGTCCCTGAGGAGTGTCTGTGTTAAAGGGAATAAGGGACCTTGTGTGGACCCGTGGACTCACCAGCAAACCGAACCTTGGAAGGACGGAGCTTTCGTTCAAGGTGAGAAGTGAACAGTGCAGTATGTGTAAGGGAGTCGATGCGCTGTTGATGAATCTTGTGTTGGGATATGGAGCGGCGAATCTTACCTTACAGACCTTACAGTTCGTTCGGATTGCCCCCGGGTCCCTCAGTGTGAGGCACCCCTGATGTACAGGCCGAAGCATGGACGTTGCATGCATTTTTGTCGGCCTCTGCTTTTCATGCAGTGCGCTCGTTTGTTTCCCAAATTATGTACAACATTTCGTCTCTCGCATTTTTTTTTCCGGTGTTTTCCACGGCGCCAAATACTTTTATTGTCCCCAACAACCGGTGTGTCTGCCAATTAACATAAATCAGCCTAATCCGTTTGGAGTTTTCTCCCGTAAATGCGTGTGTGTGTGTGTGTGTGTGTGTGTGTGTGTGTGTGTGTGTGTGATGAAGCACACGGGAGATTAGAGGAGGGGGGTGGGGTAGGGGGTAGGTGTATCTATCTGCACTTTTTCCGGTGATGCGTGCGCTTGTGATGGAGCACTGTGAGTTTTGCTTCGTTTTACTTTCATACTAAGGCGTGTGTCAGAAGATTTATATCCAGTGGGTTGTATGTTTGATCACCAGTTTCCATATTACACTTCGAGACTACAATTAAAATTTTCAGGTTGTAAATCCGCGTCATTAATGAAATGCTTAGCTCTTCATTGGACGGGTGGGTACCGTTCTCAGCTACCCCTTTGCTGGCCCAGCGTTCGATTCTCCGACCGCCCAATGAATTAGAGGAGTTTATTTCCTACGATAGAAAGGCATTTCTACCTACAATGTGGTTCGGATTCCGCAATAGGCTGCAGGTCCCGTTGCTAGGTAACCAATTGGTTCTTAGCCACTTAAAACAAATCTAATCCTTTGGGCCAGCCCTAGGAGAGTTGTTAATCAGCTCTGTGGTCTGGTTAAACTAAAGTAGGCTATACATAATGAAATGGTTAATTGCGCCGTGATTGTAACCCGACCTTGTCACCTGCCACCTTTTTCTCGTAGATGTAGAAAAGTATTCATTGACAAGTGTGTGATCCATTGGTTCTCAGTCTTTTTTTTAGTGATGGCGCCCTAACTAATGTAATCATTACCGTGGTACCCATTCTTCACCATCCCACCATATCGCATGACTTAACTTCTTATTTAATGCATAAAATTATTATCCATACTCAAACCAAAATCAGCATATATATGCAGTATATATATATATATATATATATATATATATATATATATATATATATATATATATATATATATATATATACAGTATATATATATATATATATATATATATATATATATATATATATATATATATGTATATATATATATATATATATATTATATATATTAGTGTAGACACACTGATCATAATTATATGAAGACTTCTGCAAACTTTTTTTTTTTTTTTTTCAAAAATGTTCATTGAGATGATCTAGCCATAACAAAATTCATGACAATCTTGTGGCACCCCAGGGGGCCATGACACCCAGTAACACCATACCACTCAATTGTTTTTATTCCCAGATCTTCCATTATCACCAGGCGCCCCCTTCTCTTTTTTTTCGGAAATCTAACCTTATTCGTCGTTCCATGATCACCCGAACTTTTCCCCTCGTTCCGAATTCTCTCCCGGTCATTTTTGTAGGTCCTTTATGACATAGTTTGCCGTTATTTCCATTATCGTTATATTCTTTCCCGCTTCTAACGAATTGTCTCCAGTCCCTCTTAGTGTTCCATTACATGATCGTTGCTTCCCTTCCCCTAATTTTCTCTGGACCTTTTCCACTCTTCCTTAATCACCATCATTTCTCAAGTCCTCCTTACGTCTCCCGACTCTTTCCACAGGTCCATGGACGCCATAGCTCCTCCCCCTTTTCCGAATTTTCATCTGACCCCCTCTGTTGTTCCATTATTGTTCCTTACTGTTAGTTCCTCATTGGACTGGTCGGTACCGTTCTCGGCTAGCACTTTGCTGAGCCCGCGTTCGATTCTCCGACCGGCCATTGAAGAATAAGAGGAATTTGTTTCTGGTGATAGAAATTCATTTCTCGCTACAGTGTGGTTCGGATTCCACAATAAGCTGTAGGTCCAGTTGCTAGGTAACCAGTTGGTTCTTAGCCACTTAAAATAAGTCTAATCCTTCGGGCCAGCCTTAGGAGAGCTGTTAATCAGCTCAGTGGTCTGGTTAAACTAAGGTATACTTAACTTAACTTGTTCCGTATGTCGTTTTCTGAATCCTCCATTGACCTCTTTAGACTTTCCATTGCCGCTACAATTTTTTTTTTTCTCCCGAATCTCCTCCCGACCCTTTTTACTCTGTCGTGTACACCTCTTCGGTCCTGGTGTGTAAAGGAGAATGGTCCCTCCCCTTGAAGTGGCTGCGCAATCCACTTGCTTCTCCCGACCACCTGGAACTTCGACCAACTAATTCCCGAATATTATTAGTTTGGCATCTACAGAACTTGCCCTGCGGGTGCCTCGTCCCCAACTTGGGTTTGGTTTCAGCTAGCTAGTCCTTCCTCCTCGTCTTCCTCCTTGCGTGCCTTCTCCCCTCAAAGTGAACCCTCTCTCTCTCTCTCTCTCTCTCGCTCTCTCTCTCTCTCTCTCTCTCTCTCTCTCTCTCTCTCTCTCTCTCTCTCTCTCTCTCTCTCTCTCTCCCTTGTGCATTATTGAACAGGTCATGAATAATGTCACTTTAACAACTTCGTCGCAGCACTGATCCCTGACCGGTAAAGTAAGATGAGAGAGGGAGGGAGAGAGAGAGAAAGAGTGTGTGTGTGTGTGAGTGAGTGGGGCTTTGGGAAGTTTGGAGAGCAGCATATTTAGTAGTTCCCAGCCAGCTACTAACTTTGTAATGAAAGCTTTAGGGAATTCCTCTGACGGGTTGTGTGGTCAAGTTATAAAGGGTTGGGTGGTGTCTTACAGTGTTTTTTATCCACGGCCTTCTTTTTCATACTGTGAATTGCTGGAGGAAGCTTCGGAATATTTTCATTGTTCTGTAAAAGAAAACTATTGAGAGCTGTAAATTGGCATGTTGATCATCCACCCTCCACTCATCAAACACCAAATTGCAGCCCTCTAGCCTTAGTAGTTTTAATTTTATTTAAGGTTAAAGTTAGCCATGATCGTGCGTCTGGCATCGCTTAGTTGCCAACAACACAGGCCACCACCAGGCCGTGGCTGAAAGTTTCATGGGCCGCTGCTGAAAGTATCATGGGCCGTGGCTGAGAGTTTCATACAGCATTATACGCGGTAGAGAAAACTCGATTGCGCCGTAGAAACTTGGGCGCATATTTTACTTGTTTATTATTGATATTAATATTATATGCATTGCTTTTTATATGTATAGTGGTTATCTTGTGCCTGGCTTTATAGGGGAAGCTTCGTATGACAGAAGCAAATGATTTATCTTTATGCTCTGCACCGTTGTACTGACAATTGTGACGCCGGTCTGCATTGCGAATAATCTTTATAAATCATTTTAACTAGTCCAGGATTGTGCAAGTAAGATCTCTCTCAACACGAGTTCGAACTAGGTCAAGTATTCGCTTTCATGTCGTTGAATTTTACGCGCTGAAATCGTAGGCAGGTGTGTTTTGAATTTCATCGTATCACTCATGCAAAGTCGATGGGCGGTGCGAGTTAATTAGCGGTGGGGGGGGGGGATATGTTGTTTTGTCTGACGTACTGCGTATGTTCTCAATGAGAGTGTTTCCTAATTGTGTCGTCAGAACACGCCGCCGCTTTGAAGAATGTTTGCGGACTAATCACGCTATTTTAGGGCAAGGTCCTTTGATTCGCGGAATCACAACACGCGGCTAAAACCGGAGAATGTCTTCGGCGAGGACTCGGGAGCCATTCGGTCGTCCACTTTGCGAGGAAACGTGCCCAGCTTATTATAGCTGCTGTTTTTGGCGCGCTGCCATCCATCTTAGATGTCCTTCCGGAACTCCTTTTTAGTGTTGTCTTCAGAGCACATGGTTGATTCGACTCCCATCAACGGAGCGCGCTCCCTTACGTAAGCCCAGTGATGCATTGATCGGTGGTGTGTACTCCTGACTTCAGGGAATCGTTGGCCTTGGTCGCTTCGTTTCTTAGGTTCAGATGATCTGTTTTGGGTGTCCCGAGTTTCTGGTCCGGATACGAGAGGGTTCAGCTGTTTTTTGTTTTTGTTTTTTAGGTATTTGTAAGGAGAGGAGTCTTTTCTGTATACATATACATACATGAATATAAATATACACACATATATATGTATATGTGTATATATATATATATATATATATATATATATATATATATATATATATATATATATATATATATATATACAGTACATATACATAAATGCATGCATACATACATAGATAGAAAGATAGGTGTTAATATAGACGATTCATTTACATAAACCCTTTGGAAGGAAGGTCATTCCCTCCCCCCAAAAAAAAAAAATCCTGAAAATCGGAAGAAGAGAACTGGACAGCGCTTCTCCTCCTCCCCCCCCCCAACCCCCGTCTGCAAGGGGAAAATCATGATGTTTAGTTTATATTTCTATATCTTTCTACTATATATACAGTATATAATATATTATATATATATATATATATATATATATATATATATATATATATATATATATATAGTTAGACAGAGACAGAGAGAGACCTTAGCGCTAAGTCTACCTCAAGGAATAAGGCTGGGAAATAGAGCCCGAAAAGCGCCAGACATTTTCTTTAGCTGAGAGAAAAATTTTCCGAGGAAAGACTTCAGTTCACTCTTGGAGGGTGAAGAGAAACGAGTATGGCATCTTGAAAGTCCCCCTTGGGTATTGTGTGCCTCTTAAGCGAGTTTGATTCTGCAAGAGATTCTCGTCCTTCTAAAGTGGTTTGGGATTCTAAAGGGAACCTAATCCCGTGAAGGGATTTAGAATCTGAAAAATGCTCCCCCACCCACAAATGTATGGATTCAGGATCTTAAAACGAAAGTATTTTACGTCGAGGAACCAACTCCCTGTCTATGGCTTAGACATGCTCTCTTGAAAATAATTTTCCGTTGAATAAGTGATCCCAGCTTTGCCCTTAAAGTGGGTTAAAGGATAATAATAAAAAAAAGTGAGTTCCCATATACGAGTTGAGAATCCTAAAATGAACCCATTCTCTCCTGTAAAGTGGGTTAAAGGATTTCAAAAAAAAGGGCCAGTTCCCATGTATAACTTGAGAATTCGTAAAATAAACCCGTTCTTTACATTAAAGTGGGTTTAAAGGATTAAAAAAAAAAAGAGTCAGTTCCCATATATGAGTTGGGAATTCCTAAAATGAACCCATTCTTTCCCGTAAAGTGGGTTAAAGGATTTCAAAAAAAAGGGTCAGTTCCCATTTATGAGTTGAGAATTCCTAAAATGAACCCATTCTTACCCTTAAAGTGGGGTAGAGGATTCCAAAAAAAAAAGCGTCAGTTCCCATTTATGAGTTGAGAATTCCTAAAATGAACCCATTCTTTCCCCTAAAGTGGGTTTAAAGGATTCCCCCCCAAAGAGTCAGTTCCCATATATGAGTTAAGAATTCCTAAAATGAACTCATTCTTTCCCCTAAAGTGGGTTTAAAGGATTCCCCACCCAAAAAAAAAAAATTCAGTTCCTATATCTGAGTTTAGAATTCCTAAAATGAACCCATTCTTTCCCCTAAAGTCGGTTTAAAGGATTCCCCCCAAAGAGTCAGTTCCCATATATGAGTTGAGAATTCCTAAAATGAACCCATTCCCCTAAAAGGTTGTAGAACACTGTAAGAGTACCCTCTCTCTCTCTCTCTCTCTCTCTCTCTCTCTCTCTCTCTCTCTCTCTCTCTCTCTCTCTCTCTCTCTCAACCGGGGTTAGGCGATGCATGTACCAGTATTTTCGTCATGCAGCGGAGGGTGGCCGATGAAGACGCGAGAACGGAAGGAGAATTGCATATAAAAGCCGAGGATAATGGTTAGAGGCAGTATTTACAGGTTCTTATTACCCTGCGTAAATCGCTCGGCGTCTTTTGTCCGAGGAGCGATTCTCGCTCCTCTCGAGGAGAGAGTTTCAGGAAGGCGGCGGCTGTTGAAGAGCTTAATTGTGAGTTTTTAACCAAAGCTCTCCTTCTGTATAGTTTTTTATTCGCGCCGTGGAGATTGAGTGGTTTTATGTGCGAGTGTAATGCATGCGTGCATACATACGCGTATATGTTTATATATATATATATATATATATATATATATATATATATATATATATATATATATATATATATATATGTGTGTACATATATATATATATATATATATATATATATATATATATATATATGTACATGTATATATATAATACACACACACACATATATATATATATATATATATATATATATATATATATATTTATATTTATATATATACAGTATATATAAAATCATTAAGCGTGAATTGGATATTAAGCGACATTTGTAGCTTATTGATTGTATATATACACGTTTGTGTGTATATGTATATATATATGTGTGTGTGTGTTTGTATATGTGTATATATATATA
Source organism: Macrobrachium rosenbergii (assembly GCF_040412425.1). NCBI lineage: Eukaryota > Metazoa > Arthropoda > Malacostraca > Decapoda > Palaemonidae > Macrobrachium > Macrobrachium rosenbergii. Next base: position 15,549,970 of record NC_089777.1, on the reverse strand, counting down.
TATATATATATATATATATATATATATATATATATACATTATACACACACATATACACATGTACACATACACACACAGTATATATAAACACTCTCCTTCACAACCCTCGAGGATCTATTGACTTAATCTTTAAATTATTTATCTAGTAATTGGTCGCCTTTGACGACAAGAGGGATGGGCTAGCTACCTCCTCTCCAACATGCACGGAAATCTTCCCAAGCGTCCTATATATACAATATAACTGCGCTGAAGTTCACTTTATCACAACCAGGGTTCAGATCCGTCCCGCCCTGCTTGCAAGAGGCCTTTTGGTAATATTCCAGGGTCAGACTAAACACTCTCCTGGTACCTGGTAGTTTGTTGACAGTGGTGTGTTGCAAGTAATGATAGAAAGTTCATGGGACTAGCAACCTCACTCCAAAAGATTGGCTGAGAACTGGGAGGTTAATTAATGCCTTTCGGAAGCGAAGAACCTTTAAGTAATGCCTACAGTGCACCGCATTAGGTGCACTGGCGGCACCACCACCCCCCCCTACGGAGTCTACACAAGGAGAGATCATTCCTCTTCAGCACATTTTTAACGATGCCAGAAGGTGCGTTCATCAAATACAGAGGAATGGACTCGGAAACGGGGAACCGTTAACGGGAATTTCGGGGTCCGTCGCAGCGACGTCGCCACCTTCGTGAGGTCGTCGCCTTTAGTCGGTCAATGAACCTGCCGGGTGGGTCACACGGGGGGCATCGCTCCCTGGAACGTAGGATACTCCGTCAAGTCGTACATTTCTGAGTGTGTGCGACCGGTTTGTGCCTTTACACACACACACACACACACACACACACACACACACAAACTATATATATATATATATATGTTACAGGCAGGTAGTGAAACCAGGCATTTCGCGAACTGCCTGAAATTTCAGGCAGATAGCGAAATGCGCTTGGGGACATTTGATCCTCCCAGGGGCTAGTACTAAACACGCGAAACAGTGACTCACCTATAGACTGTTTCGCGTGTTTAGTACTAGACCCTGGAGGACGGGGGTTCAAATGTATTTCGCGGTGTTTAGTACTAGCCCCTGGGGGGTCAAATGTCCCTAAGTGCATTTCGTTATCTGCCTGTAATACAGACGCACACACATATATATATACTGTACATACTCTACATACATGCATATATTTCTATAATTATATATATACACATATGTAACGACCCGAGTGGGCCGTTATGCAGGTTCTTTAATATACTCAGGACGGGGCTGTCATGACTGACGGCAGATGCAACAAACAAAGGAGGGGAAAACAACAAAAACAATAAAATGAGCTTAAAATTAATTTATTTACAATATTTATAAGTGAGTCAGGTCTGGTAAAAAGATAAAAAAACCATAAATACAAAAATAAGCCAAAAGGCAGCACTAAACAAAAGCAAGTTAAACAAAAAGTAGCTTTAAACAAAAAAAGGCAAAAATAAACAACAGCAGGCAGAAGAAAAAAAAAAAAAAAAACATACGTCCTCCATCGGGTCACCAAGACAGCCCTCAGCTGCACAACAGGGACAAGACCCCACAAACCAGAATACCCCGATGGAGACGTCAGGACAGCCTCACGCTGTCATCAAAGATGAGCAGCTCGTGGTCACACGACTACTCATGGTCACACTCCACCTCTACGACGTGCTCCACTTCGTAGGCGTGCTCCAATTTGCTGCTCAAAAACTCGACCAACGTCGACTCCAAAAAAAACTGCCTGCTGCTGCTGCCACTGCCGCTACTTTTGCTGCCCTACCAGACCCGACTGCAAACAGAAAAACGGCAGCTCACTGACGAGAACATCAAAACAAAAAAAACTTGAAGGTAAGGAGGCAGCAATCCACAAAAGGGAACGAGCGGGGAACCAGCAGTTCCCGCAAAACCATCACTTAACGTGACAACATATATATACACACACAATATAATTGTGCTGAAGTTCAGTTTATCACTACCAGGGTTCAGAGCTCGCTTGCAAGAGACCTTTGGTAATATTCTAGAGCTAGACTAAACACTCTCCTTGTATCTGGTAGTTTGGTGACAGTGGTTTGTTGCAAGGAGTAATACAATTTTCATGGGACTAAATTCTATATTCTATTTTATTCTTCGTTTGTACAGCTCCCTTTTTCGTCTTCCAAGACCTTCTTTCTATTGGGTATACAGCTGTAGTCTGAAATTTTTCATTTTATTTCTTCATCCAAGTTTTATAACCGATACTAAAGTGACAGATTCATCTACAGCTGAAATCAGACGTTTCAAAGGAGGGAATGCACGGCGAATGGTTTCACCCGCGTGGGGTTAGAGTTACCTCCTCGAAGTCGTCCGCAGTTTAATGGTGGCAGAAATTTTGACGAAGTATTGAACACCTATCTCTCTCTCTCTCTCTCTCTCTCTGTACCCCAGCTGCTTGCCACCATATTGCACTAACAAGATACTTTAGTCATTGCTTAGATCATCATAGGAAACGCTTGATTTTTAAGGAAATATGCTTGCAACGCTCCTGCCTCGTCCCGTGATCGATCAAAGGCCTACCTACACTTTGGTGAGCTGAACATGCTGCTGCTTGGGTTAGGGTGCCAGAGAGAGAGAGAGAGAGAGAGAGAGAGAGAGAGAGAGAGAGAGAGAGAGATAGCTTGTCTTGGCTTCGTGGCGGACTAATCTGGATAAGCACTTTTCCATTCTATATACAATGACGAAAGCCAATGCCTTACGGAAACTCACGGCACTCCCACAATTGTCGGAACCTTAAGCCACTGGCTGCAGCTCGAGATATGTTAGCGAGGAATGGACTATACCCGACAGCAACTGTTAACAAACAGTTAAAGTGAGGACGGATGATGGTAAAGTGTAACCGGAAGTAAAGGGAGAAGTCAGCACCCACGGAACTGAATCCTTCTGGTGGACATATAGGAATCCTCTGGTTCTCTCCATCCCCAGTGGCTTACGGTGTGTTCCAGTATAGAGAGAAATGTATTTGTTCTGACGACCGGTTTCACCCCGATGGAGTGAATATTCCATCGCCGAGGTTCTTCCTGATCACCCACGTCTGGTATTATTACTCCTGATTCTGTTCTCGCCTCCAATCTGCGCCTCAGTTGCGACCTTGACCCGCCCGGTCCGCGCGAGTGCCCTTGGTTGTGGGCAGAGAGGGCGAAAACGATCTCGCTGCATTTGTGTACATGCGCCTGTTTGAACAGCCAGTCAGAATTCGTGTTTTTGTAATATCTTGAAAACGCCTCCTTTTACTGCCACGTCCTTTCGTCCTCTCAGCCCTTGCTTTTCAAGTTGTCGCACATAAATTTGAAACAGCTGTGCGTGAATTTTCCTGCAATATAACCTTAAGGTGACTACATACACGCACGCACATACACATCATATATATATATATATATATATATATATATATATATATATATATATATATATATATATATATATATATATATATATATATATATATATACATTAAGCAACAAACGTTGTTTAATATCCAATTCGCTCTACTTCGGGAATATCACCGAAGGGGAATGACAGCTGATGAAACGACTCGGTACCTGGGCGACTCGAACGCCCGACAGTACGTATCAACGACTTTCTGAGAGGTGTAAGTTGATACCGACTTTGCCGTACGTATGCCCGTCGAGTGCAGATATGTCTACTTAATATTCGAGTCTCCCAGGTACCGAGTCGTTCATCAGTTATAATTCCCCTTCGGTGACATTCCCGAAGTACAGCGAATTAGATACTGAGCGATATTTTTGGCTTAACGTTTTTGAATAACAAAATGTCACGGTGATGTGATAAAAACTCATATATGTGTATTTATATATATACATATATATGTATGTGTACTTTTTATGTATACACATAATTGTATATATATACACATGTGCATACATATAAATATACATATATATTTATATATATGTATACTTTATATGTATAAACACACACGCACATATCTATATATATATATATCCATGTAAAGTATACATATATATGTATATATATAAAACTATATATTATGTATTTATGTGTACTGTATATGTATACACATATATATATACGCATATGAAAGCCGACGAGAGTCAACTGTGTTAGTGGCCATTCACATTTCACATTCACATTTCACATAAAGTTATTGTCCATAAACACTCCACTATCCAAATAACCTATCACTTGATTTCCCACCGTATATACATTACGTCATTCATGATGTGTCCGGTGTCGTATGAAATTGACCAAAGTTTTGACATTTATGGTTGGAATAGTGATTGGAATAACGGGCAATGGAGCAAGTGCGTACGGGATTCCCGGTTCCACATTTCCGTTGAGTACGCTTGCGTTTTGTTGCGTATGTTGCGTGTGGTATGAATATATGTATGATTCACACGAATTAGGGAAGGATGTTGTCCTTAAGGAATGCACTCTGTGTGTGTTTCAGTTGTTTGGAAGCTTGAATTTCAAGGCAGTGCCCCCGTGGGCTTGTTCCATGTGGGTAGGGTTCATCTTCCGAATAATAATAATATTAATAATAATAATAATAATAATAATTCAAAATACTCATAGTAGCATGAGTCTCCAATTGGAGAAACAAATCCATGTAGATGTACATATATTTTAAGATAGATCTGTACAGAGAGCTGTCTGTACAGATCTATCTTTAAATATATGTCCATCTACATAACTGCGGATTCGTTTCTCAGATAATAATAATAATAATAATAATAATAATATTAATAATAATAATTACTATGAAAGATGCGATAGAGTTAATAAGATCTTCGCTAAAACTTAGTACGGTGGTACAGAGCAAAGCTCTCAAACGCAGACCACCTTAAATTCCAAATAGTGCCAATTTTCGCTCAAGGTGACGGCGACCTGGTCTTTGGCACCTAACCGCGTCGATAATGACAGGATTAGTTGTCATTTCTCATCGCGTGAGCATTTGTCTTAATCAAGAAAAACCTTAATATTTCTTTGTTTATTTTATTCGGAATAATGAAATGAGGCGTTCAGCATTAGAAGGGCCTCTTGCTTCAAAAAAATTTTTTGAGTTATGAGCCATCGAAGTTTTGAAAATTCAACCTGCGCTAATTTCTTTATTTTTCAAGATACAAAGTTGGATTTTGTGTGAGATCAAGTATTTGAGATCAGGAAAAAAGTTGAATTTTTTATGAGATGAAGTATCTGAGATCAGGAAAAAAGTTGAATTTTGTATGAGATGAAGTATTTGAGATCAGGAAAAAAAGTTGAATTTTGTATGAGATGAAGTATTTGAGATCAGGAAAAAAAGTTGAATTTTGTATGAGATGAAATATTTGAGATCAGGAAAAAAAGTTGAATTTTGTATGAGATGAAGTATTTGAGATCAGGAAAAAAAGTTGAATTTTGTATGAGATGACGTATTTGAGATCAGGAAAAAAAGTTGAATTTTGTATGAGATGAAGTATTTGAGATCAGGAAAAGAACAGTATGCATAAAAAATTATAGTTCAATCCCATCACCTTTTTGTGGGGGGGGGGATTATTTTTAAAACTGATTAGGCTTTCTTTAAGAAACACCATTTTCAAAAGTTGGGGAGAGACGCCCTTCCTATGCTATACGCCTAAAATGAGGTTACTTCTGCAGCCGACAGACGATTGCTTGCAAAAGCGCAAATGAAATCAAAGTTAATGAGATACAGTTATTTGGGTACGCCAATCGTAAAAAAATCGGAAGTACCCTTGTAAATTTGTTCATTCATAATCTCACTCTCGGCATTTTCAGGATATTAAGTGTTATGAAATATGATCATTCACCGGAAGTAACGAACTGTTCGTCATGACTTTGGTGGTAGTTTGATGAGCTGTCAATCATACTAGTGACGCCCAAAGTCTGAAAGTTATTTACCATAATAATGGAAGTTATTTACCATAATTACTATGAATAAAGCTCCGTTTTTATCACTGGAGGGGTGGGTAGAGCCTTCGGCTAGCACGCTGTAGGCCCAGCGTTCGACTCTCCGAGCGGCCAATGAAGAATTGGAGGAATTCATTTCTGGTGATAGAAATTCATTTCTCGTCATAATTCCACAATAAGCTGTAGGTCCCGTTGCTAGGTAACCAGTTGGTTCTTAGCCACGTAAAATAAACCTAATCCTTCGGGCCAGCCCTAGGAGAGCTGTTAACCAGCTCAGTGGTCTGGTTAAACTAAGATATACTTTTTCCGTTTTTATCATGACATTACAGTAGTTAATTAAGCTGTATCGAGTGATTCATAACAGAGATAAACTAGCAAGCTGTCAAGTTATCGCAAACGCTGTAGATTGTTGGATTTGAATGTATGAAATTTATTTTAACAATGATTATCAAGTCGAAGCAAAGTGTTTCACAGCGGATAAGCCCCGATGTTGATTGAAATATGCCACACAAGCCGTTGGGCGTATGATAGGGATTTTGTACTTAGTCTTACATTCGTTTTTCGAGCCGAAAACATAAAGTGGATTATACGCCCATGGGAAGGTTTTTATTGCGCCATAATTGCGGTAAGAACTTTTTTTTATTTAATATATAAAAATGTAATTCGGCGTCGGGTATCAGGTTCGTACTGTCACGTAACTGGTCGTGATTGGTGGAGGATTATGTCGTCCAGAAATTAGCGAATGCTTTGATAATATTGAGGGTGTATCATTCGAATTTCTTCCTTTCATTAACTTATTAATACCTAAAGATACAAGAGTGAAATATTTCGGTTGAGGAATTGACAGTTGATTTATAAAGATTCATTGGCATCCTCACTCCGAAATTTCTGTCCCCATTTACGCCTTTCTTCGGTCCCATTTCCACGTCGTGAATGATCTGAAGTAGATTTTGGGGACGGCGAATACATTATGCAAATTGATAACGTGTCTGATACCTGTGGTCTCGCCAATTTCCTCGCATTTCCATGGTTCGTTGCGTGCCTTCGAATTGGGCTTGAGGGCATTGGGAACTGCGTGTGTGTAGTGTGTGTGTGTATGTGTGTGTGCGTGCGTGCGCGCGTGCATACGCGCGAGTGAGCTTGCTCTGCAGATGCAGACGCCGTCACTTCCAGGGAACGTTAACTACCTGCTGATATATTTAGTATTTAGTCTTGCAGGCGCTTGTGCTAATGTTGTCATTCACGACTGCTGAAGAAAACAGGTTATTCATTGCATAATAGAAAGAATAATTATTGATCTCTTTCTTTATCTTTGCGTGCATGTGTGTGTGTGTATTTGAAATATACACACACACACACACACACACACATATATATATATATGTGTGTGTGTGTGTATTTGAAAACACACTCACATATACATACATATATATATGTATATATGTATATGTATATATGTATATATATATATATATATATATATATATATATATTGAAATATATATATTTCAAATTATATATATTTGAATTATTGTTTTCTGCGGAGAGAAGGGACGTCGTGTTTGGGCACTTATTAATAGATGTGTATAGACAGAATATCCCATTTATTCCGAATAAATGTTGATCCCCTATTCATTATCCTGTGTGTAGAAGAGAGAGAGAGAGAGAGAGAGAGAGAGAGAGAGAGAGAGAGAGAGAGAGAGAGAGAGAGAGAGAGAGAGCTCTGGTTCGGCGCAATAACCTCTGTGTTCCATTTATCACCACCCACGCTTAGATGATGCTATTTTTGACTTTTCTCAGCGTCGCGTCCAAGATGCAGGAAGGTGACAGAAATGTTTGTATGGTAGCCTATGGTGAATTCTGCCTGCTTCTGATTGCCACGGCTGACGATCTTTTTTAGATTTGCTTGCGAATCATAGATGAGGCCAAGCACAGTTGCACAGATTTGTACACACACACACGCACACACACACACACGCACACACACACGCCTTGTTAATAACTTGCATGGTTGGTCCGCTGGTTGAGACGTCTAATCTTGCTCTTAATTTCTTTAGTAATTAAAACTAAGCAGGCTGTCCTCGATGTGTGTTACTCTAAGATATATATATATATATATATATATATATATATATATATATATATATATATATATATATATATATATATATATATATATATATATACATATATAAA
>NC_089777.1:15529344-15539344 GCF_040412425.1 Macrobrachium rosenbergii | reverse complement strand
TAATGCCTCTTGTTAGTATATTCCTTGTATATGGCTCTGAGCTGAAATAAAGAATATTATTATTATTATTGTTAATTGAAAGAAATTGCTGCGTCAGCTGCATTCATCTTGTATAGAGTCTTCTCTATTTTCCTTGTAACAGTTTTCTCTCTGTTACTCGCCAGTTGCAGTAACAGAGAAAAACTGTTATAAGGAAAATAGAGAAGACTCTGTACAACATCAGTGCAGCTGATGCAGGAATTTCTTTCAATAGCACTTGCTTGAAAGAGGGACTATTATTATTATTATTATTATTATTATTATTATTATTATTATTATTATTATTATTATTATTATTATTATTACTATTATTATTATTATGTTAGTATAGCATCATTTTCCATGTCACTCTTTCATCATTTCGTAAAGGTTTTAACATTTCCACTAAATTTAACATGCCGTTTAGATTTTATCATATTTTTCGACGGTCTCGTAAAAGTTTTTAAAAAAATATTTTGATTATTGTAAGTTTCATTCATTCCTAATATTCCTTGGTTAACATTTGTTGCTTGTGAATACTTCTGATATTGTGTTTCATTTGCAGTTGTTTATTCAAGTTAAATGCTTAGTTTGTTTTTATATCTTAAGTTACACAATTATTATTAGTTTTCAGTAAAAGAAAACTATTGTGCGGGCTTTGTCTGTCCGTCCGCACTTTATTCTGTCCGCACTTTTTCTGTCCGCCCTCAGATCTTAAAAATTACTGAGGTTTAAGGGCTGCAAATTGGTATGTTGATCATCCATCCTCCAATCATCAAACATACCAAATTGCAGCCCTCTAGCCTCAGTAGTTTTTATTTTATTTAAGGTTAAATGTAACTGTAATCGTATGGCATCTGGTTAAAGTTTCATGGGCCGTGGCTCATACAGCATTATACCGAGACCACCGAAAGATAGATCTATTTTCGGTGGCCTTGATTTTACGCTGTACAGAAAACTCGATTGCGCCGAAGAAACTAAGGAGCATTTTTTTACTTTTTTTATATATTTTTGAAGGGTAAATAACTGAAAAAACTGTTTCATTTCCTAAGAAACTATTTCAGTTCCTGGTTGGTCGAACCGTCGGGTAGGGTAAAGAGAACGAGGTTACCGTTAACCGCACCGTTCCTGTCGGTTCGAATCCCCCCAAGGACGGAAACAGCACCTTCACTTGTTTCCTCTCCCTGTTGGACAGCGTTTCAGAAATGTCAGGAAGTGGGGAAGTTGTAAGGAGGTTCTGTAGATTAACCGAGATAGATATTATATATATATATATATATATATATATATATATATATATATATATATATATATATATATATATATATATATATATATATATATGTATTATATATACATACAGTATATATATAAATATGTATATATATATATATATATATATATATATATATATATATATATATATATATATATATATATTTAATCTAATATATGTAATTGTAATAGTCACAATGCCCTCTTAACTTCTCGAATTCTTCGCGTTATTTTGGATACGCTTGTCACTACAAAGCCTTAAGATCCAAGTGCGAGAAATATGAAGATATTATGAGGACATTGTAGATATTACAATTACATATGTATCTGGTAAAAGTGACCAGTAGACTCTACACACATACATATATATATATATATATATATATATATATATATATATATATATATATATATATATATATATATATATATATATATATAAAATGCTTTCAGCCGCACTCTTACTTCCTGAACGTTTTTCTCTATATACTCCTAATCTCCTCTGTCCTTCTCTACTCTGGAAGGTTGGTGCCTCTTCCCTCCCCTTCCGCGGCCAGTTTCCTTGGATTTGGTGATTCATTATGTTCCGGTGGTTTATAGTCTCTGTGGGGTTCGTGGTTCAAGGGCTCGCTGATTCATTTCGTGGTCGGCTTGTTATCTCGATATTTGTTGATCGCTGGTCGAGATGGCCACGGATTTATATGGCCTGCGTCCTTCCCTCCCTCCCACTCTCCAGGGCGGGTCTTGGGGAGGGACCATTGCTGACTTTTTTCCCATTACTTTTTTTGTGCTTCGTGTGTTCCCCCCCCCCCCCCTTTGTGGAGATTGTTTGTTCCTTTGTCCCTTTAGATTGTTTCTTTCTTTGCTGCTATTTATTTAGCGCGTATCCGGTATTGTGGTTGTAGATGCGGTCGAGGAGATTGTTTGTCCCTTTGCAGTGTTGTATTTGTTTGTGCGTGTTCGCTGTTGTGGTTGTAGATTCTGTTAGAATTATAGATTTGGAGTCGATTACTTCAAATTTCGGCAGCTGTATTTAATTTCTTGATCACTGAAGAGCGTTCCTTTTTTTTGCATCTTAATTTTCAAATGTTATTTTGTCAGTAATATTAATAAACATCTTCTGTCGTGTTTTATCATTGTCACCGTGTAATGGGAGGTATGTTAAAATCAGTCATTATGCCAAAGCAGCGATTCTCAAACTGGGTGCAGCAAGATTGTCATGAATTTTGTTGTGGCTAAATCTTCTCAATGAACATTTGTAAAAGAAAAGTTTGCAGAAGTCTCCATATAATATTATCAGTGTGTCTACTCTAATACATTAACAAATATGTATATGTATATATATTATATATATGTACGTACATATACACCTATATATAAAAAAAAGATTGAGAACCGCTGTGCCGAAGGATCGCAAACATTCATTAGATGCAAGTTACCTCGGGACCAGTGATGGCTGTCACGCCAAATTTTAATTATAGTTACATGAGTAAACAGAATCAAATGAAATGCATTGTGCATTCGATTTATGGGTTTGGTCATTTTACTGGAGTGAAGCTTTCAAAGCCCTAATTGTTGATTTTCTTTTGTTTTAAGTTAATTATACTTTTTCATAATGTTCCAAAGTATACACACCGTAAGGGGGCGGTTGGGTAGTGCCGTTAGTGCGCCTCATGTGGTGCACTGTAGGCGTTACTAAAGGCTCTTTGCAGCGTCCCTTCGGCACCTAGCTGCAACCCCTTTCATTCATTTTACTGTACCTCCTTTCATATTATCTTAATTCCATCATGCTGTCCACCCTCTCCTAACAATTATTTCATAGTGCAACTGCTTTGAGGTGTTCCTCCTGTTACACCTTTCAAACCTACCTACTCTCAATTTCCTTTCCACCGCTGAGTGACCTCATAGGTCCCAGTGCTTGGCCTTTGGCCTAAACTCTATAATCCATCCCATTCCGAAGGCTATACACTTTTTCATTAAAACTTCAGAAAATTAGGGGGAAGAATCAGGATAGGCAAATTTAATTTGACCTCTTTTCAGACGTTTTCCTGATTCTTAAAGTTATCCATGATTTCATTTAACGTCCAGATTTAAAAATTTATCCGGAGGATTTGCACTCGAAATGAATATGAAAGGTTAAGGAAAAGAAAAACCTGTGTGCGGTGGGCGCTGGTCTTTACTTATCTGTGTATATTGTGGTATCCCATCCATATGAATGAACGTATGGAAGCTCGACCCAGACTAATATTGGGTTTGTCTCGTTTTCCAAGGGCTCTCCCACCTCCATTTTTTCTCTCTCTCTCTCTCTCTCTCTCTCTCTCTCTCTCTCTCTCTCTCTCTCTCTCTCTCTCTCTCTCTCTCTCTCTCTCTCGATTTATTCCCGTAGAGGAATTTCTCTTCCTTCGTCTTGGAAAATTCTCCGGCCTTCTGTTTGCTTCTCAGCTCCTACTTTCATTTGCTCCGAACAGAGGTCCTCCTCAGCCTTCTAGCCCTCCTCCCCCTTCTAGTCTTCCTCACCCTTCTAGTCCTCCTCCCCCTTCTAGTCTTCCTCAGCCTTCTAGTCTTCCTCAGCCTTCTAGTCCTCCTCACCCTTCTAGCCCTATGAATGAATGGGAAAAATGGCACAGAAAATGTTCAAGATTTGGTGATTGGGTTGGGCGGAAGAAGAGTTCCTCTCTCTCTCTCTCTCTCTCTCTCTCTCTCTCTCTCTCTCTCTCTCTCTATTTTTATACTATACATTATATAACCACAGATGTGTAAATCCATTTGTTAATAGATTAATAAGACATCCATCTCTCTCTCTCTCTCTCTCTCTCTCTCTCTCTCTCTCTCTCTCTCTCTCTCTCTCTCTCTCTCTCTCTCTCTCTCTTATTTTACTGTACATTATATAACCACAGATGTGTAAATGCATTTGCTAACAGAATACTAAGGCATCCATCTCTCTCTCTCTCTCTCTCTCTCTCTCTCTCTCTCTCTCTCTCTCTCTCTCTCTCTCTCTCATTTTATACTATTCATTATATAACCACTGATGTGTAAATACCATATGTTAACAGATTACTAAGGCATCCATCTCTCTCTCTCTCTCTCTCTCTCTCTCTCTCTCTCTCTCTCTCTCTCTCTCTCTCTCTCTCTCTCTCATTTTTATACTATGTATTATATAACCACAGATGTGTAAATGCATTTGTTAACAGATTACAAAGACCTCTCTCTCTCTCTCTCTCTCTCTCTCTCTCTCTCTCTCTCTCTCTCTCTCTCTCTCTCTCTCTCTCTCTCGTAAGGCAAATTGTGAGGGTGTATCTGTTTTCTCATCGATGAGCAAGGCACGTTCTCCATTTTATACCGTCTTCTTTTTTTCATCTGTAGCTCCGTGTTCGGGACTTTTCTTTTAGTCAGTAGCATCGTGATGTAATACCCAGCCTGCGAACATGATTCTCTCTCTCTCTCTCTCTCTCTCTCTCTCTCTCTCTCTCTCTCTCTCTCTCTCTCTCTCTCTCAAAACTGTTGCTTATAATTACGGTAATGTTCAAGGCTGTATATATCAACTAACATCCCTTCTCTCTCTCTCTCTCTCTCTCTCTCTCTCTCTCTCTCTCTCTCTCTCTCTCTCTCTCTCTCTCTCTCTCTCTCAAAACTATTGCTCATAATTACGATAATGTTCAAGGCTGTATATATCATCTAACATCCCTTCTCTCTCTCTCTCTCTCTCTCTCTCTCTCTCTCTCTCTCTCTCTCTCTCTCTCTCTCAAAGCTGTTGCTCATAATTACGATCATGATCAAGACCGTATATATCATATAACATTCCTCCTCTCTCTCTCTCTCTCTCTCTCTCTCTCTCTCTCTCTCTCTCTCTCTCTCTCTCTCTCTCTCTCTCTTAAAACTGTTGCTCATAATTACGATAATGCTCAAGGTCGTATATATCCTCTAACAGTCCTTCTCTCTCTCTCTCTCTCTCTCTCTCTCTCTCTCTGCTCATAAATGTTACAATTTTAAAAATTCATCGAAGGATATTTTTATTAAATTCCATCCATCTCTCTCTCTCTCTCTCTCTCTCTCTCTCTCTCTCTCTCTCTCTCTCAAAACTGTTGCTCATAAATGTTACAATTGTAAGAACCAAATCTTCCGCACATGATTCATCGAAGGATATCTTTATTAAATTCCATCTCTCTCTCTCTCTCTCTCTCTCTCTCTCTCTCTCTCTCTCTCTCTCTCTCAAAACTGTTGCTCATAAGTGACACAATTGTAAGAACCAAATCTTCCGCACGTGATTCATCGAAGAATATTTTTATTTAAACTCAACGGACCTTGAAATTTTTTCAAGTAAATGTCTATGCGAGTGGCATTCTTAGTTGTCTGATAGAATTCTAAACGACATTGCTCTGTGAGAGATCGCGCAGAATGCGCAGATAAAGCATTTCCATGAATAATGGCAGCTATACTTTCTTTGGAGCGGTGCCTTAGACAATAAATGCTACTGCTTGAATTATAGTGGCCTTTGGCTACTGCCCAGCCAATGTAGTAATGGTGATATATGGAATGCCGTATTTCAGTAGTTCCCGGGCGGAGATCAGGTTCTCCAATATATATGTGTGTATATATATATATATATATATATATATATATATATATATATATATATATATATATATATATATATATATATATATATATATATATATATATATATATATATATATATGTGTGTATATATATATATATATATATATATATATATGTATATATATATATATATATATATATATATATATATATATATATATATATATATATATATATATATATATATATATGAGCGTGTGTGTTTGCGTATGTATTGTACTGTACAGTAGTTTCAGTAACTTTCATATCACTGGAGAAAACTAATAATTAGTACATTAGCTTTTGAAAGCTATCCTTACAATATAAGAGGTATTATTAAATTTTAAAATACGAGTATGTCTGCCGCTGCTAAACACAGTTCCGGAAATTGTGATTAATCAACCTGCCTGCAATTGAAATCGTACTTAGCCGAATAACGTTTTGTGTACAGATGCCTGAACAAAGTGTCTATATTAGGAAAACACTGCATATTTTACTTTTAAAAATTGCTTTTTTTTTTTAACAAGCTTGTTGGCGTGCGCTGGAACCCGGCGCTGCTGTCTCCCATTCCCTCCCGATCCCCTACCTACCCGTCCCCACCCGGGTCGGACAAACAGGTTTGCAGGAGGAGGGTGGATGTCTCCCCTACCCTCCCATTCCACTACCTACCCCGCCCCCACCCAGGGCGAACAAACAGTTTAGCAGGAGGAAGGTTGGTGTCTCCCCTACCCTCCCGATCCCCTACCTACCCCGCTCCAAACGGGGTGGACAAACCGGTTTGCATGGGATGGGTGGCTGTGTCATGTCCACTCGGATTTTATTATTATATAGATTGAGAAACATGGCGTTCAGAAACCGCATCTGTACGTTTGGGAACAGCATTTTATCCTAAGACACAGGGCATCATCTCCCGAGAGAACGAATTCAGGGGGCCACAGGCAGAGCGGAGCGGCCATCGACGCATGAAAGGGTCTGAATTCCCTCCGCAGATGACGTTTCATTGTTTGTGTCGGGAAATTCGAGATCCCTCGGCGGATGAGTGCGCTCCGGCGTGGAACAGGCGGCGGCTGCTTCTAAAATGGAATGGAATCATCCGCTCATTTATGAATTCCGTTTCGCTGTGATGATTCGCTAAATGTCGGAACTGCCACCCCGCCTCCCACCCCCTTCTCCTATTTGTAATGGTTCCTGGATGCGTTCTTTTGTGTTTTGGAAATCGGTCCTTTCTGGAAAGAGATCAGATCTGTTGGTCACATTCACCGATTCGTGTTCTGTCGTGGTCGCGGCGATCTCTCTAACTTCTCTTTAACTTAATCATTTTAGACGCGCTTTTCTGTGGAAATCTCGAAAGCGCTGTAGAAGTGAATGAAGAAGTTGTCCTTCTCAAGTGGGGTTCGAACCTTGTTGGCAGAAGACTGTATTATGACGGTTTAGTTTCTGCCCTTTGTGAATGTTAATTCATGATCACTGTCTTAACCTTGCAGCTCATTTTTTTTTTTTTTATTTTAGATTAGATTTCATTAATGTAATTTGCTCTTACCATAATTTCTATATATGTAACTCTCTCTCTCTCTCTCTCTCTCTCTCTCTCTCTCTCTCTCTCTCTCTCTCTCTCTCTCTCTCTCTCTCTCTCTCAGTACTTGAAAATGCACGTAGAAATTATCGTCAATTTTCTTGTTTCCGTCTCTCTCTCTCTCTCTCTCTCTCTCTCTCTCTCTCTCTCTCTCTCTCTCTCTCTCTCTCTCTCTCTCTCTCTCAATAGCATTACTACATATTAAAGAATATGTTACCGTGTCAGGTTGGTTAGCAGGCATTTATTTTGAAATAATATCACTACATATTAAAGAACACGTGTCTCATATACGGTAATCTTTTCTCTTTACAGGTGAGTGTCTCAACAAAGACCTTGTTGTCAACCACAGGAAATTCTAGTCTGGGAGAGCCGTGGAATGGTATGTTTTTTTTTTTTATTTGTCTTTTTAGACTGTCATTTTTGCCATTTTTTAATCTCCTGCACAGTGATTCCAAGTGTCTCTTTGACAGGCCAGTCTTATTTTCACGGCCGTCTGTCAGACCCCTTTCCTGCACACTCTTATCACATTTATCTATGTGGATTTCCGTTGTAAGTGTGATTGTCACACGCTAAAGGGTGAACCTTATGTATGATTTGTTGAGGCTTTACGTTTCTAGCTTTAGACGATTGAGGTTTTACTTTTCCTGCTTTAGAGAATTGAGGTTTTACTTTTCCTGCTTTAGAGAATTGAGGTTTTACTTTTCCTGCTTCAGAGAATTGAGGTTTTACTTTTCCTGCTTTAGAGAATTGAGGTTTTACTTTTCCTGCTTTAGAGAATTGAGGTTTTACTTTTCCTGCTTTAGAGAATTGAGGTTTTACTTTTCCTGCTTTAGAGAATTGAGGTTTTACTTTTCCTGTTTTAGAGAATTGAGGTTTTACTTTTCCTGCTTTGGAGAGTTGAGGTTTTACTTTTCCTGCTTTAGAGAATTGAGGTTTTACTTTTCCTGCTTTAGAGAATTGAGGTTTTACTTTTCCTGCTTTGGAGAGTTGAGGTTTTACTTTTCCTGCTTTAGAGAATTGAGGTTTTACTTTTCCTGCTTTAGAGAATTGAGGTTTTACTTTTCCTGCTTTAGAGAATTGAGGTTTTACTTTTCCTGCTTTAGAGAATTGAGGTTTTACTTTTCCTGCTTTAGAGAATTGAGGTTTTACTTTTCCTGCTTTAGAGAATTGAGGTTTTACTTTTCCTGCTTTAGAGAATTGAGGTTTTACTTTTCCTGCTTTAGAGAATTGAGTTTTACTTTTCCTGCTTTAGAGAATTGAGGTTTTAATTTTCCTGCTTTAGAGAATTGAGGTTTTACTTTTCCTGCTTTAGAGAATTGAGGTTTTACTTTTCCTGCTTTAGAGAATTGAGGTTTTAATTTTCCTGCTTTAGAGAATTGAGGTTTTACTTTTCCTGCTTTAGAGAATTGAGGTTTTAATTTTCCTGCTTTAGAGAATTGAGGTTTTACTTTTCCTGCTTTAGAGAATTGAGGTTTTACTTTCCCTGCTTTAGAGAATTGAGGTTTTACTTTTCCTGCTTTAGAGAATTAAGGTTTTACTTTTCCTGCTTTGGACAGATAGAGGAAGAGATGGCAAGTCATTCGAGGGGTGATGTTGATGCAGGGAAATATTCATACTGTTTTTAGTTTTCTGTAAAAGAAAAGTATTGACATATCTTTGTCTGTACGTCCGCATTTTTTCTGTCCGCCCTCGGATCTCAAAAACTACTGAGCCTAGGGAGCTGTAAATTGGTATGTTGATCATCCACCCTCCAGTCATCAAACATTCCAAATTGCAGTCCTGTAGCCTCAATAGTTTTTATTTTATTTAAGGTTAAAGTTAGCCATAATCCTGCTTCTGGCAACGGTACAAGATAAGCCAATACCGGGCCGTGGTTATTAAAGTTTCATGTGCCGTGGCTCATACAGCATTTTACCAAGACCACCTAAAGATAGATATATTTTCGGTGGCCTTGATTACACGACGTACAGAAAACTAGATGCGCCGAAGAAACTTGGGCACATTTTCCACTTGTATACTTTTTTCCTCACGTTCAAATCGTCTTGTTGCTATTTGTTGTTTACTGAGTTATTCAATAAAAGTTTTAAACAAGTAGAGTTCTGAGTTCATACGTGGAACGCCTGTTATTTTTAGAGAGCTTTTCAGTTATTGTAATTGTGGGCGTTTTTTCTTACACAAGTATCTTCCGACTTATGTACACAGCGGGGCTGTTTATTTTAATATTCACACAGCGTGCTTTGCCCAGTAATTGTACCTCCCCGTAGGGGGCTAGTGCCGTCAGTGCACCTCATGCGGTGCACTGTAGACATTACTCAAGGTTCTTTGCAGCGTCCCTTCCTTAGGCCCCTAGCTTCAACCCTGTTATTCCTTTTACTGTACCTCCGTTCATATTCTCGTTCTTCCATCTGACTTTCCACCCTCTCTGACAGTTGTTTCGTAGTGCAATTGCTGTGAGGTTTTCCTCCTGTTACACCTTACTGTCAGTTTCCGTTTCAGCACTGAATATGTCCTCAAAGGTCCCAACGCTTGGCCCTTGGC
>NC_089777.1:15509344-15524344 GCF_040412425.1 Macrobrachium rosenbergii | reverse complement strand
TTCCTCTATTCGGCATCTAATGTTTGCAGCTCGTTTCATTTCCCTTTTAGTGTGTAAGGCGTTTTGCAAGGGATATCTAACTAATAATTATTTTATTACAATCCATCATGTCTCGTACCTATGGTGAAAATTTCACATTTCTTGATTCTGTTGTATCACAGTATTTCTTTACCGGTAAAAATAATCTTTAATGCTCTCAAGTAATGTTTTTAGTTTTCTGTAAAAGAAAACTATTGTGCCGGCTTTGTCTGTACGTCCGCACTTATTCTGTCTGCACTTTTTCTGTCCGCCCTCAGATCTCAAAAACTACTGAGGCTAGAAGGCTGCCAATTGGTATGTTGATCATCCACCCTCCAATCATCAAACATACCAAATTGCAGCCATCTAGCCCCAGTAGTTTTTATTAGATTAAAGGTTGAAGTTAGCCATAATCGTTCTTCTGGCAACGATATAGTATAGGCCACCACTGGGCCGTAGTTAAAGTTTCATGGGCCACGGCTCATACAGCATTATACCGAGACCACCTAAAGATAGGTCTATTTTCGATGGCCTTGATTATACGCTGTAGCGGCTGTACAGAAAACTCGATTGCGCCGACGAAAGTTCGGCACAATTTTTACTTGTTGGGTCTTACAAGCGCTATGAAAGATTGCGCCTATTTTATTAAGAGGAGCTGAAGATTTTTTGTTTTTCCTGTGGTTAACGTAGTGCCGTTCAGTGATAGAGAATCTCTCTCTCTCTCTCTCTCTCTCTCTCTCTCTCTCTCTCTCTCTCTCTCTCTCTCCGAAAAGCGATTGTATTAAGAGAAGCTGAAGATTTTTTGTTTTTCTTCTGGTTAATGTAGTGCCGTTCAGTGATAGAGAGTCTCTCTCTCTCTCTCTCTCTCTCTCTCTCTCTCTCTCTCTCTCTCTCTCTCTCTCTCGAAAAGCGATTGTATTAAGAGAAGCTGAAGATTTTTGTTTTTCTTTAGGTTAACGTAGTGCCGTTCAGTGATAGAGAGTCTCTCTCTCTCTCTCTCTCTCTCTCTCTCTCTCTCTCTCTCTCTCTCTCTCTCTCTCTCTCTCTCTCCGAAAAGCGATTGTATTAAGAGAAGCTGAAGATTTTTTGTTTTTCTTCTGGTTAATGTAGTGCCGTTCAGTGATAGAGAATCTCTCTCTCTCTCTCTCTCTCTCTCTCTCTCTCTCTCTCTCTCTCTCTCTCTCTCTCTCTCTCTCTCTCTCTCCGAAAAGCGAATAAGTCTCCAAATGCAAAAATGAAGCAAAGGAAGAAGCCAGCTAAATTGAAAACCTGATCCAGCGGGTGGATAGGATCTCTGGGTGGATTTGAAAACGGCATTCTTCAATAGAGCTCGAAAATGGGTCCCCTCACGTCCCCTCGCGCCCCCCCCTCCAGGAATGGATCCCCTGTGGGGGTGTAGAGAGGAGATGAAAAATGGCAAAAGAGGTAACCGAGGCAAAAAAAAAAGAATAAAAAAAAAAGGCGACCAAAGCAGTGAGGTTGATAAATTCCAAAAGGAGTAGAATGTGACCGAATTGTGTTTATATATATATATATATATATATATATATATATATATATATATATATATATATATATATATATATATATATATATATATATATATATATATATATATATATATATATATATATATATATATATATATATCTACATACATATATATATATATACATATATTCGTTCATATAGTGTATATATATAAATGTCGTGTATGTATTTAATGTACGTATAAAGTATTCTAAATGAATAATAATCCCAGGGATCTTAACACATTACGCGAACATCGTGAGTCATGCTAATTACTGTTCAAGAAAAATCAGTCTAATGAACGGGCCATTTACAGAAGCTTCCTTGCTTAATTTTCTAAGAGCATAACATAGGCATTTACTACAATAAAGCTGTATTAGTTGCAAAGTAATACTTCGATATTTATAACTGGTCGATTTTTCTTTTGCAGTTCTGATGGCCGGGTGAATGTAGCCTTAGGCTCACAGGCATTCTCGTCTAGGCTTTTCCGACGCTTGCCATTAATCGGTAATGGACAGTTGCCTTCCTCCTCCTCCTCCTCCTCCTCCTCCTCCTCCTCCTCCTCCTCCTCCTCCTCCTCCTCCTCCTCCTCACAGACATTCTCATCTATGCTTTTCCGACGCTTGTCATTAATCGGTAATGGACAATTGCCTTCCTCCTCCGCCTCCTCCGCCTCCTCCTCCTCCTCCTCCTCCTCCGCCTCCTCCTCCTCCTCCTCCTCCTCCTCCTCCTCCTCCTCCTCCTCCTCCTCCTCCTCCTCCTCCTCACAGACATTCTCATCTATGCTTTTCTGACGCTTGCCATTAATCGGTAATGGACAATTGCCTTCCTCCTCCTCCTCCTCCTCCTCCTCCATCCGTGCCAGAGGATTACTGACCTCGGGACCAGGGCAGATTAGGCTGTTTTTAGGTTCCGCTGTGTTATCAGTCCGTTCCGTTTACAAAGTGAATGCTGTCCCCATCTCCCGCCAAATGCATTTTCTGTAGATATTTAAAAGTCGGTGACAAGCAATCCTGGCCGGCCGTTACTGCCAGTTAATTGAACATATCTTAAGACAACTTTTACGGACTGGATGCCTTCCCTTGTTACTGGACGCGTGCCAGGACCGGAGCAATTAGGGCCTTCTTCTGGATCAGATGGCCCCAGAGACTCGGTAGACATTGCTTTCGGGTTTATTTACTGTGCACGTGCGGACTGCAGGTTTTGCAACTGCTGGGAAAAGTCGTGTATAGATCAAATCAGATTTTTCTTAATGGTGGAGCCTGAGAAATGCGGGATGATTGTGTTATGTTCGTCAAGAAAGAAAAAAAAAATAAGTAAAAAATGCGCCGAAGAAATCGAGTTTTCTGTACAGCCGCTACAGCTTACAATCAAGGCCACCGAAAATGGATCTATATTTCTGTGGGTTTCGGTAGAATGCTGTATGAGTCATGAAACTTTAACCACGGCCCGGTGGTGGCGTATCCTATATCGTTGCCAGAAGCAAGAATATGGCTAACTTCAACCTTAAATCAAATAAAAACTACTGAGGCTAGACGGCTGCAATTTGGAACGTTTGATGATTGGAGGGTGGATGATCAACATACCAATTTGCAGCCTTCTAGCTTCGGTAGTTTTTTTAAGATCTGAGGGCGGACAGAAAAAGTGCGGATGGACAGACAAAGCCGGCACAATAGTTTTCTTTTACAGAAAACTAAAAAGTACTTTGACACTAGGCACCTTATTAGATAGTCGAAGCATTTGATGTTCGGGCCCTTTAACGAATTTGATTTTATGCCGAGAGGGAGAATTTTTCTGGATTTTCAGGAAGTGATATTGCTTTCTTATCTTTCATACACAGCAGAGCGTGCGTGTATAGATATGTACTGAATTATCACGGAAACATAAACAGGTATTGTAGAAGCGACAGCTGTGTTGTTACCCTTCCATATTTTTTATTTCTTGCGATTATTATTATTATTATTATTATTATTATTATTATTATTATTATTATTATTATTATTATTGAATGGCAAGAACAGAACGTATTGGTATACTGGCAGAGGTCTCTCATTATTGATTAGCAAGAACAACACGTATTGATATACTGGCAGAAGACTCTCATTATTGAATGGCGAGAACAGAACGTATTGGTATATTGGCAGAGGTCTCTCGTTATTGAATGGCAGAAACAGAACGTATTGGTGTACTGACAGAGGTCTCTCATTATTGAATGGCGAGAACAGACCGTATTGGTATATTGGCAGAGGTCTCTCAATATTGAATGGGAAGACTAGAACGTATTGGTATATTGGCAGAGGTCTCTCATTATTGAATGGCAAGAACGGAACGTATTATTGATTGGCAAAAGCAGAACGTATTGATGTACTGGCAGAGGTCTCTCCACATCAAATAAATAGAACGAGGTCTCTGAAGACATTTTGGCAGAGGCCTTTAGAGCCTCTAGAAGGAAAGACTTTGATTATTTTGTGGCAAGTCTTTCTCTGTTGAATAACGAAGAACGGAAGGCACTGATGACAGCGGCGTACTTGACAGTATTCCTCTCCGATATTTCCCCAATGAAAAAAGGCTTCATAAACGTATCAATTTGATAGCAACGCCGGGAGCCCATGAAGATAAAACAAGTGTATTTATGTTGTATACCTGGAAAGTATTCAGTGTAGCTCCCTTAACTGTGAGAAAATTCTCTCTCTCTCTCTCTCTCTCTCTCTCTCTCTCTCTCTCTCTCTCTCTCTCTCTCTCTCTCTCTCTCTCTCTCCGGGTTTTTCGTCCGGATTCTCAGCCGGAAATAGCGGTAACTTCGCCGTCCGTGGATGTGACGACATCAGCATACAGGCCACCCTTTGAAGCTAATCCATTCCAGGCCCTTGGAATCTGGAATGGAAGCGAGTGGGAATTGGCCGCGGAGACACTAGGAGGTCAGGGAAGCACGAGAGGAGAAAGTTCGAGAAAATGAATCCAAATGCGGATCGGGGAGGAAAGCGACGAGGTAAGTGAAGAAAAATGGAGAAGAAGAAAAATACCGGAAAGTGGAAGAAAGTAGAGGAAAGAAATGAAGGGAAAAGTGAAAAGGCAGGAGGAGGAGGAAGAGGAAACGCGTCACGAAGAGAGAAAATGACTTGACCCAATCAGGATGGTTCTGCTGCTCTCCGAGTCCCTTATGAAATATATCTCTCGCGAATAGAATCGACCGAACTTTATTTTTCTACCGAATCGTGGGACCTGGTTGATATTTTTCTGGATTGCTGTATTGATGTACTTTCTCTGCTTGATGCTGTTGCTCCAACGTACTTTTCTCAACCCTTTCCTAACAGTTGATTCATAGTGCAACTGTCAAATTTTCAGTTTCAGCGCTGAATGACCTCGTAGGTCCCAGTGCGTGGCCTTTGGGCTAAAGTCTATATTCAGTCCACCTTCCCCTAACAATAATTGATTCATAGTGCAACTGCGAGGTTTTCCTCCTGTTAGACATTTCAGACCTTCTCTTGTCAATTTCCGTTTCCTCGTAGGTCCCAGTGCTTGGCCTTTGCCCAAAATTCTATATTCAGTTCAGTTCAATTTGATGCCGTTGCAACATTCGTAACACATACGTCTGCAAAGTGATGGTTTATTTCTACACGTTTCATTAGGCTTTGATTTGGTACGTGGCCTGTAAGACCAAGTAATAGAGGCCAGGTTTCCCCTGATTCTAAGTTATTCAGAATTCTCTTTACTTTCTGAAGACCGTCCATTAGTTTATCAGGCGGTCGACTGATTTTACACCTAAGGCTGGCTGGGTTTGCATCCGCTGGGGGGGCGGACGCCGAAATTTAACGAGTGAAGGAATGTGTAGCACATATCGGCGAGGAAATAATTAGAAAAGTCGGAAGGGAAGGCAGAGTGAATAGGAGCCAAATTGAAATTTGGCGTTGAATGCGATCGTTTTGGGCTGCAAAGGTTAGGGGTGAAGAAATCGGGTGTTGTTTCACTTTGTCTGGAATTGGTTGTGAATGTTGGGACATTTTGTTGTGGTTACCAGGGTGTTATATATACAGTATGTGTATATATATATATATATATATATATATATATATATATATATATATACACACGAGTATACATATACATATAATATATTTACTAAAAGGACCTCATTCAAGCTGGATGGTATCTGATGGAGTATTTATTTATTCAGAAAAAGAAATACTCCATTAGATACCATCCAGTTTGAATGAAGTTTTTTAGTAATTCTACTATTGCACGGAACAATTGTGTATGTGATAAAGTTAACACATAATATATATATGTGTGTGTATGTGGATGTATATTTTTGTAAATATATATACATATATAGGAGTATACATGTATACATGTATATTATATGCTTATATAATATATAATATACAGACAAAATATAACAGACCTGCTTTATACCCATTATATACCCACTGACTGGCGGTTTTGTTAGCAAATGATTTACCACAGTCAGTATGTGTCCGTCGACATAGGGCAACAGGTTGACGGGGCGAGGCTTCGAGGTCTAAAAAGATGGGTTGGAATGAGCGGAGGAAACGGAGAAAAATCACGGGAGGTGAATCAACTTCCCGGGAGGCGAGTTTGCATTTTGGGGGATTTTTGTGCAGATGAAATACAGTATTTTGTTGTGTGTGTGTGTGTATGTGTGCGTTCCGGAAAGTGCGAGAGAGAGAGAGAGAGAGAGAGAGAGAGAGAGAGAGAGAGAGAGAGTGCTGATGTCGAATTTAAATTTCGCTACAGAATCAAAACACATGTGCAAGGAATTAAGTATATTATTCATGGACAGTGTTATCCACTCGGACGAGGCGGTATGGTGTCTCGATAATTTTTACCAATGAAGTTCTGTTCCTCGACCTTGGGATGTTATTGTGTTGATACAGTTTGATATTGTGCGTCTTAATAACGCCCTTGTGTCGGTTAATAAAAAGCCGGCGTGGCCTTGTGTCATTTCAAAAAGAAACTTCGCTGTCCTTGTATTGGTTAATAAGAAGCCTCCCTGTCCTTGAGTTAATTAATAAGATGCTTTTCTGTCCTTATTTCCTTGTGTCATTTAATAAGAAGCCTCACTGTCCTTGAGTTGGTTAATGAGATGCTTTTCTGTCCTTATTTCCTTGTGTCATTTAATAAGAAGCCTTCCTGTCCTTGAGTTGGTTAATAAGATGCTTTTCTGTCCTTATTTCCTTGTGTCATTTAATAAGAAGCCTCACTGTCCTTGAGTTGGTTAATGAGATGCTTTTCTGTCCTTATTTCCTTGTGTCGCGTAATAAGAAGCCTCACTGTCCTTGAGTTGGTTAATGAGAAGCCTCCCTGCCTTTGTGCCGATTAGTCAGAAACTTGCCTATTCCCTTTTGAGTTAATAAGAAACTTCCTTGACCTCGTGTCGGTTACTAAGAAGCATTACTGTTCTATTTTCGGTTAATAATATTACCTCCCTGTCTCTTTGTCGGTAATGAGAAGTCTCCCTCTCTCACGTTGTTAAGAAACTTAGGTATACTCGCTCCCGTTATATATATATATATATATATATATATATATATATATATATATATATATATATATATATATATATATATATATATATATATATACACACACACATACATACATACATATATATTCCAACTTGTTGGTCCAGTTGCCAGTTAGTTGCTTTTATTTGCATTGATATTAAATACTCTTCCCTTTGACAGACTTGTCTGTGTAATATAGCCACACACTTTCAGCTGCTCGACGTATTCAGCTTTAAGGGAAATAATATATATCGGATTGCATACCCATAGGAAACGCATCACTGATTTGAATGTATGAGGCACGAAGAAGGTGCCATAGGAAATGCTTCTCTGATTTGAATATATGAGATGCAATAGGGTTCAGGCAGGTGTTTACAGTGGATTTCAATGTAATCCTCTATGTTCACATATTACGCATATGCAGTATTCAGTTTCTCGGGTAGCACTCCTCACTTCTTGTTTGTGATGCATGTAAGGGATTTATACGTGAGGATTTGTCTATTTGGAATTCTCCAAATCAATGCTGATTTCTACATACGAGGTGCCGTAAACATTACGGATTCTTGTAGATGTAGGAACATTTTGGGCCAGTCTAGAAAAGTTTTTATTCAGTTTGAAGCAGGATTATATTTATTCTTTTTTCTATATCAAACATTTTATTGGCATTGCGGTCTATGCAGTTTGATTTGCCGATGATTTATGAATGTTGTGTTTAAACTGGAACCTTATATTTATTCTTTTTCTATATCAAACGTTTTATTGGTATTGGGATCTGTACAATTTGATTTGCCAATGATTCACGAACGTTTATAACTGGAACCTTGGTAATGTTTTTTCCCGTAAAACATTATGGAATAATGGTACATACGGAATAACGGTATATTATGGAAAACGGTACATACAGAATAACGGTACATTATGGAATGACGATACATATACCTGTTTTCCTGTACTTCTGGCAACAGGGGTTTGTGTATTTTTTTTTTTTTTCTTTTGGTATGGGGCGTTTCCTTGAAAACGCAGAATGTCTCTTGTGTTGACCTGAGCAGATTGTTACGAACGCGGTTGTTGGTCGATTGCTTTGTTGAAGGAAGAGAGAGAGAGAGAGAGAGAGAGAGAGAGAGAGAGAGATGCTACACAAGAGCTATCAGGGCCGATGCATTAACAAGGTAAACCTCATCCAACAAGGTTGAGCTCCCTAGGGTTCTAGTGCCGTCAGTGCACCTCGCGTGGTGCCCCGTAGGCGTTACTTAAGGCTCTTAGCAGCGTGTCTTCGGCTCCTAGCTGCAACCCCCTCTCATTCCTTTTACTGTACCTCCATTCATATTACCTTTCTTTCATCTTGCTATCCACCCTCTCCTAACAATTATTTCATAGTGCAACTGCTTTGAGGTTTTCCTCCTGTTACGCATTTCAAACCTTTTACCCTCAGTTTCCCTTCCAGCGCTGAATGACGTCATAGGTCGTAGTTCTTAGCCTTTGGCCTAAACCCTATATTCCATTCCATTCCAACAAGGGTGAGTCCATTCATCAGAAACTACATCAGTTATAATCGTTCCTTGGAATAATCCATAATGCAGACTAGTAGATTTTGCCTGTATTCATCTCTAGTGTGTTTGCCTGCCCCTGTTCCAAGGAATTTTTTCCCTGGCGTTTCTCGGAAAATTTCCCTTCATGCTGGACGCTGAAAGGGCTGAGCTCTGCCCCTATCCCCACTTGTTACTTGGAATTTCTCTGTCCTTTGTCGATATTTGTGTGTGTGTGTGTGTGTGTGTGTGTGTGTGCGTGTGTGCAGAGCTTCTGTAGTTGATGTTTCTGTTCCCAAATATTTTCTATTATATTTTCTGGTAGTGAGGACTTAAACTGATATGATATGGAAGTAAGAGATATTAAATTAGTTTCTCTCTCTCTCTCTCTCTCTCTCTCTCTCTCTCTCTCTCTCTCTCTCTCTCTCTCTCTCTCTCTCTCAATTTCTTTCGAAGAATAATACTACCGTAGCAGCTATTTGAGTTAAACATTCTTTTCAGGTAAAGCGTTTTCCGTTATTATTTAAGAGCCATTTCAAAGAAGAAATAGCTTCATTTTTAAGAAAAGCTCGTTCGGACATCCTTGCTGTTTAAACGCTGGCTTTCGCTGCAGCAGGTCACAGCACTCGGCAGAGGGTGTATTACTGACTTTTTATTGGTTTTCTGTAAAATAAAACTATTGAGATGGCTATTTGGCTACCCGTCCGCACTTTGTCTGTCCGCCCTCAGATCTTAAAAGCTACTTAGGCTAGAGGGCTGCAAATTGGTTTGTTGATCATCCACCCTCCAATCATTAAACATACCAAATTGCAGCCCTCTAGCCTCAGTAGTTTTTATTTTATTTAAGGTTAAAGTTAACCGTGATCGTTCGTCTGGCACCGCTATAGGTGCCAAAAACTCTGGCCGCCACCATCCCGTGGCTGAAAGTTTCATGGGTCGCGGCTGAGAGTTTCATACGGCATTCGGCGCATTTTTTACTTGTTTATTTAGTGTTTCACACAGAGGGTATTATGACCTCACTGCTGAAATTATGTCTAAAGTATGCAGTGTGTTTTTTTTTTTTTTTTTTTTTTTACGAAGGCTGTGATCGTTGACAGTCTTTTGAGGTCACATGGGTATGGCATCAGTGTTTGTAGTTGTTAAATGATTTTTGGGGAGTTTTTTGAGTTGACTTTCCTGTTACCATTAATTAGTTGTCAAAGCGTAAGTCTTTAGAAGTGGAGGGTTTTCCTATTAATTCCTCCTTCTTGACTCCCTTTTTCAAACCACTGTAAAAATCAGAAAGCAATGTTTGTATGTATGTGTGATGATTTCCCTCGAAAGAGAATCATCGTAATCGATGTAATTTATTTATCAATTTGTTGATTCATCTGTTTTTCTGATAACCAATCTCTCTCTCTGTATTTCCCAGTACCTTCTGTTACTTCTTTCGAATGAATACCATATTCTTTGGGAGCTTGAATTTCAAGTCAGTGGCCCCTTTGGTGGGGTTGTTCCATATGAGTAGGGTTCATCTGTTGAATAATAATAATAATAATAATAATAATAATAATAATAATAATAATAATAATAATAATAATAATAATAATAGATATTATTGAAAGTGAGTAGGACTCAGCCTGAACATCAGTCTACTCCCGTCCTGTGCCGTGAGCATGCTCAGCAGAGACTGAGAGAAGCGCTCGCCTTACGTACCTGCAGCCTAGTTACGAATCTACAAACCTGAACAACTCTACGGACTATGGAACCCAGATTTCAGTTACCGGACGCGCGTTGCATACCCCAGAAATAAATTAAATCTTGATTCACGATTATTTCCCTCTCCAGAAATGACAAGTATCGGAGAGTTACTAGCGCAGTGCAGTGACCAAGAAAAGGCAGTTATTAGAAAGATAGAGAAAATTCTATATAATAAACTGAATACAGGTGACGCAGCAGTCACTTTCAGTAATACCTGTTTGAAGAGGGTCTATTACCCGCTTATAATAATAATAATAATAATAATAATAATAATAATAATAATAATAATAATAATAATAATAATAATAATGTGGGCTTTTTATGATTGTCATAATATCCTCTATAGGGATTACTTCACTTATTTCTCATGACTTAAAGTTTAGAACCTTCGATTCTGCCTAATTGAGCAAATTATTCCATTAATATTTTCTTTTCATGACCAGATTCTCTGTTAAGAAAATTTTACAAAATGTAGTGGAGGTTACTGAATTTAATCCTGTGATCAAGAAGTTGCATTTTAATAATAGCCTTCTATTCTACTAGGAATATCGTCTTATTTCATTTGTTTTACGGAATAAAATGTTGACCCTCATGCGGTGCACTGTAGGCAGTACTTAAGGTTCTTTGCAGCGTGCCTTCGCCCTCTAGCTGTAACCCCTTTCATTCCTTTTACCGTACCTCCTTTCATATTCTCTTTCTTCCATCTTACTTTCCTCAACCCTCTCCTAACAATTGATTCACAGTGCAACTGCTTTGAGGTTTTCCTCCTGCTACACCTTTCAAACCTTTGACTGTCAATTTCCGTTTCAGCGCTGAATGACCTCATAGGTCCCAGTGCTTGAAAATTCTACATTCAATTCAAAATTCTGACGCAAATTTGGAAATCGACCAGAAACGGAGGTTATTCAGTTAACCGTCTCGGCAGTGAATGATTACCTGCTGGGTATTGGCGGTGATTCCGATATGGCCCGGTTTGATGGGTCGTTACCGGTACGCCTCATCATCGGCTAATCACTTCGGGAGATTTATTGACGGTGCCGTCTGTCTGTCACCCCTGACGGAGATGTCACCGGGCGTGTGATTGCTGGCAAATACGTCGGAGTGAAAAGGCCCAACTTGGTGCTAATTATTACGAGGTGTGAATCGCCCTTGGAATATTAATCTCGAGAAGTAAACGAGTAAAAAATGCGCCAAAGTTTCTTCAACTCGATCGAGTTTTCTGTGCGGCGTATAGTCAAGGCCACCGAAAATAGATCTATCTTTCGGTGGTCTCGGTATTGTGCCGTATGAGCCGCGACCCGTGAAACTTTAGCCATGGCCTGGTGGTGGCCTGTCCTATATCGTTGCCAGATGCACGATTATGTCTAGCTTTAACCTTAAATAAGATCAAAACTACTGAGGCTAGAGGGCTGCAATTTGGTACGTTTGATGATTGGAGGGTGGGTGATCAACGTAACAATTTGCAGCCCTCTAGCCTCAGTAGTTTTTAAGCTCAGGGGGCGGATAGAAAAGGTGGGGACGGACAGACAAAGCCGGCACAATAGTTTTCTTTTACAGAAAACTAAAAAAGAATGGTGATGATAAAATAAGAACAGATAAGTAATAATAAGTACTGCAAAATTTAAGTTGGGAGAACAATACTGATCACTCGTTTGCCTCGACTATTCAGTACGGTTACGGGAATAGACGGGAATTTTTATTAACTATGGCAAAAGAGAGGAATGCCACGTGAAACAGTAAGTTTCTGATAAACCTAGATCAGTAAAACTTTGAAAAATAAAAACTGACGAAACATACAAAAGTTAGTATTGTAAATCTGAGGTGGCAAGGCAGTGTTGTAAATCTGATGTGGCAAACCAGTATTGTAACTCTGAAGTGGCAAAGCAGTATTGTAACTCTGAAATATCAAAGCAGTATTGTAAATCTGAGGTGGCAAAGCAGGATCGTAAATCTGAGGTGGCAAAGCAGCATTGTAAATCTGAGGTGGCAAAGCAGCATTGTAAATCTGAGGTGGCAAAGCAGCATTGTAAATATGAGGTAGCAAAGCAGTATTGTAACTCTGAGGTGACAAAGTAGCATTGTAAATCTTAGGTGGCAAAGCAGCATTGTAAATCTGAGGTGGCAAAGCAGCATTGTAAATCTGAAGTGGCAAAGCAGCATTTTAAATATGAGGTGGCAAAGCAGTATTGTAACTCGGAGGAGGCAAAGCAGTATTGTAAATCTGAGGTGGCAAAGCAGCATTGTAAATCTGAGGTGGCAAAGCAGCATTGTAAATCTGAGGTGGCAAAGCAACATTGTAAATCTGAGCTGGCAAAGCAGCATTGTAAATCTGAGGTGGCAAAGCAGCATTGTAAATCTGAGGTGGCAAAGCAGCATTGTAAATCTGAGGTGGCAAAGGATCATCGTAAGTCTGAGGTGGCAAAGCAATATTGTAAATCTGAGGTGGCAAATTAGCATTGTAAATCTGAGGTGACAAAACAGTATTGTCAATCTGAGGTGGCAAATTAACATTGTAAATCTGAGGTGGCAAAGCAGTATTGTAAATCTGAGGTGGCAAAGCAGTGTGTGTTCTGTCTCGCCTTACCCTTGACATTACGGCTGAACCATGACCTCTCACCTTTTGTCCAAAAATTCGTTTCTTTCAATTAAGCCCCACGTGGGCTGGCGTTATACATTGCTTGCAAGTCAAGACGGCGTTTTTCCAAGATAATGAGAACATTACCGACGAAATTGACAATATCTTGTCACGTTTGCAAAGATTGTATATAATCCACTGTTGAAAATTTCTTGGAAGGTATTAGCCTACAGATTTATTGTTTTTGACGTTTATTTGTACTGTAGAATTGGTCATGGTCGTCTTACTACTGTGAAATGACTCCACTCTTCATGACAGATGGCCTCATTTAATTTTGTGATAGGATATTCGAGGTTCTTCACTCAAGGACGCTCTTCAGATGCATGGAATGGTTTTCGATTTGGTATAATGGTTAGTGTCGTGGTATGCCGCTCGGATGTCGCGAGGGGTTCGCGTCTACCGCAGGGCGATGAAAAATCACTGGCTCTCTATCAAGATCAGTTACTGCTGCAGTGTGGGGTCTGCGATGGGAGGTTGAAACCAATATTCTATGGAAGCTTGGATTTTAAGTCAGTGGCCCCTTTGGTGTGCTTGTTCCATGTGAATAGGTATATAATAATGATAATAATATTGACAAATCAGTAAGACTTTGGAGTTCCTGTCACAGGGAAACTTGCGGAGCTATTTAAGACTTCATTCAGTTGAAAGTGCATTCTGATTGTAGTAAGAGATAGACTTCATATTCCATAAGACACCTCTTTATATTCAAGAGGACCTTCCGCTAGCCCCTGGGAGTTTAATTTCAATGCTCAGGTCTGTGTAATCCACTTTGTTTGGTCAAGGAAAGACATTTTTTATTTAAAAGAATTTTGACACGTTAAAGAGCCTCGTGTTAGTAACTGTGTGTTTTTTTTCTGAGAGCGCTTCATTTACTCATTGACGTTTGAATTTTCTTTGCCGTTGTTATCGATGCTCGTTTCTCTCTCTCTCTCTCTCTCTCTCTCTCTCTCTCTCTCTCTCTCTCTCTCTCTCTCTCTCTCTCTCTCTCTTTTGTTCAACCTAAACCTTTTCGTCTCCTGCGGAATGGAGACCCCTTCAGTATAATGGGAATTATTAATTTTGGATAACGCCGGATATTACAGTTCAGCAAAAGGGATTCAGTTCTTGATTCAACCCCGAAAAAAATTATGCTAGGAACCATAATAAAATATATATACTGAATGAGGCAGCGGTCGCTCTATCAAATTACTTTTAATTGGAAAATGGCCCATAATGACTACTATGGATTTGGGAAATTGATGGCGAGTCCAGTTGAATAGATTTAGAAATGCTGAAGCTCTCTCTCTCTCTCTCTCTCTCTCTCTCTCTCTCTCTCTCTCTCTCTCTCTCTCTCTCTCTCTCTCTCAAGTTGGAATAAAGGCTTTGAATGGAGACCTCTTATATCCATACGTGTAGAACGGGTGGGTGGCTATCAATGACCACTTAGAAGGGTCCTCCTTATTCCTTCCTCTTTTTGTGCCTGGAAGAACCGCGGTTAAATTGTCTGGAGGCACGGGGAAGAGCACACAATTCACTTCTGACCTTTGGAAGCCATCCAGAATGAGCCACAGTTTTCATGGCTCATTTCTCACGGCTCACCGTGTCTATTGATGGCTCTATTTTTTTTTTCGAGTGGGGAGTCCGAGTCTTCTGGTCTCTTGGTTCGTGGTTTATCCTTTTGGTGTGGTGTTATTATTATTATTATTATTATTATTATTATTATTATTATTATTATTATTATTATTATTATTTCAGTAGATGAAACCTATTCACATGGAACAAGCACACCAAAGGGGCCACTGACTTGAAATTCAAGCTTCCAAAGATTGTTAGTTTCAACCTCCCACCGCAGCAGACCCCCCCAACACTGCAGCAGTAACCGATCATGATACAGAGCCAGTGATTTTTCATCGCCCCGGGGGAGACGCGAACCCCCCGCGACATCTGAGTGGCATGCCACGACACTAACCACTATACTTCCTGCAAGAACTAGTTCAGACGTTCTCAGAAGTTCAGAGGACCTCATGTTAGTCCAGGTGATCATGTG
>NC_089777.1:15479344-15504344 GCF_040412425.1 Macrobrachium rosenbergii | reverse complement strand
GAGAGAGAGAGAGAGAGAGGTAATCTTTCACATACATACAGTTCTGTTTGTGTTTTAGTAGAGAGAGAGTGAGAGAGAGGTAATCTTTCACATACATACATTTCTATTTGTGTTTTAGTAGATATATATATATATACATATATATATATACATATATATATATATATATATATATATATATATATATATATATAATCTTTCACATACATACAGTTCTATATGTGTTTTAGGGAGGAGAGAGAGAGAGATGTAATCTTTCACATACATACCGTGCTATTTGTGTTTCAGGAGAGAGAGAGAGAGAGATGTAGTCTTTCACATACATACAGTTCTGCTTGTGTTTTAGTAGAGAGAGAGAGAGAGAGAGATGTAATCTTTCACATACATACAGTGCTATTTGTGTTTCAGGAGAGAGAGAGAGAGAGAGGTGTAGTCTTTCACATACATACAGTTCTGCTTGTGTTTTAATAGAGAGAGAGTGAGGTAATCTTTCACATACATACAGTGCTATTTGTGTTTCAGGAGAGAGAGAGAGAGAGAGAGAGAGAGAGAGAGAGAGAGAGAGAGAGAGAGAGAGAGAGGTAATCTTTCACATACATACAGTTTTGCTTGTGTTTTAGTAGAGAGAGAGAGAGAGAGGTAACCTTTCACATACATACAGTGCTATTTGTGTTTCAGGAGAGAGAGAGAGAGAGGTAATCTTTCACATATTTACATTTCTATTTGTGTTTTAGTAGAGAGAGAGAGAGAGAGAGAGAGAGAGAGAGAGAGAGAGAGATAATCTTTCACATACATACAGTTCTGTTTGTGTTTTAGTAGAGAGAGAGAGGTAATCTTTCACCTATTTACATTTCTATTTGTGTTTTAGTAGAGAGAGAGAGAGAGAGAGAATTATTTTTCACATACATTTCTACTTCTGTTTTGATATGACAGGATTTATTACATTATTTAAAGATTAAATCCTTATGGGTACATGTGATTAGAAGATTGAAGGACTTTTACAGTTCTTGTGATTCGAAGATTAGAGGTTACTTACAGTTTATTCGAAATTAAGTGATGCTTTGTCAGTTAACATAACTGTATTCTGCCCTAAAATGAAAGGCTACAGTATCTGCAAAAATACAAAATTGAGAAAAATGGTAGATACTTCAGTTTTCCCTTGCGCTACTTACTGATTTTCCAGATACTGCAAATGGGACCCCATAAATAAAGCATTGAAGAATCATTCTGAAACTGCAGTAACTGTTTAACGAGCCAAATAGGTGGCATAAATCAATTTCGAAAATTTTGCAGGCACTGCAGTTTTCCATTTTAGGGCAGTATTATTACTGGTCACTGATAACAGATATTTTCTAAATTAGTCAAAGGCACGGGAAAACTAGTTCCTATCTTCACCAATAAGCTGTTTCAAAGATTAATTTTATCCGAAAAAAGAAAGTTCCGCTTGACAGAGTCATCTAATTAGTCTACTCGATTCTGATTTATGACTGTCCGTGTTCTGCGATTGATAATTGTTTGATCATTTGTAATTGATTAATTCGTTTGTGTAATTAATTGGGTTCATGATTGGTTAGAGCCAGATTTACGTAGAATCAAAGTGTATCACCCACAAGGAATCAATTTCGTGCTCCGTTACCCCATTTCTCCTTGGAGTAGGATTTTCGAGATTGTTTCAGGTTCAATGTGTTTCTGGCTGTTGTTGGGGGCAAGTCTGTACCAAAACCAGCATGTTTTCACGCAACAGACAGTTTGCTTGCAAATTGTCTGTTGGCTTTTGACACCGCGGTCTGTGGGGTAATGTGACACACGATTTATATATTAATTTGTATTGGAAACTTGTTCTAACCATCTTGTCGTCTACGTTGAAAATAAATTGATAATATTTTATAGCTAGGTGTTTCTATAACATTTATTTTATAGCTAGATTTTTTTGTAAAATTTATTGTGAAATGCACTGAATTCTGCCGGTAATTACGATACACAAATAGGACCAGGAGTTTAACATACTAGGACCCCCGTAGGGGAGTAATGCCGTCAGTGTACCTCACGCGATGCACTGTAGGCATTACTAAAGGTTCCATGCAGCGTCCCTTCCTTAGGCCCCTAGCTGCAACCCCTTTCCTTCCTTTTACTGTACCTCCGTTCATATTATATTCTTCCATCTTGCTATCCATCCCCTCCTAACGATCATTTCATAGTGCAGCTGCGAGGTTTTCCTCCTGTTACACCTTTCAGAACTACCTACTCTCAATTTCCTTCCCAGCGCTGAATGGCCTCGTAGGCCCCAGTGCTTGGTCTTAGGCCTAAACTCCGTATATTCCACTCCATTCCTAGAAGGCACAGAAAGCTGAAAAAAGAAGGATTCTGTTCGATTATCATTGCAAGTAGATTAGCTGAATTACTTTGGAATAATTAGGTGAATAATCCTCTTAGTATTTGCAGCGGTTTTATCATATCATATTATATTATTCGGCAGTTTACTGTAATCCCTACCCACAGTAAAGTGCGTAACAAAACCTAATTCCCCTGATCGCCCCGCTCACGCATTTGTGATCCGGAATACGTGCGTATGCATATCATTAAAGCGTTCATAACTAGCCAAGGGATTTTTTTATTTATTTTTTTTTTATATTGTAAGTGGTGAGTAATTTATTAACATTATTAATACAGACAAAAGGAACACATGTTTATTGAGGATAACATTGTACACCCATAGAGAGCTTTGCATTGGTATGTGTCAGAATATAATGTTCATTTGTCAGAGTATAATGTTTATTTGTCAGAGTATAATGTTTATTTGTCAGAGTGCAATGTCTGTATGCAAAACAAAGTGGAGAACGGGGAGGAGAAGAACAGGGGGGATAGCAGACGAAGGTGAAGTGTTGTTGAAAACGTTAGGGATGTAATTTGAATGACTGCTGTTATGAATTTCGAAGCGAATAGGAATGTTCTGCCATGGAGAAATATGGGTGTCCAGAATTAATACGATTATTATTTGTTTATCGCAACTTCTCCTGTTATTTTTTTTTATTACTGCTTTTGTTGCTATTGCTTTGTAAAATCTACAACACTGTTCTTGTTCCCCAGTGTTGCTGGCAGAGCCAACAACAACAACCAGATTAATAATGAAAATATTAATTATTGTTGTTATTGTATGAAATCTGCAGGCACAAGAGCCCTTGGAGAAAATCTGACTCTGAGTGCAGAATATAAACAAGTAAAAAATGCGCCGAAGTTTCTTCGGCGCAATCGAGTTTTCTGTACGGCGTAAAGTGCTGTACTGAAACTCCCAGCCACGGCCCATGAGACTCTCAGCCGCGGCCCATGAAACTTTCAACCACGGCCCGGTGGTGGCCTGTGATGATAGGGGTGCCAGACGCACGACCATGGCTAACTTTAACCTTGAATAAAATACAAACTACCGAGGCTAAAGGGCTGAAATTTGGTATGTTTGATGATTGGAGGGTGGATGATCAACATACCAATTTGCAGCCCTCTAGACTCAGTAGCTTTTAAGATCTGAGGGAAATAGTGGATTATTCCATCTGATTTACAGTGCAAAGGAATGGCGTTTATTTCACATAGCCCCTTTTGCTTTCATTTGCAATGTAATCCTCTGTTGTGATTCCTTAGTCGTTGTGAAATTTTCCCAGTTGCTTTGTTTATAAATTTCCCCAATTAAATATAGATTTCGATTATGCATTGATTGCTTGCTTTGACG
Organism: Macrobrachium rosenbergii; assembly: GCF_040412425.1. Classification (NCBI taxonomy): domain Eukaryota; kingdom Metazoa; phylum Arthropoda; class Malacostraca; order Decapoda; family Palaemonidae; genus Macrobrachium; species Macrobrachium rosenbergii. The sequence continues at coordinate 15,500,623 of NC_089777.1, read as the reverse complement.
ATAGCGAATTTAATATGCAATTAGGAAACATATAATTGTGTCTAATATAATAATATAATACTTACAGGTTATATATATATATATATATATATATATATATATATATATATATATATATATATATATATATATATATATATATATATATATATATGTTTTTTCCGTTCCCAATTTTTTTTTAATGAGTTTCTCAGTCCACCGCCCTGTCCTTGGATGTTCAAGGGCCTTTAATGCTGACGGCCACTTGTCATTTCTTAGTGGCCACCAATCCAAATTCTAACCAGACCTGGATTTGTTCACTCACGCTGACAGGCGACCACAGTTTGCTTAATTCGTGTGAATATTAATAATTGATGAAAATGCAAGTTTTACTTCAATTCATATAGAGCAAGACGTGCATTCTCTCTCTCTCTCTCTCTCTCTCTCTCTCTCTCTCTCTCTCTCTCTCTCTTGCATATACATACGCACACACATCGCACAGTGAGTATGTGTGTTTGTGTATGTGTGTGTGTGTTTGACTAATAGAGCCTTAATTGATAGATTATGGGAACTTATGCGTAATTGCTGAATCCGGCATATTATGTTTCTCATTAGGATGGTTAGGGCAGACCCTTTAATAAGCGCGAAGAATTCACGGTTATAATTCCGATTTCCGAGAGAGAGAGAGAGAGAGAGAGAGAGAGAGAGAGAGAGAGAGAGAGAATTGTAGGGATGCTCTGAAAACCTGAGAGAAATAAAGCGGAAGATGTTAGTTTGTCGAGATCTTTCTCTTGAAGGGCGGGCGGCCGATTCATTTCTGATCACCGCCACAAACCAGACGTGGTTCCGCGCGCATGCGCGCAGCATTGGAAGCTGGGGAAGTACTTATCACTTGAACAGAAACAAACACTTACGCATCTAAGGTAACGATTCCACATTGATATGTATGTGTGTATATATATATATATATATATATATATATATATATATATATATATATATATATATATATATATATATATATATATATATATATATATATATATATATATATTTATTTATTTATTTATTTATTTTATATATATATACGTCCTCGCGTGAAAGTAAAAGGAAATGGTACCAAGACTTTCAACTTTTGTTCCAAAGTCATCTTTAGTACCCTTGAAGATGACTTTGGAATAAAAGTTGAAAGTCTTGGCACCATTTCCTTTTATTTTCACGCGAGGACTTATAATATACTTCATCCACGAGACCATTGTGGAAATTACAAAAAATATTATATACATATATATATGTGTATGTATCTGTATCTATATATATATATAATTGTACATATATATTTACTTATCTTTCCGTTGCCTCTCAAAGGACTTAATGTCGATTGGTCTGAATCTAGTGGTTCTTATCCCCAGCGCTGAACAAATGCAAAGCCATTTCTCATCATAAGTCATCTGCCTGAAGCCGTAGCGTTTTCAGGCCAACCCATGACATAACCTCATGAACGTTGCAGCGGCAACATTCATCATCCTGCAACCGACTCGAGATTCTTTCCGAGATGTGTTTCCGGACACTGTTGCTCCCAACGAAGAGGAGGAGATGGAGGCCACGACGGTTATTAGCCTCTGTGGGTAAACAGGGTGGGAAGGGAAAGGGGAAGAAAATGCTGACTCAGAGAAGAAGGAAGAAGAGAGAGAGGGCCAGAAGGATGTAGTGTGAGGTTTTGGGGGCTTTTAGTCGCCGCTAATTGGTGCAGTAGGAGATGGAGGGAAAAGACACAGGGCCGTTAATTTTCCGCAGCTTGCTTGGCTGCTCGAAGTAGTTTCGAGTCATCACTCTCTCTCTCTCTCTCTCTCTCTCTCTCTCTCTCTCTCTGCGTCATACGTACACACACACACACACACACACATACATATATATATATATATATATATATATATATATATATATATATATATATATATATATATATATATATATATATATATATATATATATATATTTTATTATATATATATATGTATTTATATATATTATATATATGCATATATATATATATATATATATATATATATATATATATATATATATATATATATATATACAGTATATATGTGCGTGTGTTATATATGTATATATACAGTATATATATATATGTTTGTGTTATATATATGCATGTATATGTGTGTATGCTTGTGAATTATACGCCTTCCGATTCTCTGGAAGTATTTTTGTGCTCGAGTCCAACCTGCCTTGATGGGTTCACCTCGACTGGGAATCGAACCCGGCTCGTCTTGTTGGCGACGTAAGTGTGTTTTAGGCACTGAAAATGGTACCTTGAAATGTAAGAAGGTTATAGTAAAGGAGAATGATTAATGCGAAAATTTGCTGTTAAAAGCTACTGAGGCTAGAGGGCTGCAAATTGGTATGTTGATCATCCACCCTCCAGGCATCAAACATACCAAATTGCAGCCCTCTAGCCCTAGTAGTTTTTATTTTATTTAAGGGTAAAGGGAGCCTTAATCGTGCATCTGGCAATTTATAGGCCGGGCCACCAACCGGGACGTGGTTAAAGTTTCATGGGCCGCGGTTCATACGGCATTATACGGAGACCCCCTAAAGATAGATCTATTTTCGGTGGCATTGATTATAGATGTGCAGAAAACTCGACTGCGCCGAAGAAACTTGGGCACATTTTTTCTTGTTTATTTCGCAAATAATGAGGGTGTAGAGGATTCTTGTTTCTTTATATAATGAAATTGTCAGAGGGACTTCTTTGGTATTCCCAAATACGGAATCCGTATGGAATATCTTATCGTAACTAATACTGAAACTTTTTTTTTTTTATATATATTTCTTAACTAGCTCTTACGGAATATTATCATCATGAATAGTGTGTAGTCTTAATATTGCCTTTATAGGTAGATATGTATAGAAAATTTTCTTTCTTTACTTGATGTCTAGACTTTACATTGATTGCAGATACTGGAATCGTGCAAATTTTACACGGTCAGAATCATTGGAGTTGTGCAAATTTGATACGGTCAAAATTATTGGAGTTGTGCAAATTATTTTTATGGTCAGCATTATTGGAGTTGAGCAACTTTTACAGGGTCAGAATCATTGGAGTTGTGCAAATTTTACACGGTCAAAATCATTGGAGTTGTGCAAATTTTACACGGTCAAAATCATTGGGTTTTTGCAAATTTGTTAGTCAGAATCATAGGAGTTTTGCAGATTTTACAAGGTCAGAATCATTGGAGTTGTGCAAATTTTTAATGGTCAGAATCATTGGATTTGTGCGAATTTGGTACGGTCAGAATCATAGTAGTTGTGCAAATTTTACACGGTCAAAATCATTGGGGTTTTGCAGATTTTACACGGTCAAAATCATTCCCCAGTTATACCCGTCTGACAGCCGTTAGAATCCAGTGTTGTGGAAATCCCCCTTCTCTCTCTCTCTCTCTCTCTCTCTCTCTCTCTCTCTCTCTCTCTCTCTCTCTCTCTCCCCCCACAACAAGCGACAAAGACTGCATCCGCTCACCTACACCGCAGCATTAACATACGGAGAGTCAGCCCGTCTTTAAGTCCTAATGAAGGCCGGCCGCTTTGTTTTGGGAACGGGACACTGATGGCGAAATCGGCCCGAATTTATTGGAACTGCATTTGCTGAGTGGCCCTATTCCCGAACTGCAAGACGAGCAAAATGGCTAAATGAATTTGCATCTCTTTTCGGATTGAGTGGTCTTTTTGTCTGTATATCTGTCTGTCAGTCTGTCAGTCTGTTCGTTTTTCCCATCCAAGTGGCTTGATTGTACGTGGTCCGTTTTATGGTGGGGATTTGACCGTTCTTATCTGCGTTTACGGAAGCATTGCATTCGTGCAAGTGTCCCCCATCTTGGGAACATGTAGCATGTTTATATTTGATTATATATTCACGTTGTATGAAAATGCTCTTGCGGGCACACAGTATGCATGTATGAATATGCAAGTATGTATATAAGGTGTATATATACGTGTGTACTGTGTATTAGTATGAGGTCATAACAAATTTATAATTGGTTCACAGCAAATGAAAATAATTGAAGGCAGATAATCGACATGCATAGACGACCCTGCTTTTCGCATCCACAATAAACTAAAGGTAGGAGCCCAGCTGAAAGTTGCTAGTGTGGGAGTCCTTTCGAGATTTTAACTTTAAGATGATAATAATAATTCTAAAAATCATTCTTTTCCTACGCGCCTAACCACTCTTCCATGCTATATTATACAAGCTAGTCTCACCTTCTAGAGACCTTTTGATTTGCTGTGAAAGCGAATACCTTCAGAGAAATGCATACCTTTGCTTTGAACAGATCCACTGGCCATTGTCGTTGCGACGCCGCTTTACTCGGACGAATCAGTCAATCAATCAACTGTGCTTTGGGGGACCCATGTACTTTATTCCCAGTTTCTATAATTTCTTGAGTATTATTAAAGGGAAAATATGTGCAAGTATAAAGTATGCGTTTACGTAGTAATTATTTCATCAAAAATTAATCAAGATTACCCCTTTTTTATATCAATTCCTGATAAGTAACCACCTCTAGCTTGAGTGACCTTGAGTCTTTGCAACGCTAGATTGAACAAACAATTCAATGAATCGGTCAGTTGATGCTGAAAAGAAGGGCATTTAGAGAGAAATATTCACTGTATATTAAATGTAATGAACGCTATAAAGCCCCCTTCTCTCTCTCTCTCTCTCTCTCTCTCTCTCTCTCTCTCTCTCTCTCTCTCTCTCTCTCTCGAATGTATGGACGTGAGTGAACAGTATTCTTCAAAATATATACCATCACAGCTGAAAACGACAGGGCCTCGACAAGTTAATCCTTTTCCCACCGGGATGAGGTGAAGCCGTTCATAAGATTCTCTCTCTCTCTCTCTCTCTCTCTCTCTCTCTCTCTCTCTCTCTCTCTCTCTCTCTCTCTCTCTCCAAACACTGGAAAGTATGGAAGTAATATTATTATATGAAGATCGTACATTAACGCATCAGTTTCTACGAGGTTTGCGTTAAATAACAGTATGTGTTAGTTGAGTATTTCGTTGAATTTTTAGAGAAATCTATGTAAGTCATTCCTAGCATTTGAAATCCTAGTATTGTAATAATCAACGGTTCTCTTAGAATACTTATGGAAGCTATACGGAGACTCTACCCATCAGATACTTTCGGAGGAAGGGACACCGAGTTCTGAACTCTCCTCTTGTGTTGAGGATATTTCTCGTGAGGATTCTAGCAGGGTCTTTAAACTACTCTGATACGAGAGAGAGAGAGAGAGAGAGAGAGAGAGAGAGAGAGAGAGAGAGAGAGAGAGAGAGAGAGAGAGAGAGAGAAGAGAATCTTATGATGGCTTCACCTCATCCCGGTGGGATAAGGATTAACTTGTCGAGGCTTTTCCGTCCTCAGTTACGATGGTATGTCTTTTGAAGAATAGTGTTCGCTCCCGAAAGAGAGAGAGAGAGAGAGAGAGAGAGAGAGAGAGAGAGAGAGAGAGAGACAGACATTACTTGTCCGGACCATCCTGTTCTCGGTTACGATGGTATATATTTTGAAGAATACCGTTCACTCACGTCCATAGTATATTCCCGAGAGACAGACAGAGAATTCAAGTTTGCGGAAGCAGGGTGGATTTCTCATGTCTCCCCTACCTACCCCCCACCCCACCCCACCCCCGCACCCGGGCGGATTTTATTACCATAGATAGATAGATAGATAATGATAAATGCGTCAGTTCCACGTTACAGCTCTCCCTTTTCTCTATCGAAACGGCACAACACTAATTAGATTGGAGAAACAAATCCACATTTATGTATGGGTACGTATATTTAGAAGTAAATCTCTGCAGAGAGCGCTTTCGGGAATCTGAGGTTGTAAACGGGAACCGAACAGATTCCCGAAAGCTCTCTCTTTGTAGATTCATTTTTATTTTCTAAAAATAAACGTACGCATGCATAACTGCTGTGCATTTGCTTCTCCATTTCAAAACTGTTGTGAGTCATTTTCAACTGATCAGGTTACAGGCCCAGAGTCTCAAAATGACGCCTGGGATCTGAAAATGTACCTCTCGACGCGGCAATCCTACGGGCACAAAGAACACTGATGATGTACTCTACTTGGCTGAGATGGTTGCACGTCTCTCTCTCTCTCTCTCTCTCTCTCTCTCTCTCTCTCTCTCTCTCTCTCTCTCTCTCTCTCTCTCCCCGTTTCTGTACATATGTTCTTCGGCACACGCATAAACTATATATATATATATATATATATATATATATATATATATATATATATATATATATATATATATATATATATGTGTGTGTGTGTGTGTGTGTGTTTGTGTTTGCAGGCAGGAAGCGGGCTATGCATTTAAGTGTTTACTGTACCAGTATTTTTTCCAGAAGGGGAAAAATTGAAATAACAAGGCCTAGAGTAGTGAGGTTGAGGAGAGGAAGGCCTGGCTCCTACGGACACGCACACAGAGGCATAGCAGCCCGGGAGCATGGGAGGGGGAGGGGGGGGGGCGCTCACCCAAGGCCGCCCGGGCGAGGTTGAGCTTAAAGGGGCTGCTGCCAAGGGGTAGGAAGGATGTGAGCTCGTACGAACTGCAACTTAGGAAAAGGGGGGTTCGGGAACTGCAGCAGAGGAAAAGGAGGGGGTTTCGCCCCCCTGTAAGTTGTAGGAAAAGGGGGGTTCGGGAACTGCAGCAGAGGGAAAGGAGGGGGTTTTGCCCCCTGTAAGTTTTAGGAAAAAGGGGGGTTCGGGAACTGCAGCAGAGGAAAAGGAGGGGGTTTTGCCCCCTGTAAGTTTTAGGAAAAAGGGGGGTTCGGGAACTGCAGCAGAGGAAAAGGAGGGGGTTTTGCCCCTGTAAGTTTTAGGAAAAAGGGGTTCAGGAACTGCAGCAGAGGAAAAGGAGGGGTTTTGCCCCTGTAAGTTTTAGGAAAAAGGGGTTCAGGGAACTGCAGCAGAGGAAAAGGAGGGGTTTTGCCCCTGTAAGTTTTAGGAAAAGGGGGTTCAGGGAACTGCAGCAGAGGAAAAGGAGGGGTTTTGCTCCTGTAAGTTTTAGGAAAAAGGGGGGGTCGGGAACTGCAGCGGAGGAAAAGGGGGGTTTCGCCCCCTGTAAGTTTTAGGAAAAGGGCGGTTCGAGAACTGCAGCGGAGGGAAAGGAGGAGTTTTGCCCCCGGTAAGCTTTAGAAAAAGGGGGTTCGGGAACTGCAGCAGAGTAATATAATTTGCGATGATTTTGTCTTGTTAGGAAGAAAACATGAGGTGGCTTTTCTAATTTTCGAATATTTAAGAGGTGGATTTGTCACTCGTATGCTTGATCACTGAATGCCCATTGAAGGTAGCCTCCGTAGGGAGTTAGTGCCGTCGGTGTACCTCACGAGGTGAACTGTAGGCATTACTGAAGGTTCTTTTCTTTGCAGCGTCCCTTAGACCCCGAGCTGCAACCCCTTTCATTCCTTTAACTGTACCTCCATTCCTTTTATCTTTCTTTCATCTTGCTGTCAACCCTCTCTGAGTAATTATTCCTCCTGTTACACCTTTCAAACCTACTTGCTGTACATTTCCTTTCCAGCGCTGAATGACCTCATAATCCCCAGTGTTTGCCTTTGGCCTAAACTCTGTATTCCATTCCATGAAAGGTACCATCAGTATTCCACACCATATTCCATTCCATGAAAGGTAGCATCAGTAGAGCGATTGGGTCTATTTCCATAAAATCCAAGACCGCGATACGTCTCGGCATTTAGTAGTCACCGCTGAGATTCCTTACAAATCTTATTCAAGGATGTGATGTTGGATTGGACACTGATGACTGATGACAGGAGATCTCAGTTGGGGATTAAAGGTAGTGTTATTTTATGAGTACTAATTCGAGTGCCGTGGTCTTTAAGGGATTTCCTATAAATGCCTACTTGTTTTTGGTCATTCAGCGATGAATCACTACTATAATATTATTCTCCTTACATTTTGATACGTTTTTATCTATTTATTAATTCATTAATTCGTTTTTTCTTTTTTTAATAAGTGAGATTTCTATTTTCTGTATTTCACTGTACTTAATCATACTTCTTAATGAACGCTATATTCTTTGGAAGCTTGAATTTCTAAGTCAGTGGCCCCTATGGTGGGCTTGTTGCATATGAATAGGTTGCGTCTTCTGAATAATAATATTGATAATTATAATAATAATAAAAATTTTAATATAATACCGGCAATGACCTCATCTCTCTTTCCGATATTTTTGGACATTTTTCCGTTGAAAACCTCGAAGTTCGGAACGATATAAATGAAATAATTCTGCCCTGCTGGTAACTGAACCCAAGCTAGTTACTAGACCAGAGCTTAGTGCCCACCCGTCTACACACCGTGGAAGGATTGCTTACCTTGTCCATGGTAATGTCCACAGAGATGCTTTTAGATGATTTTTTATTGCTGTACGGCTCGAGAATCTTTCTGTATTCCTTCTGAAACGAGCTTTGCTCTTACGCCATTGTTATTGCAAAGGCTCCTTCCTTATTGCAGAGAAACGGGAATATACATTAGAGAGGCGGAACTGGGTTACGGTGTGACAGATTGTAATCCGGTTGAATATTAAGTGAGGTGAACGAACCGATATCAAGCATTCATTTCAGATATTCTCCCATTAATAATAATAAAAATAATAATAAGAGAGAGAGAGAAAGAGTAACGAAAAACTAACGCTTTAAGAGTGATCTCGCTGTCAATGTCACGCAAGTGAACGTGAGTTCTCGGAACTAGAGGATAAAAACTAGTCTTAAACAGAGACGGAGAGAAGGATAGAAGTAGGGAATCGTCAGTTTTCAGAGCTAAAGAAACACAACACGCCTTAAGAATTATTGAATAAAGAATCATACCTTTTCAAAGACAGAGAATGAGAATGGACAGTTTATAAAACTCAAGGATACTTACTACTGTAGTCTTAAGATTGTGAGCCAAATGGCAACTTGAGAGAGAGTGAACCTTCCATTTTTAGTTTTCTGTAAAAGAAAACTGTTGAGATGGCTATTTATCTGTCCGCCCTCAGTTCTTAAAAACTACTGTGGCTAGACGGCTGCAAATTGGTACGTTGATCATCCACCCTCCAATCATCAAACATACCAGATTGCAGGGCTGTAGCCTCAGTAGTGTGTATTTGATTTAAGGTTAAAGTTAGCCATCATCGTGCGTTTGGCACCGCTATAGGTACCAACAACACAGGCCAGCACCGGGCTGTGGCTGAGAGTTCCATACAGCATTATACGCTGTACAGAAAACTCGATTGCCCCGAAGAAACTTCAGCGCATTTTTTACTTGTTTCTATGAAAGACTTGAGAATTGTGTCCTGTGTTCAGGGAGAACACCAGTGCAATCCCTCTCGCGCTAGATGCAGGAACGATAAGCGAATGAAATCCCGCTGGAAAGGAATCGCGCCGCAGAAATCCCCAGAGCTGCGAGCCATCTGGAAATGTATAAATGTTTTTGTATAGAGACGGAGATTAAACTGAAAAAGAGGGGTCGACGGTGTTTCGTGACAGAGGAGGGAAGGAAGGCGCAAACAACAGAAATGTTGAAAAAGGTTTTCGTTGGAGAAGGAACTTTGATATTTTATTTTCTTCTGGTAATTTTTCCAGTCGGGGTTCTCTCGGCCCTGTGACTGAATGTTAGGAATTGAAAGTAGCTTAAGGACTGGCAAAGGATGGTTCCTTTAACTTATGATTCTCACTTGAATAGGAATGGGCCAAGCTGAGATTGCAGTCGGAACGAAGGTGGTGGTGGTGGTAGCGATAAATATACATTTGTTCCCATAAATGCATTTTTTTTTTGTCACATTCAGCAGTGCATTATTACCTAATATTATTCTCCTTACATGTTAATAGATTTTTATCTATTTATTAATTTATTAACTTATTTTTTCCCTTTTAATAAGTGAGATTTCTTCTCTGTATTTCACTTTACTTCCTCTTACTTCTTCCTAATTCTTTGGAAGCTTGAATTCTAAGTCAGTGGCCCCTTTGGTGGGGTTGTTCCATATGAATAGATTTCATCTTCTGAATAATAATAATAATAATAATAATAATAATAATAATAATAATAATAATAGGTCTTCACATGTAAGGGACAGTAGGCCCCCAAGGTGGGGCTCTGCTGGTAGGCCTATTGCTGGTCTTCACTAGGCCTACCAGGGAGGCCCACCTTGGGGACCCACCTACTGTCCCATACGTAAAGACCTCAGGTTTCTGAGTTATGAAAAATATAAATGGATTAAAAATTTGTCATTTTTTACAAGAAAAACGTCTAAAACTATTGATACTGAAACCGGACTTTTCTGATTATCAGTAGCCTTCTCTTTACTTCTTAGTTTTCTGTAAAAGAAAACTGTTGTGCCGGCTTTGTCTGTCCGTCCGCACTTTTTCTGTCCGCCCTCAGATCTTAAAAACTACTGAGGCTAGAGGGCTGCAAATTGGTATGTTGATCATCCACCCTCCAATCATCAAACATACCAGATTGCAGGCTTGTAGCCTCAGTAGTGTGTATTTGATTTAAGGTTAAAGTTAGCCATCATCGTGCGTTTGGCACCGCTATAGGTACCAACAACACAGGCCAGCACCGGGCCGTGGCTGAGAGTTCCATACAGCATTGTACGCTGTACAGAAAACTCGATTGCCCCGAAGAAACTTCAGCGCATTTTTTACTTGTTTCTATGAAAGACTTGAGAATTGTGTCCTGTGTTCAGGGAGAACACCAGTGCAATCCCTATCGCGCTAGATGCAGGAACGATAAGCGAATGAAATCCCGTTGGAAAGGAATCGCGCCGCAGAAATCCCCAGAGCTGCGAGCCATCTGGAAATGAACGAAGGAAAAAGGGGGAATGTATAAATGTTTTTGTATAGAGACGGAGATTAAACTGAAAAAGAGGGGTCGACGGTGTTTCGTGACAGAGGAGGGAAGGAAGGCGCAAACAACAGAAATGTTGAAAAAGGTTTTCGTTGGAGAAGGAACTTTGATATTTTATTTTCTTCTGGTAATTTTTCCAGTCGGGGTTCTCTCGGCCCTGTGACTGAATGTTAGGAATTGAAAGTAGCTTAAGGACTGGCAAAGGATGGTTCCTTTAACTTATGATTCTCACTTGAATAGGAATGGGCCAAGCTGAGATTGCAGTCGGAACGAAGGTGGTGGTGGTGGTAGCGATAAATATACATTTGTTCCCATAAATGCATTTTTTTTTTTGTCACATTCAGCAGTGCATTATTACCCTAATATTATTCTCCTTACATGTTAATAGATTTTTATCTATTTATTAATTTATTAACTTATTTTTTCCCTTTTAATAAGTGAGATTTCTTCTCTGTATTTCACTTTACTTCCTCTTACTTCTTCCTAATTCTTTGGAAGCTTGAATTCTAAGTCAGTGGCCCCTTTGGTGGGGTTGTTCCATATGAATAGATTTCATCTTCTGAATAATAATAATAATAATAATAATAATAATAATAATAATAATAATAATAATAATAATAGGTCTTCACGTAAGGGACAGTAGGCCCCCAAGGTGGGGCTCTACTGGTAGGCCTATTGCTGGTCTTCACTAGGCCTACCAGGGGAGGCCCACCTTGGGGACCCACCTACTGTCCCATACGTAAAGACCTCGGGTTTCTGAGTTATGAAAAATATAAATGGATTAAAAATTTGTCATTTTTTACAAGAAAAACGTCTAAAACTATTGATACTGAAACCGGACTTTTCTGATTATCAGTAGCCTTCTCTTTACTTCTTAGTTTTCTGTAAAAGAAAACTGTTGTGCCAACTTTGTCTGTCCGTCCGCACTTTTTCTGTCCGCCCTCAGATCTTAAAAACTACTGAGGCTAGAGGGCTGCAAATTGGTATGTTGATCATCCACCCTCCAATCATCAAACATACCAGATTGCAGGCTTGTAGCCTCAGTAGTGTGTATTTGATTTAAGGTTAAAGTTAGCCATCATCGTGCGTTTGGCACCGCTATAGGTACCAACAACACAGGCCAGCACCGGGCCGTGGCTGAGAGTTCCATACAGCATTGTACGCTGTACAGAAAACTCGATTGCCCTGAAGAAACTTCAGCGCATTTTTTACTTGTTTCTATGAAAGACTTGAGAATTGTGTCCTGTGTTCAGGAGAACACCAGTGCAATCCCTATCGCGCTAGATGCAGGAACGATAAGCGAATGAAATCCCGTTGGAAAGGAATCGCGCCGCAGAAATCCCCAGAGCTGCGAGCCATCTGGAAATGAACGAAGGAAAAAAAGGGAATGTATAAATGTTTTTGTATAGAGACGGAGATTAAACTGAAAAGAGGGGTCGACGGTGTTTCGTGACAGAGGAGGGAAGGAAGGCGCAAACAACAGAAATGTTGAAAAAGGTTTTCGTTGGAGAAGGAACTTTGATATTTTATTTTCTTCTGGTAATTTTTCCAGTCAGGGTTCTCTCGGCCCTGCGACTGAAGGTTAGGAATTGAAAGTAGCTTAAGGACTGGCAAAGGATGGTTCCTTTAACTTATGATTCTCACTTGAATAGGAATGGGCCAAGCTGAGATTGCAGTCGGAACGAAGGTGGTGGTGGTAGCGATAAATATACATTTGTTCCCATAAATGCATTTTTTTTTTTGTCCACTCAGCAATGCATTACTACCCTAATATTATTCTCCTTACATGTTAATAGATTTTTATCTATTTATTAATTTATTAACTTATTTTTTCCCTTTTAATAAGTGAGATTTCTTCTCTCTGTATTTCACTTTACTTCCTCTTACTTCCTCTTTCTTCCTAATTCTTTGGAAGCTTGAATTCTAAGTCAGTGGCCTCTTTGGTGGGGTTGTTCCATATGAATAGATTTCATCTTCTGAATAATAATAATAATAATAATAATAATAATAATAATAATAATAATAATAGGTCTTCACGTAAGGGACAGTAGGCCCCCAAGGTGGGGCTCAACTGGTAGGCCTACTGCTGGTCTTCACTAGGCCTACCAGGGGAGGCCCACCCTGGGGACCCACCTACTGTCCCAGACCTCGGGTTTCTGAGTTATGAAAAATATAAATGGATTAAAAATTTGTCATTTTTTACAAGAAAAACGTCTGAAAATACTGATACTGAAACCAGATTTTTCTGATTATCAGTAGCCTTCTCTTTACTTCTTAGTTTTCTGTAAAAGAAAACTGTTGTGCCGGCTTTGTCTGTCCGTCCGCACTTTTTCTGTCCGCCCTCAGATCTTAAAAACTACTGAGGCTAGAGGGCTGCAAATTGGTATGTTGATCATCCACCTTCCAATCGTCAAACATGCCAAATTACAGCTATCTAGCCCCCTGTGTAGTTTTGATTTTATTTAAGGTTAAAGTTAGCCATAATCATGCGTCTGGCAACGATATAGGATAGGCCACCACCGGGCCGTGGTTCAAGTTGCACTGGCCGCTGCTCATACAACATTATACCGAGACCTACGAAAGATATCTATTTTCGGTGGCCTTGATTATACGGTTTAGCGGCTGTACGGGAAACTCCATTGCGCCGAAGGTTTTTTTTTCTTTCTTTCTTTTTTTTTTTTCCCCCAAAATACACTCAGGCATAGCCCACTGAGGTAGTCGTCTGACATTCATCATTTTCATTAAAACATTGCTAATGCCTTGTCATCAATTATTAAAGGCAGGACATATTCTTAAGGTATTTTATTAATCGCGGCTGTAGTGTGGGTTACATTAGTGTGGTTTCTCGACATTTTAATACTTTTAATACCTTCCTTTGCCTCGTAGGGGGATAGAGCCACCAGTGCACCTCATGCGGTGTACTGTAAGCATTACTTTAGGCTCTTTGCAACGTGCCTTCCCTAGGCCCCTAGCTGCATCCCCTTTCGTTCATTTTACTGTACCTCCTTTCATATTCTCTTTCTTCCATCTTCCTTTCATTAACCCTCTCCTAAGAATTGATTCATAGTGCAACTGCTTTGAGGTTTTCCTCCTGTTACACCTTTCAAACCTTTTACTGTCAATATCCTTTTCAGCGCTGAATGACCTTGTAGGTCCCAGCGCTTGGCCTGTGGCCTAAATTCCATATTCTATTCTATTAATTTTACCTTATATACGGAAATGAATACATTGTAAATTCCATAACACACATATACATATATATATAATTTATATATATGTATATATATATTATTATTATTAACAGTGCCCTTGTTAGCCTGATGCCATATAGCAGACAGTCAGTCTAAAGAGGCCATAGAGATCGTCAGGCTGTAGACTGTCAGAAAATTAATGCATAGAAGAAGAAAAAAATCGTGTATATGTTTTTGTAAAGCGACAGAGATTAAACTGAAAGAGGGAGCTACGGTATTTTATGACAGGAGGGGGGAAAAGGAAATGGAAGCTTCAGAAATATTAAAAGATTTTCCTGGCCCCGGGGGCGGGGGTGGGGTTAGAATCGTGTGTGTGTGTGTGTGTGAGTGTATGGGTTTGGGGGACGGCGACAGCCTTTGAGTTAGAGGTAGTGTGAAGAATTTAGGTAAGTTTTTTTTTTTTTTATTTAGATGTTCGAGAGAGGGTTGTTGACCTTTAATTAAGGAGTTGTTTTTTTTCTTTTTTACCGAAGAGGCATTTGACATCAAAAAACGACTGAGGGAAAGGCACAGAAAAGTTCATTCAGGAAGAAGACTGACACTCAACTCTGGGTGCTTTTCTGTCAGACTTTAGAATTCTACTCTTGCTTTTGTTCCTCTTGACTTTTCCTCCTCCTCCTCCTCCTTGTCTTCGGGCCTGGGCGGTAACAATCTCCGGCCGGCCAATGAAGAATTAGGGGAATTTATTTCTGGTGATAGAAATTCATTTCTCGCCATAATGTGGCTCGGATTCCACAATAAGCTGTAAGCCCCGTTGCTAGGTAACCAGTTGGTTCTTAGCCACGTAGAATAAGTCTAATCCTTCGGGCCAGCGCTCTCTAGGAGAGCTGTTAATCAGCTCAGTGGTCTGGTTAAACTAAGGTATACTTAACTTTTTGGGCAGTAACAGGGTATTAGGTTGGCAACCCATTGTCCTTTGAAGGCAACAGTAACCTTTCTAGTGCTTGGAAAGTGGCATTGGCTGGATAATGGATAGAGTGAAGTTTTAAAAGCAAGGAATTAGCATATAAGATCCCTCTTAGAACGAGTTAATACACAAATAAAATTAATTGCTTTACTCTAATCACTTCTGACAATGAAATGGCGTAATTCTATGCACTTCTGTTCAAAGCATTTGGTGTCAGGAGAATCGTTACGGAAGCAGTTGACAGATGCCTAAAAGTAGAGGTTAAGTTTGATCGTTTTTCAAACTCGCTGAAAACAAAGATTGACGTTTCTCCAAGTCGTGCAAAATCGTGACGTAATGAACTGTTTCACAGTATGTCATTTGTGAAATGCACTGCTTTAGGTTTCACAGTAATGTAATGGCCTGTTTCAAACTGATGTTGGTAGACTTGGAATTTAGTGTTGTTTCTTTTCAACGGAGAAAATCAACTGCGCTTTGTTCTTCTCGTTTAACAATTGCGAAGTAAGGTTTACCATTAGGCAGCTTGACGGGTCACAAAATAATTCTGGTCAAATGGAAGCAAGAGCTTTACATTATATATATATATATATATATATATATATATATATATATATATATATATATATATATATATATATATATATATATATATATATATAACATATATGTATGTATGCATGTATGTATACATAAAATCTTTTTTTTATTTGAATTTTGCATTTTGCCATAATGAACCGCAGTTTTTTTTTCCTGATAGTTAAAGTCTTATATTTTCTTAATCACAAGAGATGACCACATTATGTTACCCGGAAGTGACACCACTTGTGAATTAAAATAGTTGGGTTTTTCTCGGCAGAAGATTGCAGCCATTATTATTGTTAAAGAGATGGTTTAAGCTGACCTTCGTTCATTATATCTATTTTATTTCAGACAGTCAAGTTTATACATTTTTTAGAGACTGAAGTTCATTTACTTCTCAGCCTCTAGTTTTATTAATTTTTGCAAGCACTCCCAATTTCGTATATTTATTGCTTTCATCTTGCAGAGATTATTTCTCTGTTATTCATGTTAGTCTGAGAAGGTAACGTTGAACGTTTTTTTAGTTTTCTGTAAAAGAAAACTATTGTGCCGTTTTCGTCTCTCCGTCCGCCCTCAGATCTTAAAAGCTACTGAGGCTAGAGGGCTGCAAATTGGCATGTTGATCACCCACCCTCCAGTCATCAAACATACCAAAATGCAGCCTTGTAGCCTCAGTAGCTTTTATTTAAGGTGAAATTTAGCCACAATCATGCCTCTGGCAACGATATAGGATATGCCACCACCAGGCCGTGGATAAAGTTTCATGGGCCGCGGCTCATACAGCATTATACCGAGACCACCGAAAGATAGATCTATTTTCGGTGGCCTTGATTTTACGCTGGACAGAAAACTCGATTGACTTTCATCCTTCCACTCCTTCGCTTCTGCCTGTGTGTTTTTTTTTTTTTTTTTTTTTTTTTGCCGTGTACCATCACCAGGTCTATCTTTCTCGTCTTTCTCTTCTCCTCAAAACATCTAGTGAAGTCACTTACACGTTTAAAACGTGATTATAACTTTTGCAAATTCGAATCGCAGAAGGAGAGAACTCTATGGAAACTCTTGGTCAGAAAAAGTGTCAGATGATGGCTGCCTGGCAAATGCTTTTAAAAATATCTAGTGTCCAGCAAGTTGTTTGAAATTTCCAGCGTCCGTCCAGTAAGTTGGGTGAAATTTCCAGCGGCCAGTAAGTTGGGTGAAAGCTCCCGCAGACTTGGAAAGTTTCTTTGTTGCTCAGAATTTTTCAGAATTGGAAGCATAAAATTCCAATGTTCTCTGGGGATTATTTTACTCTCGCGCTCTTCAGACTTACACTGGAATCATTGTTGTTGTCTGTGAAGGGAATCGTATGTCTTTCTTTCTTTTTTTTTCTTTTTTTTTTGAAATGTTTTTTCACTTAGTTACTGCTGCCAACATTTTTTTTTCTCGTGTATCGTCAGGATATTTTTACTGTTTTGCACTTAATAATTGTGTGTATATATATATATATATATATATATATATATATATATATATATATATATATATATATATATATATATATATATTTGTCTGTTATATATTTGTCTGTGAAGGGAAGAGTACGTCTTTTTTTAAATGTTTTTTCACTCAGTTACGGCAAACATTTTTTTCGTGTGTCATTCGGCTATTTATTACTGTTTTGCATTTATATATATATATATATATATATATATATATATATATATATATATATATATATATATATATATATATATATATATATATATATACACATTTATATATATAATTTTTTTCTGATGTTTCAATTCGGCACTTGGAGTTCCAAACACTTATTTCGCTTATGTTTCGGACCTGAAAATAGACACTCAAATAACGAATGCAAACTCGCCCTGAGCTTTCTAGGCGTGACATTTGTGCTGCCTTCAATTGATAGTTTCGGTGCGGAAGCACTTGAATAATTTTTGTTTTAGATAAAAACATTTTTTGATAAGGAAATATTTGAGTTCATTTCGTGCAATGTTCACGAAGGTGGACGGCGCTCAACCTTGTATATATGATATAAACGTAAATTTTAGATGATTTGTTTGTTTTGCAGCTTAACGACCAAAATAAAGTTTATCCATTTGACAGCTGACTTCAGTTCAGTGTAAAGAAAAGAAATTTTTTCTTCGATTAAATCAATGAGCTCATTTTGACAAAGTAATCCTTGCAAAATCATGGTAGCTCGAACTGCAAAAGTCTTACAGTTAACGCCTTGGATGAATCTGATATCCATTAGAATATATTCCGTAACTTAAAGATTCTTAAGTACGTGTTGAAAATATCCGGAATTGAAAATCCACGATACGAGGTTCATGTCTCATATAAGATAATTTTGTCTAATTGATTCATTTCATTGTAGCCAGGCACTAGGGAACAACACAATGCGAGTTGTAAATATGAAAAGACACTCCTTCCATAGAAAGGTTTCTCTCTCTCTCTCTCTCTCTCTCTCTCTCTCTCTCTCTCTCTCTCTCTCTCTGGTCGTTGCGAGTTGACCTTTGATGAAAAAGCCACGGGAATTCAGGGCTTTCATTGTAGCACAAGGCGTTACTGGGTTGATGTCCAGTGTATTATTTATATTTAACACCTCTGAGGACATGCTTCCAATTTGAACCTTAAATGACTGACAGACAGACAGTCTCCCTCTTGTCCCGCCCTTATCGAGGACGCTAAAATAGTGTAGATTGCCAATTAGCCCACTTCCGAATCCGGCCAGATCACCGGTCTTTCATTCTCCTCTCTCTCTCTCTCTCTCTCTCTCTCTCTCTCTCTCTCTCTCTCTCTCTCTCTCTCTCTCTCTCTCTCTCTCTCACAAAGCCAGCCACAACTCTGCAACTTTCTGTAGGGCCTTGGAAAACCGAGATCTGGATTAGGGTACAGAAAAATCGGTTCGGCTCCTAATGACACATTTCTCTGGAACTGGAATCAAAATAAGGACGTCAATGACAATAGACTTTCCTTGAAAAAGTTAAGTATATCTTAGTTTAACCAGACCACTGAGCTGATTAACAGCTCTCCTGGGGCTGGCCCGAAGGATTAGATTTATTTTTAGGTGGCCACAGCACTGTTGTTATGGCATGTTAAGGCGATTTCAAGTGTATTAGGAATTGGGTAATAGTAAATTGCTCACATGTACCAAATGACTTCTCCCGTGCTTTGGAACGTTTGGAACGTACGGAAATTATTATTATTATTATTATATTATTATTATTATTATTATTATTATTATTATTATTATTATTATTATTATTATTATTGCTTACATTTACTAAATGACCTCTCCTGTGTTTTCAACGTACGGTAATTATTATTATTATTATTATTATTATTATTATTATTATTATTATTATTATTAATATTTTGTTGAAAATAATGGCAGTTTTTAACGAATTAATGCTATTTTCAACAAAACATGCATCAAAGAAGGTCTACTCCTGCATATATTATTATTATTATTATTATTATTATTATTATTATTATTATTGTTATTTTTGTACATCATGCCACGTATGCAGGCGTGTTCATGGGCTCTTTATGTAAATGCACAAAAAATGTGCATTTTGCGCATTTTTGTGCACATTGCTTTTCATTCTGAGCCTTTTAATATTTACTGACGCGTCGTATTTTAACGGGAAATTTCCGACTTAATTAGATGTTGATCGCCTTAAGGATTTTTCCTACTATTTTCTAATTTAGACTTTTTTACTTTTTGTTCTAATTATGTTCTAACGATGATTTTATCTTCGTTAACAAAAACCTTCTTCCGTGCGTATCAGCGAGATAAAAAATTCTCCCCCCCCCCTCTTCTGTAAGCCTCCGTTGACCTTCGCTGTTGTGATGCCAGTTCATGTAGAACATCAGTCAGTCAGTCGCTGTGTTTAGCTGTGAGATGAGATTTCGACTGTCCCATTCAGCGGGTCTGCTAGTTTTGCAATTGAATTTTCAGGCTTCTGAAAGTCAACTCTTGTGAATGCTTTACTATTTTCAGGCGTATGGAGCTCAGGCGTGCTTTATTTTGTTTGATTTGTGACCTTGATGTCTGCTTTATTGTGTGTTAGTGAGTTTGTTTTTTTTTATTAAGTGTACATAGTGAACGCTGTGAATACTCTATTGTATTTAGTTGGATTGAATTAGTTGTTGCACGAACCCTGTGAATCCGTTTTGTTTTGATTCAGGAATATGCAAATATGTTTTTAAAGCTTTATTTTATTTATTTTTTTTTTTTTTTTGCGTGTCTTTACGAACTTCACGAATCCTTTATCCCTAACTGGAATGACCTTATGAACTTGGACGAATTCTTTTCATCGTTATTGATCAGTCACTGGTTGCCTTGCCAGCCTAACCTCCACTTCGGAATTCAGTGCGAATGCTTATTTGACATACCTCCTTACTAACTCCGCGAATGCCCTGCATACTGCTTCATGCTTGCTTTGATGAAGTTCCCCCCTCCCCCCAACCCCTCTCCCGTTCGGTTGCTTCTTGGAAGCACGCACGCCCCCTTGCTTCTCTCCGCTGTCGTCGTGAGTGTTCCTGGACCGTCAGTGCTTTGGGATGGAGTTACTGCTGCTACGGGAAATTGAAGTCGCGGTCTGACATCAGTGGAATGTCTCGTACACGCACTCACACGCACACACACACACACACACATACATATGTTCCAGCAGTCCGCCATTGCTGAGAGAGAGAGAGAGAGAGAGAGAGAGAGAGAGAGAGAGAGAGAGAGAGAGAGAGAGAGAGAGAGAGAAGGGGTGGAAGGGGTTGACCAGTATCACATCACAATGTATTTCTCTACTCTTTTGGCAGGTTAAATTTTGAAATAAGTTTTGAAACTGTACATATATATATATATATTATATATATATATACATATATATATATGTATATATATATATATATATATATATATATATATATATATATATATATATATATATATATATATATATATATATATATATATATATATATATATATACTGCTTCTCCAGCCGTTCCTTCCATCCCTTGTCCTGTCCTCCACCCAAAATTCGGGTGGAGGGCCAAGGAGCAATATTTCAGACTGGTGATTTCCATGGCAGTTCTCATTCATGAAAGTCTCCTGTGGTGCTGCAAAGGATCGGTTTTGGTTAACTGCCACCAGATATGGTGGGCATTATCGGCCTCCGTGCCCTCCGTGTCCAATTTTATTGTTTTGTATTAGACATGCCCTCTCTTGTAGGTTTTCCTTGAGATAGTCTAATGATCCTTGACTAAAACTGAACCGAGTATAAAATTTAGGCCACTGGCCAAGCACTGGGACCTATGAGGTCATTCAGCGCTGAAAATTATGTTGAAACAGTTGTCAAGAGAGGGTGGAAAGTAAGATGGAAGAGAGTATGAACGGAGGTTTAGTAAAAGGAACGAAAGGGGTTGCAGCTAGGGGCCGAAGAGTCGCTGCAAAGAACGTTAAATAATGCTTACAGTGCACCACGTGAGGTGCTCTGACGGGACAACCCCCCCCCCAACGGGGAATGTTCCTTAATGTTGATATTTGATTATTTGTATTTTAGAATTTCCAATTTGGGAGACATTTGAGCATTGAAGTTATTAAGAAGGTTACTTAGATGTTTTTAA
>NC_089777.1:15471844-15474344 GCF_040412425.1 Macrobrachium rosenbergii | reverse complement strand
ATGTCCCTATGAAACCAAGTGAGGAGCCATTGACTTCTTGACGCGTCCCCAGTCCGCTGACAAACAAACTCGGATATGGCTACATTCCAGAATAAAAGAGGGCGAGCGGCATTCAGCAGAATACGGTCTTCCTGCGAAAGCATAATGTGTTTCCTCTGTAGTAGCCATCGTTCGGTTGCATCAGCCTGTGTGTGTGTGCCATGGGCCAATATTGATGCCTTGCTCTGCGCATGCTCAAGTCTCCAAGTGAGTTGCAGAAATTAAAAAGAGAGAGAGAGAGAGAGAGAGAGAGAGAGAGAGAGAGAGAGAGAGAGAGAGAGAGAGAGAGAGAGAGTTGGGGTGGGGGTAGGGGATGGGATATTTTCTCTCATTTTAGTTATTGTAGGTTTTGTCCTTAGAATTAAAGTGCAATTTTGTGCTTGTGCCTTTTACACTTTTCGGTTTTGTTCTTCTGTTAGAGAGTGAGGGGTGCAGCTTAGATCCGGCCTGGTTGGCGTAGTATTTTGTTAACCAGCTGTTGGTTTTGTGTGTGAGTGTGCGTGAAAGAGAGAGAGAGAGAGAGAGAGAGAGAGAGAGAGAGAGAGAGAGAGAGAGAGAGAGAAAGTGAGTGAGTGTGTGTCAGGAGGCATGCGGTCACACCATAACTTACATATCAGCTGATAGGAAGGTGAAGAGAGAGAGAGAGAGAGAGAGAGAGAGAGAGAGTGAGTCGCAGCTTAGAACATATCTATTTTAGCACTCTTATCCTCTGTGTCAGCTGATGGGAAAAGATGGCATGGGATGGGCGGGAGTGGGGTGGTAATGCAAGCATAACTAAACCATTTGCATCTGGGTGATAGGAGGGGGCATGCAGAATTGTCCGTGGGTTCAGTCATCAGCTGTTCAGTGTCTGCTCAAAGAGCCGCGTTTCAGATTCATTGAAAATTAATGTTTCTTTTCATGAAGAAAATTTAAATCCGCTTAGCTCACCGGTTAGGACAATCGCCATTAAATCTTCTTTAGCGCACCTGGTTCTCTGGTATAGTGGTTAAAGTTGTGACATGCCACTCAGATGTCTCAGGGGGTTCGCGTCTCCCCCAGGGAGATGAAAAATCACTGGCTGTGTATCATGCATGATCAGTTACTGCTGCAGTGTGGGGTTTACTGCGGTGGGAGGTCGAAACCAAAATTCTTTGGAAGCTTGGATTTCAAGTTAGTGACCCCTTTGGTGTGCTTGTTCCATATGAATAGGTTTCATCTACGGAAATAATAATAATAATAATAATAATAATAATAATAATAATAATAATAATAATCTGTTGACCTAAGCAGTGAAACTGGCTGCCCTGTAGTCAGACAATTATTGTTAATTCTCACCGGGGTAGAATTGTTAATTCTCACCAGGGTAGAAATGGGACGGGTTACCAACCCTACATTAATAATTACTGGTAACCGGAAGCCAAAAATTATGCAGCCTCTTTCTCTCATGAGAAAGGGGAAAGTATTAGGGAAAGGATAATAAATTTTCGTATGACGTGTTTGGGAATTTCAGGAAATTTAGAATTTTTTGAGCATTTCGGCGTGTGGATGTGGTTGAAGGGCAATAACATATGTCGTTTGTTTGTTTGGCTACAGAAATATATTCCCTGTTCATCGTTCGTGAATATATTCGTACTTTTAATTGACTTAAATATTTGATTGCTGTAAAGCAAACTTCTCCCCTTCTGTCTGCTAATTGCATATAATGGGTGAACAAAATATTTGCACAGCATTTATAACGCATGAGCGAAGTTATTCAGCGGTGATCGAATACACACACATATATATACATACATATATACATGACATTTTTTTATCACACCGTGATTTATATACAATCATGAAGCTACAAATGTCGCTTAATATCAAATCCACGCTACCTCGGGAATATCCCCGATGGGGAATTATCACCGAAGGGGAATTTTATAAAATTCCCCATCGGGGATATTCCCGAGGTACCGTGGATTTGATATTAAGCGACATTTGTAGCTTCATGATTATATATATACATATATTTATATGTATGTATGTATGTATGTATGTATGTATGTATGTATGTATGTATGTTGTGATCGATACACATTCGGTTTTAACAGCGTACGGGACTTTGATCTCACATTTTTATGTGAAAAAAAAAAATTCAATATTCGGCTGTGGTTAGCTCCTCATCAACCTTCGACCAATATCACTTTCATCAACGCCAATTTTTATTATTTTCCATATTTCGGAAGCGTGCTACATGAGCAGATTTTTGAGTGAAATAGATTGTCAAAAAACTTCATTTTTGTTTTTTAACCGAAGCTACTCCTATTAAGCGCACAAGAATTTCAATATTAGCGCACCTGGTTCCATGCAGGCCATTTTGTGGGCAATATCGCTGTTCGGCTAAGTGGATCGAACAACAAGGGACTGTTGGGCGTCAATAGCGAGAATTTTTAATTACTTATATTCATTATTTGTTTTAAATTTCTATCCGCAAAAC
>NC_089777.1:15461844-15466844 GCF_040412425.1 Macrobrachium rosenbergii | reverse complement strand
TCTTAGGTATCTTTGTTCTTACAGAGTCGGTGCTTAGGTCTTTCAAGAGATTTGAAAAATAAAGTTGAATATCTGCGAAAAAAATTCGAAAAGTCCTGATGACAGAAATATACGTATGAATTTCAAGTGTAGGTCAGTGTAAATAAGGACATATTGTTTTGAAAAGAGTAATAATACTTAATGAGACGCTGAAACTGACCTAACATAAAAAAATCACGGTAACCAACACTTTAATCTTAAATGAAATCAAAACTGCTGAGGCTAGTGGGCTGCGATTTGTTGCTTTGATGCTTGGAGGGTGGATGGTCAACATCCCAATTTGCAGCCCTCTAGCCTAAGTATTTTTCAAGGTCTGAGGGCGGAGAGAAAAAGTGCGGACGGACGGACAAATAGCCATCTCAATAGTTTTCTTTTACAGAAAACTAAAACTGAAGCTATTGTCTGGAACTGAGAGCAACAGAGCCTCGAACCTTTCACAGGAACCAGAGGATAGAATAAGGATATTCAAACATTGAGTACATTGTAAACAGTCCTCCGTAAACAAGGCGCACAGGACGGGCCCACCTTTACGAAAATTATGTGCCGTTTCACCGTTTCAAAAAAAAAAAAAGATTAATTCATTACAGTACGAGCTATTACAGATTAAGGGAAAAGTGTTGGTCACCGATGGCCGTAAAATTCTCCTCTCTCTCTCTCTCTCTCTCTCTCTCTCTCTCTCTCTCTCTCTCTCTCTCTCTCTCTCTCTCTCTGTTGTTTGTTTTCACGCCAGCTAGCATTTGAGAGAGAGAGAGAGAGAGAGAGAGAGAGAGAGAGAGAGAGAGAGAGAGAGAGAAAGCTCTTCGAAATGGTTTCCTAAGTCAACAAGGAAAATTAAAAGCTCTCTCTCTCTCTCTCTCTCTCTCTCTCTCTCTCTCTCTCTCTCTCTCTCTCTCTCTCTCTCTCTCTTATTTGTGTTTTCACGCTAGCTAGCATTTGAGAGAGAGAGAGAGAAAGAGAGAGAGATCTTCGAAATGGTCTCCTAAGAAAACAAAGGAAATTATCAAGTCTCTCTCTCTCTCTCTCTCTCTCTCTCTCTCTCTCTCTCTCTCTCTCTTACTTTCACGCTAGCTAGCATTTTCGAGAGAGAGAGAGAGAGAGAGAGAGAGAGAGAGAGAGAGAGAGAGAGAGGAGAACGATCTTCGAAACGGTCTCCCAAGTAAACAAAGAGAATTATCAAGTTCTCTCTCTCTCTCTCTCTCTCTCTCTCTCTCTCTCTCTCTCTCTCTCTCTCTCTCTCTCAGGGAGAGAATGAATGAGTTAGCCCACATGATTGGTTTCCGGTCTTTAGGGGATAGATCCCTAATTGGCTGGTTCGGCTTGAGCATTAAATTATGCCTGTTTATTGGTTTGCGGATTAAGGTCGGGAGGTCTGTTTTTGCCCCGACCTGGTCGAACCCCTGCCAGCCTTTTTTTTTTTACCCCCTTTTTTTTTTTTTTTTTTTTTTTTGGAGGGGAGAAACGAGATTATGTCTTGAAGCATTTTCTCTCAAACGTTTCCTCCCATTAGCAGTTATCGGCGCCTTCCTTTTGATCGTGATTGAGAATGATGGTCGTATTCATCAGCGTTCGGTAGTGTGTGTGTGCACGCGCGCGCGCAGATATTGGGAGTAGGTCAGTTTGTTGGTTGTGGGGTATATCTGGCGCCTGGAGGTTTTAAAGGTTGTTGTACTTTCATGTTCATATATGTTTATTTATTTTGTATGTATGAATGTGTATTTTATATCGTATGTATAGATGTGTATTTAATCTGTATGAATGTGTATTTTTTGTATATAAGAAAGTGTATTTTATTTTGTATGTATGAATGTGTTCTTTATTTTGTATGTGTGAAAGTGTATTTATTTTGTATGTATGAATGTGTATTTTATTTTGCATTTATGAATGTGTATTTATTTTGTATGTGTGAATGTGTATTCGTTTCGTATCTATGAATGTGTATTTTATTTTATATGTATGAAAGTGTATTTATGTATGAATGTGTATTTATTTTGTTGTATGAATGTGTATTTTATTTTGTATGTATGTGTATCTACTTTGTATGTATGAATGTGTATTTATTTATATGTATGAATGTGTACTTATTCATTTACTTTTTCCGAGTAAATATAATCGCCTTTAGCTATCGGGACTGAATTAGATGGAGTGTGCTGTTTCGAATATAGGTGTTTATTCCGTTCAGAATATTATTAATGCAGGATTGATTTCATTTTACTCGACTGTCATTATCGGTCGTAATTTCTTTCATTGTTATAGCTGCTCGCCGTTCATCCTCCTGCTTCTTTTATTTGTTTTATTTTATTTTATTTCTTTTATTTTACTTCTTTTATTTATTTTATTTTATTTTATTTTTGAGCTTGGGCTGGAAGAGGTAATCAGGTTGTCTGTCCTTTTTTAGTTTTCTGTAAAAGAAAACTATTTAGGTGGCTATTTGTCTGTCCGTCCGCACTTTTTCTGTCCGCCCTCAGATCTTAAGACCTACTGAGGCTAGAGGGCTGCAAATTGGTGTGTTGATCATCCATCCTCCAGTCATCAAACATACCAAATTGCAGCCCTCTAGCCTCAGTAGTTTTTTATTTTTTTATTTTAAAGTTAAATTTAGCCATGATCGTGCGTCTGGCAACGCAACATTACAGGCCACCACGGCCGGCTGAGCATTTCAAGGGCCGTGGGTGAGCTCATACAGCATCATACGCTGCACAGAAAACTCGACTACGCCGAAGAAACTAAGGAGAATTTTTTACTTTTTTTGTATATCCTTAAATATGTACGTTCCCATTAGACGCAATCGAGTTCCATCGTGATTTACAAGGCCATTTAGAACATGGCTTTAAAAGGGCTTCAGTGGCTTTAAATGGCTTTAAAATATACAAAGGAAATTTATTTACACTCTGTAGATGGCTTTAAATGCTTTTAAAATATGCAAAGGGAATTGAGGTACACTCTTTAAATGGCTTTAAATGATTTAAATGGCTTTAAAATATGCAAAGGGAATTTAAGTACGCTCTTTAAATTGTTTTAAATGGCTTAAATGGCTTTAAAATATGCAAAGGGAATTGAGGTACACTCTCTAAGTAGCTTTAAAATATGCAAATGGAATTGAGGTACATTCTGTAGATGCCTTTAAATGGCTTTAAAATATGCAAAGCGAATTCAGTTACACTTTAAATGGCTTTAAAATATGCAAAGGGAATTGAAGTACACTCTTTAAATGGCTTTAAAATATGCAAAGGAGATTTAATTCCACTCTTTAGATGGCTTTAAATGGCTTTGAAATATGCAAAGGGAATTAAAGTACACTCACTAAATGGCTTTAAATGGCTTTAAAATATGCAAAGGAGATTTAATTACACTCTTTAGATGGCTTTAAATGGCTTTAAAATATGCAAAGGGAATTGAAGTACACTCTTTAAATGGCTTTAAAATATGCAAAGGAGATTTAATTACACTCTTTAGATGGCTTTAAATGGCTTTAAAATATGCAAAGGGAATTGAAGTACACTCTCTAAATGGCTTTAAATGGCTTTAAAATATTCAAAGGGAATTGAAGTTCAATCTGCCTTGGACCGTAGCCTTGTTCCGCCTGCATAGTAACCCCAGTTAAGTGGAAGTAGTCCGTTTTGTTTTATGGCACAATTTGATTGCGTTGATACTGCGGAATGGCATAATTACGTTTGCGAAAATTAGATTGTTTTTGCCGTTTTTTATCCTCTCGGTAATTAAGAGCGCTGCGTTTTTTTTTTCTGTTCACATCTGAGGAATGTTTTACTCGGCCGCCATTTCTCGGTCTTGAGGTCGATGATAGGTATTTTCTGGTATTTATATGTATGTGTATATACAGTATATATATATATATATATATATATATATATATATATATACATATATATATATATATATATATATATATATATATATATATATATATATATATATACACACACATATTTATATATATATATATAGGGTGGACAAAAAGTAGGTGGACAGTAGGCGGAATAGGGTTTGTGTTAGGGTTATACTATAACGATGGTGTTTATTTTATATATATATATATATATATATATATATATATATATATATATATATATATATATATATATATATGTACATATATTTATATATATATATATATATATATATATATATATATATATATATATATATTCAGTGCCTTTGTATTGCATTATTGTATACAAAATTGAATTGTTAATATAATGATTGTTTATAAAAATTGAATTGTATTAGTTAATATTACTGTATATAAGTAATCTCAAAACAAATGTTTCATCTACTGTCCACCTGCCTTTGGTTCACTCTATACATACATACATACATACATACATACATACATACATACATACACACATTTTCAACATTTAGTCTTTTCCAGGAACAGGTAATTGGCTCTAGAGAAAAGGCAAAATAGTTCACACTGCCACATTCACACTTTGAATATGTAATCTGGGTGGACGTCTTGTGTAAAAAAAGGAAAACTCCATTACATCAGCCTCTTCATACACCTACACAAAGTCTACCCATCATACACCTACGCAAACTCTACCCAATTGCGTGGAGTCGCCTCCCACCAGGGGTAACTGCGTAGGCGATGACGTATCTTAGAGGTACCTGCTCGTTACGGCAATTCGCCTGCTGACGCAATAAGGAGGTAGACGAAGCTCCGCCTACGTGGGCGATTTTGCGGGGAAGTGAACAGACCTTCTCTTTCTCTTGACCTTGATCTAGAGTATCTAGACCATGACTGCACCGCAAACCGAACTTGGGTTCATTGCGGGAGAATAAAAGAGACGTGATAATCTCATTATGTTTCCCACACCCGAATCACTCCAGATATACTACTGTAATTTAACCTAACCTAACCTAATCTAGGGGCTTGGCAAAACAAATCGGGGCTGGCACAGTACTAGCATACATCTCAGGAATTTGCGTCCTGGTCACCAGTT